>NC_143156.1:26600504-26912969 GCF_041381405.1 Jatropha curcas
ATGGCTAAGAACTGGAGATCTTGGTTATTTTGATGAAGATGGATTTCTTTATATTGTTGATAGGATTAAGGAGCTTATCAAGCATAATGGTTATCAGGTATGTATAATAATATGAAGTATTATTTCACCAATTCTCTTTAATAGGTCAAGTGTCATTAACTTGTGCCAAGTGCAGGTAGCTCCAGCAGAACTCGAAGCAATACTTTTGAATCATCCCCATGTACTTGATGCAGCAGTTATACCGTGAGTTTCCTCGCCATCTACTGTTTATGTTCGCTCGAGGTTGAATTTATGAAGCACCAAAACTTTAGGCTTAAGCATATGTTCGAGTTAGACACTTCTCTAACACGATACAACACACAAATTTTTCATGTGCTAATTTTCTGCAGAATGGTATGTTTGTGCTATTTTAATCTTCTGTCCTGTGCCTGTGCATAATAGGGGGTGAATCTTTCTGATTTTGCAGGGTTGAAGATGAAGAAGCAGGGCAGATACCAATGGCATATGTTGTGAGAGCAACAGGTTCTGAACTTAATGAAGAACAAGTGATTCGATTTGTTGCCAGTCAGGTTAGTCTTACAGTTCTGTGGATATTCTTTTTTTTTTTTTTCCTTTGAATTATTTATAAGTTCATTTCTTTCTGATTGTGGTTTCATGAAAAACTCTCAGGTTGCACCATACAAGAAAGTTAGGAGAGTAAGTTTCATTACAGCCATTCCAAAGTCTGCTGCAGGAAAAATCCTGAGGAAGGAGCTTGTTACGCTTAGCCAACAAGAAGTTTTTTCAAAATTGTAGTTCTTCTCCTTTACTTCTACTTCAGGATCTAGAAACTATGAAAATTATCAGCGGAAAGTAGTTTGGAGGAAGCTGGAGACATAAGAATCTAATGGAATAAATTTTTTTGAAGTATGACCATTTTCTGGCATTTATACCATATCCAAGATCGTAAAACATGCTCTTCAGTCCTGCTTGCTACTACATGTTTTGTGCCTTTAATTTTCGTAGTTTCTTTTTTTTTTTTTTTTTTTTTTTCGGGCTAATTTGGCTCCAACTAACCATAAAGCTTTGAAGATAAACTCCAATTAGATGTGCAAATAAACTAAGCCGACTCATCAACTATTTGAGCTCGGCTCAAAAAATAGCTAGAAAAGCTTCAGCTCAAATTGAGCTCGAAGTGGAGATATTCAACTCAAGAGCTTGTCGAGCCTTATTGAGCTTTTATCGACCTTTATTAGCGTCAAGCCTTATCAACTTGAAATAAACAAGTTTGTGTTGAACTGAACTCGAGTTTCAAATTTCCAAGCTCATTGAGCTTCGAGCGTGACGAGCTCGAACTTGACTCGACTCATTTACACCCCTAGCTTCAATACCACCAAAACAAGATTTTGTCCCTTCAGTAAAGGCAAGAAACAAGGCTTTGCAATGTCAGCATAAACCTGTACAGAAGACAAACTATCACAACTGCTTTATGAAAATTGATATTCTCCAAAATCAGATACAACCACGCTCAAGTTCTTAAAGAAAATCCAAACTTGCGAGCCATCAAAAAAATATTTATTTAACTTCAGTTAGGTCTAATGTTTATTTAACATATGACATCTAATGACATCTAATGAAATCTATATCGTTCTATGACAACCTTAGATCTAATGTACTTCACTTGTACAACCAAAAATGAATTCAAAACCAAAAAAGGTTGAGGTGCTCGAGGAAACCAAAAATCCTTAGACATGATAGAATGAACCCAAAAAAATAATCAAAAAATAACAAATACAATGTAGAAAACCAAAAAGAATTGACAAACCGGACTATACTGTTTACTCAGTTTAAACTCATCTAAAATTCTCTTTAAAAAACCGTCCAAATATAGTAACAAAGAAGTAGCGATGGCCATAAAAGAACATGTATATAAAACAAAGGTCCTTCAAGAAAGCATGCCTGTTAATTTGCTGCAGCTCAAGACCACACTGCTTGTATTAGTTTCAGAGAGGTATGTCTTGCTTAATCTTTAGCACAATTTTGAGACACTGACCTTACAACTTTTATGGGTCATTAATCTACCCAGCTATCCACCGCCAGACACCACCAGAACCTTGTCGCTGTGCAGCAGCTGCATTAAGCTCCATCTCCTGCTCCAATTCAGACTTCTGTCTCCTGAGTATCTGTACTTCATTCTCTATGGACTGCATTGATTCTAGCATCTTCTGCAACTCGGCAATTTGTGCCTGGAAATCAGCATAACCAAAATGAACTGACTATGACTGATTTGATCATCAAGAGGAAAAGAAAAATATGAATAAAAAGGAAAGTTGTGACAAAAGTAGCGAAAACCTCCAGTTTAAAACATCTTGATCTCTCAGCTACCAGTTGACCTTGGACAGAATGAAGTTCCTAAAAGAGGGGGAAAAAGGTCGAAATGATGTTAGAATGAACTATTACCATTAAATGAAAAAATAATCACCCTTGAGAGAACATAGCTTTGAGAGCATACCTTGGATAATTCTGCATGAGTACTGTTAACTTCATTGACCTTTTCCCTAACCCGTGAATTTTCTGCACTCACTTCTGCAAGTGACAATTGCAACACCTTTTTGTCTTCTTTGATTGCATCAATTTCATTGGTTATATCTTGTTCGGAAGGGTTGCTTTCAACTGCTTTAGAGTTCAAATTTATGTTCGAGAAATCCAACTTTTCAGATTTAGCAAAGGCATATGCAGCAGTCACAGAAGCTGCTGCTGCAGCTGCAGCTGGTGACTGAAAAATCTTGGGGCGGAGCATGTCTCGTGGTTTGAGTCTCATAACAAAAACCTAGAAGTAATGGACAGTTGAGGAAACCATAGAAGAGAACTAGTTAAAAGGAGAATGAAGTATACTACCATTATGACCAGCAGACTGTGACTTAAACATATGCATACCTCATTATTATATTTCCCATTATAGCCACCAAAGCCAATCAAATGCTTCTCTCCCTCAATTAATGTTGAACAAACACTGAGCCCCTGCTTTCAAATTAATATTTAGACATATTGCACAGCATGGAAGTGAATTCCCAAGTTAATCACAAATGAACTAGAACAGAAATAACTCTTTTATTCAGAATGCTAATATAATCTTGGCTGCTAATTTATCATATTCCACTAAAATTTAGAATTTCCTAAACACCCGCCTTTTTAGTTCAAATATCTACTCAAGAGTTTTAAAATTTTAGTCAACCAACGAATGTGTATGGATACATCAAAGTCATATTACAATCTAAATATTTGCCTGAAAGGCTGCAACTCTTTGTTTTTCTTGTTTCTTTTTAGTAGCCCCAGTCCTCATGGTATTATTAAACCAGCTGTCAGATTCACAAGTACTGAAAGATAAGCCGAAATTGAAGCCAGTTTCCAAACAAAAAAAAAGATCATACGACAAAAAGAAAGAAAAAGAAAAAGGAAATGTTTGATATATGACAAAACAAAATTCACTAGTTTTTAATCATAGATTCAGAAAGCAAAAACCAGAAGTAAGCAAATTATGCAAAATCTAGCTTTCTAATATTTACAACCTATTCTCCCAACATTCACAAAAGTGCAAGACACATTTAGTGTAAAGAGTTCAAATGTCTCAGAGATTGGAAACATCAGCAGAAAGAAAATAATATTTACTATGAGTTTTTCACCAAATCAGGTAAATTGCATGCTTTCAATGTGAATGACAAGATTCTACTATTACGTTTCCAAGACTATGCCACAATATAACATATTTAAACTTACAAAAGGCCATATTTTCAGAAACACACTGACCTCACTGGCAAGAGGATCCCTCCCCCTTACACTTGTCAATGTCGACCATGCAAGCTTAGACATATTCAACACAAGGGTTTCTGGGCAACCTGTAAATAAAAATTAAACAACAGTGGCTTACACAATATCACAAAAAAGAGTGCGGAAGCACATCAAGCATAAGAATTACAAGTACACACAAACAAGTTTCTAGATACCATTTTTGTTATCTCCACCGCCAACGATATACCAGTTCTCATCAATGGCTATACCAGCATGACCAGCTCTAGGGGTCACCAAGTCACCTTGAATTTCTGGTTGGGACCACTCCATCTGCAATGGATGGAGCCCATTTCATAATGAACAGAAGATAAGGCACAGAGATCTGTTATGTATGCAAATCAAGGAGTATAAAATATAGCACATGCTTATTCTGGTATATAATTACCCTGGAACAGAAGTTTCCTACAATAGTAGGTCAATATAACACTTTCAAAAATATATATATGAAAGACAAGCTCCCTACACCTTAATGCATTACATACTCTAACCAATGCCAAAAACTTTCAGCTCAACAGTGAATTATATGATTAAAAAATCCGCACTTTGAATTATATTATAAAAAAGGAAAGAGACATGCATCTGCATCAGAATCCAGAAACAGCCACTTGCATGTTATCACTAAGTTGGCAAACTGGTAACATTATTCATAGCACAATTATGTTTAGCTGGAGTACAAGCAAAAAGTCATGGTGCATATATTCTGCCTCAGCATGTCATAGAGAGGATCACATGTATGCAGCCTTCTCCATGCATTGAAAAGTAGACCGTCTCTGTAGTCTGAGCTTTTGACAGATCACAAACAGTAACCTTTCCAGGATAGGATGAGTACATTGCAATTCCCTTCCAAAGGAGGAAATTTTTATAACATCTATTTCACGTTCTACACCACCTCATTCCTTCATGCCTTCCAAATGCAAAAACAAAAAATAATAAAGAAAGAATAACACTTACAGTCTGCAAATCAAGTACATGAAGATCGTTAAAAAATATTGAATGAGAACAACCACCAAATATCAGAAGGTAGCGTTGTGCATGTATTGTGGCTGTATGATCAAATCTGGGAGCTGGAGGCGTCTGCCTATGAAAACACAACAAATTGATGCAGAAGACTTCTGAAAACATGCAGTAAGACAACTGAAAAATGTAGAATAGACTCTTACGTTGTCTCTAAGGCATCCCAAGTCATTTTTTCCAGATCAAGAACATAGACATCATTAAGCAATCTCCTGCCACTATCTTCTCCCCCAAAGATTATCAGTCTAGAGCCAACCAGAGTAGCAGAATGCCCTCCTCGAGCTACCTGAAATATACACCAGTCTTACCAACCAAATTTCCATAAATGATAACTGCAGTTTTTTCCCTTAGGATAACCTAGAAAACAACATATACAAAAAATCGATGGCAAGCTCAAAGAAACACATAAAACTAAGCAGTTTATAGAATCAATTACCGGAGCTTTTCCTGATGTCTCAATGACACCACAATGGTTTGTTTCAAGATTTATAAACCCCACTACAAGGATAAATTAGCACAAAATTAGATTCCAAGCAAAAGTCTATTTTACAATGGCATACTGATTCGTTTAGGAAAAGATTAAGGTATATCTTTAAAATGAATTCTAAAAGGAACAAACCTGTCATCCTATCAGAAGATTTCCTGGAATGCCCACCAAGAAGAAGAAGTTTGCTTCCCCACTTAACCTGTTAAACGTGCAAAATTTCTTAATGGTTAATGAAAACACATTAAAGTACCACACAAGTAATTAGAGGCAGACAAAAACAGAATAAATTGAGCACATATAGCTATCAATGTGCATGATTCCATAATTTTTTCTTACCATACTGTGATCTGAGGTGGCCGGATGAACTTCCAAAAAGCCATTTTCTTCAACTTTGTCAGCCTGCGGGTTGGTGTTGAGTTTCAGACTAGACCATTCAGAACTTCTAAGATCAAAGACCTGCAAAAATTATCCAATGCACATAACCAAATGCACCACAAGAAAGGACTTCATATGCACAAGCAAATGATCGTAAGCAATACCTGAACATCAGATAGGTACCGACCATTTCGACTCCCACCGGAGACATAGAGTTTCTCATCAGCAATTGCTGCAGCATGCTAGAATGACAACTAAATCAGTAGGTCAATTTTCGTGACGAAATTAAAAAGAAAAAAGGAGAAATTCATTATTCTGCTAAAAAATGGAAAATAACAATTGCCCCAGAGTAATAAAGTTTAGAACCAGCTAAGAATCCTTCAATTAGGGTTAAATTCAAGACAAAAGATCACCTTGTAGCGAGCTGATGGTCGTGCACCAGAAACAGGTATTGCTACCCACTGGTCATAGGTCAATTGTGAAAACCAACTTCCTGCGTCGACATTCTTAATCTCCTCTGTTCCCATATAAGCTATTTTTGGTTATGCAAACTAGTAACCTGATTTATAAAAAGAAATTAAATACATTAGTTCCTGAACAGTTTAGCAATTTGACTTTGCTTTTCCTCCTTTCAAGGAACCAAATGGACCTCAACACTGCCAAGTGAAAAAGTTATCAGTTTTTATTTTTTAAAATAAGCACTAGTCAATTAAGCCCACTCAAAGATTAAATTTTTAATCACATACAAGAAACAAACAAATAAAAGCTATAGGTGAGGAAGATGTTAATTATCAATGGTAAGATCTCATGATAAATTTGTCAGTTTTTCTTTCAATTGTATTGCCATTCCCCAAAAAAGCAGCTCAGTGAGTGCACCAATTTAAAAATTGGCCATCATCTCTAACCAAAAAGAAAAGATCTGGCAATGGAATTTTAATGAAGTGTAACATGCAAAATGTCATACCAGGAGAAGATGGTACTGCATTGTTCACATCCAAATACACAGAATAAAGAAATCTTCCAACGCTACAGCAATTCATGTCAAAATCCCACAATGTGATGATCCTTTTCCATATTTAGGTACCTGAATTTTCCTTCCCCACATTTAGAATGATAAACTTTTCCCTCATAATGAACTTTTACAACACTAAATCTCCCAAGCCACTTAATGAGATTCATGTTTCATTACTCCCTGTTTCAATAGTTGAAATTCAAATTCCATCCAAATGTTACCACAAGGAAACACTTGTAAATGTCCCCTGTATTATTTGTTACCAAAGATAGAAATGGCCGAGAAAAGTGTAAAAAACATAATGAAAATGAAAAGGATACTTCTTATATGTCTCCTCTTTTTGGAAATTTAGTGCTGCCTTTAGCCTGCTATTTCCTCTCAAATTTCCATCCAATGGGCTCTTTAAAGATGACTCCTCAAGGAAGGATGCTCAAGTCTTTACCATGGTCTTTAATTACTTAGTAATGAATTTCAATAATCGAGAATCCTATTTCTCAAAGATTATTAGATTTGCTTATATGAAAATTGTGTGCAACAGACTCTTGGACACTGTTATTAGAGGTTTTCACTCGACTGTTTGTTTGTGTTTCTTGCACCAAATTTGAGCCTTCTTGCATATGTAGACACCAACTTCTAAACCTGCAACCAGAGTTTTCCTCATTCTAGCAACCAAAAAGTCACCAATGCACCATTTAACTTCAACATACAATTTCAATCCAATAGACAAATCCCTAACTCCTCTTTGTTCTCAAGCTCTAAATCTTAACCAGTTGAACTCCCCAGATCCATTCTATTCCTGTAACGCCATTTTAACAATAAATATACAATTCGACAAATCTTCAAACTTGAAGATCCTAATACTTTGTTCCAA
Organism: Jatropha curcas; assembly: GCF_041381405.1. Taxonomy (NCBI): domain Eukaryota; kingdom Viridiplantae; phylum Streptophyta; class Magnoliopsida; order Malpighiales; family Euphorbiaceae; genus Jatropha; species Jatropha curcas. Next base: position 26,608,092 of record NC_143156.1, read on the forward strand.
TCAAATACCCTAACTGCGCACATTGTTACTGCCCATTAACCAAAAATTGAAAATTCTCTTTCGCTCCAATCTCATTCAACCGCAGCTCCAAAGATCAAACGATATTACCATCAATCTCAATAAGAAACAATACACATTAGCGTATATAAACTCTTGATCTATTATTAAAACGCTAATAGTTCTCAATTCTTACTAGATCCAAACATTTATTCAAGATTCAAGATCATGACATTCATTTCCTCCAAAATGCCAATCGCTGTAAGACCTAATTAATTGATTAAAATTGCCAAATTATAATATCAAATTATTAGCCATGTGAAAGGATTAAGTAGTGTACCTGAAGAGATTCTGAATTTCGAGTAAATCGGAGCTGCTGATCAGATCGAGATTTTGGAATGTACAGTGTTTGATTCTCCGTTGATTCGGCGATGAATCGAAGAACCGCACACCGGCCACAACCGTAGAGACGTACAGAGAGAGATTTAATGTGTATGGGTTTTGCACCTTAGCAATAACAACAGAAAACCGAAACTCTGAAAGTCGTCTCTGCTTGCTTGTGTTAGTTAATGATGGGCATAAACTGATTTGTGTTTATATACTCTGCTACAGTTCTTCAATTCCAAAAATGGTGTGATACCAATTTTATTGCCAGCTCATCAATGAATCTATTGTTTTTTCTTTGGAAAAATTATCATTTTGTCCATCAGTCCATGTATTAAATTAACTACTTCATCCTTACATTTTTGTTAAATTATTATAACATCTCTAAACTTTGGCTCCATTTTATCCATCTTAGTTGGATTTTCTATCAAAATTGTGCAAAAAAAGTGAGAGATGCCTGAGATTTTTAAAATGATAGTTCATGCGACTCTTAAAACTAGCCGTTATACAGTTATTAGAAGGGTTAATTTAAAAATTTCATAAAAATATTTAAAAAAATAAAAATAAAATTGGTGAAATCGGGTGGAACCGTCGAAACTGTCGGTTCTAACCGGTTGAAAAAACTGCCGGTTCTTCAAAATCACCAATTCACAATTCCTCAAAAATTGGAACCAGAACCAGACTGCAGACCCCCAATTCCCACCAGTAGGAGTGGCATTCATGCGATTCGGTTTAAATTGGACCAAATCAACTCAAATTGACGGAACTGAAGTTAAAAGCATAGCAAATCGACCTGATCGAAATTAGAATTAAAATCGAATCAAACCAATTCAGTTCGGTTCGCACTATTTGATTATGCATAGTAATTTGAATCATTATTTTTTAACAGAAAAAGAAAATAATATATATATATATATATATATATATATATATATATATATATTACTTGTTGATTTTATTTTATTAAAGAAAACATAACAAATATTAGGGAATTGAAAAATCATGACGAAAACTCAAATAAATAACAAAACAAAAGCAAAAAAATAAAAATAAAAATACTAGAAAAACAATACTTACAGCTGCAATGTTGTCGGAGACTTGAAATTTAGAACAGGATGAGTAAGATAAGAGGGAGATATAAAAAAACAGAAAAAGAAAACTATATATATATATATATATATATATATATATATTTACTTGTTGATTTTATTTTTATCAAAGAAAACATAACAAATATTAGGGAATTGAAAAATCATGAAGAAAACTCAAATAAATAACAAAACAAAAGCAAAAAAAATAAAAATAAAAATAAAAATACTAGAAAAACAACACTTACAGTTCCAATGTTGTTGGAAACTTGAAATTTGGAACAAGATGAATGAGATGAGAGGGAGATAGGTTTGAAATATTAGTTACGCAGAGTCGTAGACAATGTCTTTAAGTGAAACCGTGGAAGAGAATTTGAGTAGACGTAAACAATTTACATAAAAACGTGAAAACTAAAAAAAGAGATAAAATATATAAGATATGTTTAGCTTAAAACGTTGTGTTTTGTTTTTTGGTTTAATCGGATTATTCGGATTTCTTTCTATGCAATCGAATTAGTAACCAAATACTGAAATATATGTACATATCATACCGAATCTAATCAAATAACTCAAAAATCAAATTAAATAGACCGAATTGGTTCGGTCCAATTTAAAAAATCAATTCAAACTGTATAGTGCCCGCTCCTATCACGGGTTCCAAAAGCCGTAAAATGGCCACCCCTACTCAAGAGCCACTTTTCTCGAAAAAAAAAGGTCAAAAGTCAAAGTTTACTTTCTAATGTATCATCAACTTTTCAAAGATCCATTTGCCTTTTTTTTCTAAAATCCGTTAATAATTCTTTGGAATGAAAGTAGTACTGCTAATCTCTCGAAACTTTATTCTTGTGTATTTTATACTCTCAAAGCTTTCTTTTTCAGTATTGTATACAATTAAAGAATAAAACCTATCAATAATTTCAAAGACCACATGTCTCTTTTGCAAAAACAAGTTGTTTGAATGACATATCCATTAATAATTCTTTGGACAAGTCCCCATTTGAATTTTTTTGACAATTCCCACTGAACTCTAGATTTCTAAGAACTCAGGATTATATGATCTGTAATTCGTAAAATTCTCACGATTAACGCAAATCCTTTTGAGTGAAGAAGGGAAGTGATTCTGGATCTGTCATCTTCTTATTTTGCCACCATCTTTCTGTAATTCAAATTGCATGGTCCTTAATTCTTTGTTTTGAAGGATTGAATTGACAAATACTTAAAAGAACTTCTTTACCCATGCATGTAGCTACGACCTTTTATGAGTTTATCTTGGTTTCGCCATAAAAACACTCAAAACCCTCGGCACAATCGCCATAAGAAACTCAAAACCCTCAGCACAAAATCCTTCGTCATAACTCAATAGAGAAACACAAATAAATATAGCAAAATAAGAAGACGATGAAGGAAAGGAAGATAAATGCTAGTAGTAATTAATCTATATATATATATATATATATATATATATTCTGAAGCAAAAAATAACTTTTAAAATGCTGAGTTGACACCATGTGGTTTCAACATTCCCTTTTTCCTTTTTTTACAAATTTTCTAATTTTAATACATTTTCTTAATATTTTTTCCTTTTTTTATAAAGTTTTAAGTTTTACTTAATTTAATTGGATTAATTTAAAATTTTATTTGTTACCTACAATAAAATAATATTTTAAAATTTAAATTTAAAAGCTGAGAGTTGAATCTTTTATCATCTGACTGTCTAAATTTGAGCTTTCATTCATTAGCTCTAGGTTCATTTATATTTATCTATCAATCTAAAGTGCAGTCAGTTTTTTACGTAAAAACTCGGAAAGTTGGCTTCTTCGTTTTAAGTGGTAGTCTTTTAGCTGCAAAAACTTAATCTGGTAATCTTCATTTTAAATTATTATTGTAGCTATATTTTTGTTCAATTTTCAACCAATGAACAGAATCCATGGTAGATTTTTCCTTACTTCAATTTATATTTTATTTCTTTTTTGCAAGATTTATATCATTATCATTATCATTTAAAATTTTTATTTAATAATATCATATTTATATTCTCTTGATTGTTTCATGGTATCTTTTTATGTTGTTTTCTGTTGCAGAGTTACACGTTCATTCTTTTTCATGGTAAAAGAATTTCTTTTGGTGTCTGTTTTGCTCAACAACAGTTGAGTATATTCTTTCCATTGGATCAATTTGTTTATCTTTTTAGTTTCTTCTGGTTGAGACTATCCATAACTAAATTGATTAATATCCATTATTTACTTGCAGATATTTTTGGGGATTATCTCATATGTATTTTCATTGAAATGCATTGGGGTATTAGCATCAAATTTCTTATTAGTGTATAGTGCATGTGTGTTTTCATTGAATTCCATTAGGTTACCACATTTATATATATATATATATAAATGATGGAAGAAAAAATATTATTATATAGGTTGCTAATGCTCTTTCTTGCTTCTTCTCCTTTTGAGTTGTTCATAAATCTTCTAATTTCCTGTATTCCTATTTAATTTGGTTAGAAATCTCATCAATTGGCCCGTTGTCGAGGAATTATTTGATAGAATTAAGGTTATACATTTATATTTAGAATATATATAAAAGTTTTTTTGAATGATGATGTTTTATCCATTTCTATCTATATCTTTATATATATTTTTTAGATAAATATAGATAATTAGGTATAATTTAAATAAAAAATTAGATTAATAATTAGTAGATATGCCTAGATTATTATTTTTAAATATTATATATTTTTGTAATAAAAGTTTATATATCTATATATATTATTATCAAGTCATACATATATAAAATTTTTTTTATTTTTTTATATATATTGATTAGATCACTTTTGATAGTTTTCAAACTATATAACGTTGGTTTCAAACAATTACTAAGAGAATGCATAAGAATTTTTTTAGGATTCTCAAAATAAATTTAAAATAAATCTTATTTTAAAAATAATATCAGTGCATCAATTATATTAAAAATTAGAAAAGATAATTAAATAAATATATTAAAATAATGCAACAGTTTAAATAGTTGTTTTAAATATTAAAAATTACATAGAGAAAAATATTAATATACAATAATTACAAAAGTTTATTGCTATTTGTATTTTTGGTATCATATTTAAAATACATTTACAAATTATAAGCTATAAAATACATCAATTAGGCATCCGCACAATGCGCAGGACCAAACCTAGTTAAAGAATAAAAAGAAAAGAGAGAAAGAAATAATAAAAGTTTGAGGTTTTAAAATAGAGATGGATAGAATAAGCGGTGTTGAATGAAACAAAATGGAGAGAGGATTGAGTTTAAGTCCAAAATGGATTTGTAAGAAAGGGTTGAGCTTGAGTGAAATATGGTACTATCTAAGGATATTCTCATCTTTTTATAATTTTGGAAAGAACTAAAATATTAGGTGAAATCAAAAGTTAAGGATATCAAATGCACGTATAGAGTCGTTAATTTGGTCGAACCATAAATACGAAATAGTAATTTTAGCTTTTTCTTTTTCTTGGAGCTATATTTTAAAATGATAAAAAATACATAAATTGATTAATACTTTTAATGATTTTTCAAGGTCAATTAAAATCATGAATGGTACAAAAGAAATTTAATTTGTGAGAAAAAAAAGTAATTTTTTACTGTGCAATTCATCTGAAATATATAAAAGAAAAATATTAGGTTTCAATATATCGATTTGTTTCAAATCGAAATTGAATGTAGAAAAGTATGTATTCAAATTAAATGAAAATTTTTAAATTAAACAATTAGATTTCATGCCAACGTAAAGAAAATGGATTAAATCAAAAATAAGATTAGAATTGTCGAAATCAATTAAATTGAAACTAAATTGAAATTTTAAAACTTTTTAAAATTTCAATTCTACTCTCTAAATAAGTCATAGAACCATCGGTTCATCTACTAAAACCTCCTTTTTGATGAACTTAGTTCAGTGAACTGCCCAGCTTTAGAAGAATTATTTCTTCATGAAATTTTAAAATTTTAATTGGTTTACCTTATTAGAATTCTCCATTTGGGCATTATTGGATATACATGTAATTGAATATCATCAATTTAAATATGATAATATGATAATCCATAATAAAGGATAGATGTTAAATGTTAAAATTTTGTACAACTCAAAGTTAAATGTTAAAAATTGTAAAAATATTTTTTAATAGTAAAGAGATTAATTTTCTTGTTATAAAACTAAATAATATAATGGATATATATTAAGTTTATTAAAGATATTATTTATTTCTCCAAAAGTTGTGTCCTTTGGAATAAAGAGTTATGTTCTTTAGGATGAATCGTTATATTCTTTAATCTGTAAGATTATATCCTTTAAGATGAAGGGTTATATTCTTTAATGTGTAGAGTTATGTCTTTTGAATCATATTTTGTATCCTATAAATAGTTCAAAATCCTGTTGCACTCATGAAAAGTGGTAGATTGATTAGTTCTAAAGATGAAAATCATTAAAAATAAAAAGGAGTAAACATGCAATATTCTCCAGAAGAGATATTAGCCATAAATGATAGATAATTTTCAAAAGAAAAGATGGAATAAATATAAAATAAATATCAACTGATAAGGGAAGATTTACCTTCACAAAATCATGCAAGGAGTCTTTCTTGTATTTGAAAGTTTTCAATGTACGTTGTTTATCTTATTCTGCTTGTCACGACAATATTTGAGCCCAAAACCCCCCACACAATGTTATTTTGTACATATAAATTGGACCCAAATTGGAAGGTCCATGAATCAAATTAGTATCAAGTTTTCATCGAAGGCCCATAGCCATAAGTCTTTCTGGTTAATAAGTATTGGACTGGGCTTAGCCTTTAGCCTTCAATTGGTCCAAGTTGTATGCTAGTTAGCCTTTAACCTGTAAAATGACAAATTGATTCTCCTTTTCAACTAAACAAAAATTAACTTTTATATTTTTTTATTTAAGTATTTTTATTTATTATCATTAAATATAAGGTCTTTCCAAATCTCCCGAGTATGATGATAGATTTTGTGGATTATTCCATATAAGTATGTGCTTATGATATTTTTAAAAAGAGTACAATGATGATTATGTCACAACTAGTTACCTTGGCCGAACTGGCACTAAGACTTGGATAGGCTTAAAGCCACCAGAATCTGTAAGTAAGCTAAATACATATCAAACAAATTTTCTGTCAATTGAAAGGGCCTCAGCCCTAATATCATCATATTCACTATTAACTTGATTTACAAGATTCTGTAGCCCATGTTAATATATTACATAATATAAATTTTAATAAAAAATATGTTAATATTTTTTAAATTTATTATACATGACTATCGTAATTGCGAAATAATCTAAAAATTTAAAATTTCCTTCAATACACTGAACAAAATGAATTAAGATTTCATTTTCAATAGTTCCTCTAGATGTCCAGTGGCAAAGTCACAAGATATTAGAAGACTTGTAACCTGGAAAAATAATAAGGCAAGGATAAGCGCCTAAACTCAATGAGTAGGTTAGTTAACCCTCTCATCCCACACAATCACACAAATGCATAAATAAATTAATCTAGTCATCCGACTAGTTATATGATCACGCAGTCAATCACACAAATGACAAAACAACAACAATTATAAATATTAACATCTTCACATAATCACATCACGTGGAAATTGGTTAATGGCATCACAGAAACCTCCGACAAGCCATCCTCCCACATTGCTCGCCCTCTCAAACGTGTGAACTAGGGAGCCGATCCCTCATACATGACCGACCAGTCTAATCGTCACTTGACCAGCCCTTTCATTTTTTTTACAGCTCTTTTTTTTCCATACCAATAGGAGGCCACCTGTGGTTTTCTATATCATATATCATTAGATGAACACAGGGGTGCCGATCTCTCCATACATGGCCGACAGTATCAAAGACTGCCTTCACAAGCCCGTGGTGACCCACTTCATTTTAATTCCACACAAGCAAAGCATATATGAAGCACATCACAACTAATCAAACCATTTCCAATAGCAACAGATAATGCAACATAAAATAACAATTTAATAAGTAATGCATGTCTAGCATTTAGCGATGTATGTATGAATGCAAATACAGATGGATGATGTGAATTATCTATACTACTTATAGTTTCTTATTGTCCTTAACATGATTCTCTTTCTTACTACACCCTTCCAGCTTTTGTCTTGACATGTTAGAACTTCATAAGCATCTAGAAGGGAAATTTCTAAATAAGAATTCCAATTCGAAGAAAAACTTAATTCTCATTCATTAGCTAATTATAATCATTATAGCTGCTTACCTTAACTTAGTAACTATATAGTATAAGTCCTTTATTTATTGATTTATTTATTTATTCTTATTGACACTTTAATAAAGCATAAGTTCTTCTAATAACTAATATTCTATATCACTAATATTAATAATAATAGTAATAATAATAAAAAAGAGAATACTAATAATGCTAATAGTATAATAGTAATGCTAGAATGGTAAGTATACTAATAGTTTTAATAGTTACTCTTATTAACCATACAATAAACCTAATTCTTTAATAATTCTTTTCTACTGAAAATTCAGCAACATTTCCTCTATAGATTAGGCTATCCATATTTTATACATCACAAATATCAATATTATACACACATCCTATCCATCAGGCAAAGTATCCAATCTAAATCCCATCCTCCATCATTATAATTATCATCTACCATATTCAGCTATAATAACTACATATAAATACATTTCTTATCATCTGTCGATTCAAGTTTATAAGTATTATCATTTAAGGACATTCATTTTTAACTTAATCCATTCCAGAGTTCACACTTAAATGTATCAAATAGCTTAATCATTCAAAATATTAAAATCAACAAGGTATCGAGTAGTTATTCATATAGTAATAACAATATTCTTGAAAATTTCAATTTATCTTTCTCGCATCGATTCATAACAATTATTCTAAATGATTTATATTTTTAATTTTACAATTAAGTGTATTCATCTATCGAGATTCCCTAACAAAAATCATATTCGATTAACTTAATATTTAATCAAAATCAACTTAATTAACTAATAGTTCTAAATTTGGAATTTGTACTAGAAATGGAGAACTAGGTCTTAGAGCACACCAATCAGAAATCGGACTATGATTCCACGATCAGCGCGAGAAGAAGATAATTATGCCTACTAGGACCTCGCCGGAGACTCACCGTCCGGTCACCGGATCTTCGCCGCCGACCACTATGGAAAGTCGATTCTCGTCGAATTTGAGAAGCGCTTACAGGTCCTGACTCGAATTTTCATGGAGAGTTTGATTTCAATGTCTGATTATTGAGTTTGTGCCCCTTTTAGCCAAAAAGAGCCTCGATAGCTGCTATTACCTTCACCACTCACGGTTGCTGCCTAAAACTCTAGTGAAATCACGAATCAGTGGAGGGAAAATATTCGTGTGGAGGAGAGGAGTCGATCGAGACTCACTTTGAGGCCTAGAGTCGTCGGAATCGTCCGATCTTGAATTATTTTAATTGGTTTAATTAGTTTCTAGAATATTATTATTATTTTACTAAATAATAATAATAATAATAATAATAATAATAATTGATTTTAGGATAATTAATTTAAATAGTAGACAGACAGACAGAGACACACACACACACACACACATATATATATATATATATATATATATATATAGATTAATATTTAGAGCTTCATATTTATTCTTGAAAATTTTAGAAAGTTTTCGACTAGAAATTCTGATAACATTTTTTGGGCTTGGCTTCAACCCTATAAATTTGGACTCAGATTAGAATTATAAGGTATTTGCAGTTCATACAATCGAAAATTCATATTTTGAATTTACTTAAAATTTCAAAGTTTTAAAAATAAAAATTACAGTTGTTTCAGATTATATATCTAATACCTGTTAATTATTTTACTACTACTTAGTTATTAGATATTAGCATTAGCTATTTATATAGTTGTTTAGAGTAAAAGTATTTGATAAAAATAATTATTTAATGAACTTTTAAAATTAAAATGATAAAAAAATACATTGGAATAATAACTTACAATTTTAACTTATGATGTAAAAGTTAACTTATTATATATAAAAAAAAGAATATATATATAGTGACGTGTGTTATTATTGTCATATGCTGTTAGTAAATTTTAGGTGGAGTGAATAAAATAGGGCTTATGAATTCGTAGAAAAAAAATATGTATAAGTGTAGAAAATTAATTTACTCATGTAAAATGTAAAATGTTACTATATAAAAGCTAATATCTATTTAATTGAGTAAAAGGGTAAATTTATTAACTGAAAGATTAAAAATAAATTTTGTTTGGAAATAACCCTCTCACAATATATTCACTATTTTTATTTAATTTTATTAATATTTTCAATTCATCACCAAATAAATTTATATTTTGTTGCAACCCTTAAGTTCATAAAAAAGACAAAAATAAATTGAGTGCATATCAATGAAGAGAATCTTCTGGATTATATATAAAATTGAAGTTGGTAAAAATAAAATAAAAGTAGGCAGATCAAGAGCACATGCACACACATTACACATATAATGGGTGTCACCCACTAATAGTTTCTAGTATCTAAACAATAATATGGGTTCATCACCTCAAGTACAACAATCTATTCATGTCTCTTAATCAATACAAACAGCTCAATCTCCAATATCTAACCTGTGATTGGACATATATGTAGAAAAAAAATTTTCAAACACAGTATTTTTCTATTGAAGATATATTGAAATGAAAAATACCCTATTTTTTGTGTGATAGTTTCATAATTTAAGAATCAATAATGCAAGGATTTATGATTTGCTTGTTCCTCTATACTTTTTTTTTTTTTATTACTAATATTGAAGTCCTTGATCCTAAGTATTGCTTTAATTGGCAAATAATTTCATTTTTCATTTTATTGATCAATTTGTAATTTTTAAAGCCAGCATCAGGTAATTTCTAAATACACAAACTGAATATAACGGTTCATCCTTACACTTATTTAAAATAGATAATTTACCGTGTAAACTGACTTTAAATACTCAAAATGAATTAAAAATATTAAAATTGTTTCCAATATAATAAATTTCAAATATCAATCAAGTCGAAAAATTAGTAACAACAAAAAATTCTAATAATACATAGATCAAATACATAAAAATATGTAACTCACAATATTTATTAGTTTGATCCTTAGTGCATAAATGATTTGTATAAGAACTCTAGTTTACTCAAATTTGTTTCCTCTTTTTTCAATTCTAAAAAAAATAATCTAGAAATTAACCCTCCTTTAATAATTCTTTTCATTTAAAAATTATTTACAATATATACATAGAGAAATATATATATGGAATTTATTTTAGATAAATTCAAATTAACTTTATATTTATGAGTAATAATAACAATAGTAGTAGTTAATAAAAAATTGTTTTATCAAATTTAGGTCTGTTGGGTAAAATTAATTATTTTAGCAATTATTAGTTGTTTTAATAGCTAGTAACTGTTTGACTAGTTTTTTTATAAAACGATAAAAGCTAAACGTTATAAAGATTAATCTTTTCTAAAATAATATCTTAATTTCTAAAAATTAGTTCAAGCGTTATATTACCAACTATTAGCGTTTTTAGTAATTAAAAGTTGTTGAAATTTGAATTAGAACTTTCTAACCCTAAAAACATTCTTAAAATGGATGTAAAAATGTCCTAATAGAAAACAAATACTACAAACTGAAATGCTTTAAAGCTGTGACACATTCAAACACAAAAGTCAGCAAGTGACAATAACCGATGCTATTATGAACAAAGGCTATAATGACTTGCATTGCCGTAATTGAAAGCAAGCATGCGCTTGCTATCTGCAAAATGCAAAGTAAAGATGACAGATGTCATTCTAAGCTTACATTTCAACAGGAAGAAGACAAAGACAAAGAGAAATACCAAGACAAAGAGAATCAAAGACCCCACTAACATTCCATTCCAAGATGTGACCACAACTTAGAATTTTGGGTTGTTGAGTTTAGTGGGTATTTGTGGCCTTGGATTTCTCAAATCTCTTTCCCTAGAAAGTGTACACGTGTAGGCTTATGAGAAGAACTTTCCTACCCTCTTCATTAAAATATGAGTATATTTTAATGGATGGATATTGAAAACATATGAAGAATGCTAAGAAATGATCAATTGTTGTGGTTGGGATAGTGCATGCATGCTCTTATCAATTGAGCAATTTGTGGCACCAAAGTTTAATACTATTGGTATAATTGGTAGTGTCTTTTTTTTTTTTTCAAGAGAAAACTCTAGAAGGACAAAGATGACCTATTTTTTAGGAAGTTGACTTCTCAAAAATTATACTTGCACAAAAAGTTATTTCTTTGAAACTATGAGTTACATGTGTTTAGTGTACTAATAAACTTTTTAATTAGTAATGCCTTAGTGGATAAATTGATTAATTAATTATATTTGATGGATTTGAAAGATTCAACAAGATACGGGGATTATCATAGTGATTCATCGTGAGAAAGTTTCTTTTGGCTCGGAGATTAGTTTTGCTCTTTTCTATAAATGTATTTGGTGGAAATCAAATCTGGAAGTTTTTCCCATATATTTAGTTTGTATTGCCAACTGAGCCACAACCTATAGATCTATTTGTTTCTTTTACAATGTATAACTAGTAAGCTGTTGGTGGTTACATTAGGGAATTCGATGGAGATAAAATATTCACTTTTCTGATATTTGTTTCATAATTTAAAAAAACTAAGTCCTTTATTTAATTATTATTCCACGAAAGGAATTGCAACTTATCTAATTTTCATTAATCCAATTATGATTTTTATTGAATTGCTAATTAAAATGTATCAATTACTTGATACCTACAACTATGCAATAATTATACTTTTTTTTAAACTACAAATGAAAGGTTATATATGGTTTCCATTAAGAAAAATAAAGTGATCCTACTGAATCAACACATGGAACTGAATTTCAATTTGTGCAACACATGTAACTGCAATATTCCACTTGTGATGATGAAAAGGATAAAATTACATCATATATAGAATTTGGTAACACTCCATAAGATAACACTATTTGTTCTTCAACGTGGAAAATGAAAAGTAAAAATTATTTATTTATTGTATAACCAAGCAATTAGGAAGAAAGGATTAACATATTTTTTTAAGAGAAAATCATGAATTAAGACCCACTTAATCACATCAGGCATAGAAACAGCAGCTCAAACTAATGCTTGAGCCGACTGATTTGTTGATTTCTTCGCAAAATTAATATTGACATCAAATATAGCTCTTTTAAAAGAGCTTTACAGTCGCTAATAATAGAACTATTATAATAAGAGTAATCCTTTTCAGAACCTTGCATAGACTGCAAAGTGAACTTTCAACCAACTCAACACCTCAGCCATTGCAACTATGGAGCCAGACGCAAAATTGGTCATTGTTCCCTAAATTTTTATGAAAAAAAATAAAGTTAAAATATCCATTTTAATTTGTTCTTTCAGATTATATTTTGCCTCTTTAATATCAACTTCTAGTTTGCTAGGTCCATTATCCAAAATCTAATATAGGAATCCAAATGTAATGTGTTTTAGGTCAATTTGACAGGAACATATGAATATCATTATCAAGACAAGAATAATTTATTCTAAAAACAAAAAGAAATCAAGATACACTTATCCTCGCAAAGGATAATTATAAGTGTGATGGTATTCAAAATTCTCTTAATTTTTCTATATATACGTATGCTTAGACGGTGTTCGGTAACAGTTTTTTAAAATAACTTTTAGTCGAAACGTTAAACGCTGCTTAAAAAGTTGTTTGGTAAAATAACATTTGAACTAGCTTTTCAAGGTTAGAGCATCGTTTTGTAAAAAGTTAACTCATGTAACGTTTAGTTTTTAGTATTTCACAAAAAACTACTCAAACAGCTAACAGTTAAATGCTACTAAAACAACTAATAACTACCAAATTAGTTGTTTTAGAAGTTGGAAGTTGTTCCAGTAGCTATACCAGCTGTTTAACTAGCGTTTCGTGAAACGTTAAAGGAAATAATGTTTCATATGATATGCGCTCTCCAACTCTAAACACTAGTATAACTGTTTATCGAATATTATTAATAAAAAAATTTTATATTTTAACTTAATCAAAACACTAAATACTACGAAGGTATCATCAAATAGGCTCTAATTTTGCAAGAATAATTATTTTAACTTAAACGGAAAAAAAGAAAAAAAAAAAAGGAAAGGAAGAATAAGATGCATGTAAGACACATAAACAAACGAAAATGTCTATATGCAATTTCTGGTTCTGTTTTATGTTAACTTTCAAAGTATCAAAGCTATACATGAATTCTAACTTCATAATATTGTTTAAATTGTTATTAATAACACATTATGTTAAAAAATATTGAACACAAATTAAATTATTATTATTATTTTCAATTTTTTTCCTGAAAAAATGAAAACATGAGAAAGTGGTCCGAATTTGTAATATGAACAGATTGAGACAAAGTGGGCATGCAACAGATATGCCACTAATCATATATCATTACCAGACACATCTCTCTCTCTCTCTCTCTCTCTCTCTCTCTCTCAGGTCAAAAAGTAGGGATGTTAAGATTACATTTCTGATGCAGAATGTGCAGTGAGACACAAGAAAACGAGTGTCGACCACCACCGACAGCTCGGCTGCCGCCCCCTACCCTATCCCCACCACCTAAAATACCAAAACACACGCTATCAATTACTAGTATACATGCAAACAAATTTTTGATCGACAATATCACTTATATGTACATTAAGATAATGTCTGAATCAATATAAAATATGACTGAAAAAATGATAAAGCTTATCAACACCCTGTTTGACCTAATATTTGGTTTGGTTTATAGGTCATTTAATCAAAAAAATTAATAAGCAATGGTTATTTTCCTTGTAGAGAGAAAAACAAAAGATTTAAATACAAAGAAGGAACTTAACTTCCTTTTTTTTCAAATTTTTTTTTTATTTTTTCCTCATTTTCTTTCCTCTTTCCTTCTCTTTTCAAAGAAAATGTGAAATTCATATACAAATGACTTATAAATGAATAAAAATAATTATGCAATTTATTTTGCATATAATCGATGCATTTATATTACTAATTCACTCAATAATTGATTGAATTGAACTGCTTCCTGTGTCGTCTTTGATATTTTTTTTTACTTTTTTTTCCTTATTTTACTTAAATGATATCTTCAGAAAATTAAAGTGTTATTAATTATTTTATCTAATTTTACCCTTATTTAGATATCTCCATCAAACTTTCTCTCATTTATTTATAAAGAAGTAATATAATAGTTTAGTCAATTGTTTTTATTTTTTCTAGAATTAAAAAGATTTAATTATTTTCTTAATTCTTGTAAAAAGAGATAATATTATTCAATATTCACTCACTTATATCACTGATACATTTCATCAGCCTTGATTTAAATGAATGATATCATTAGTACAAAGTACAAACAATTATGAGAGTTAAAACATAAATTCTAGGATCCAACTCAGTTGAAATATAAAGTTGATACTAATATTAAAATTTATAATCTCGTAACACATGTATATAAGTTTTAATTATCACCCCACCTACTAATATTTTTTTATATTTTAATAAGTTAAGTTTTTTCTAGATTTAAATAATAAAATAAATTAATATTGCTTATAAAAAATATTTTTTTATACTTTAATAAATAATTCATTGATTTATAAATTGGTAAGTTAATATTTCTATAGAAAAAATAAATACTAATAAAGAAAAGCTAGGAGAATTTTGAAAAACTTTTAAAGAAGTAGCCACCTTTACAGGTCCTATAAATAGGGTTACCACCTTAAGCATTTCCACTCACCAAAGATTGTTATACATAATACATATACATACACTAACACACACACGAAGAAAAATCTTGCAGGAATTTGGAAATAATGGCAAGCCCAAGATTGTTAGGTTCTGTATTCTTGGTCTTGTTTCTTGTAGACCTTTGCTTTGCTGGTAGGCCTTATATTGGAACCGGAGGAGGTGGAGGCGGAGGTGGAGGAGAAGGAGGCGGAGGTGGTGGTGGTTCAGGAGGACTTGGGTCTGGTTCTGGTTATGGTGAAGGTTACGGGTCTGGAGGTGGTGAAGGATATGGTGGTGTAGAAGGGTATGGTAAAGGTGCAGGTGGTGGCGGAGGTGGTGGTGGAGGTAGTGGTGGTGGTGGTGGTGCGTCTGGTTCCGGTGGAGGGTATGGTGAAGGTTATGGGTCTGGCGGTGGCTCCGGTTATGGGTCTGGTGTTGGGAAAGGAGGAGGTGGAGGTGGAGGTGGTGGGAAAGGTGGTGGTGGTGGTGGAGGAGGAGGAAATGGAAGTGGGTCAGGATATGGGTCCGGATATGGTAGTGGAGGCGGATCTGGATATGGGAGTGGAGGAGGAAATGGAGGAGGAGGAGGTGGTGGCAGTGGCGGTGGTGGTGGAGGAGGTGGAGGCATTGGCGGTGGAAATGGATCTGGGCATGGCAGCGGATCGGGTTATGGGGCAGGAGCTGGATATGGAGGAGGAGGAGGAGAGTATGGTGGTTACCATTAAGCAATACCAAGAAAGTGCGTAGTATGTCTTTGCGCTTTAGGTAGCAATTTATAGATGAGTCTTGGCATTGTTATGTTAGAATAAATTTGCAGCTGGTCTGAACCGCCTGCGGCGGTGATGGTGGTGGTGCATTTGTGCATGTTGCAATAGTATAATGTACCTAATTGTCATGTTTCTTATTTTATGTGATGAATAAAGTTTTTATCTTTTGCTTTTTATTCCAACAAAGTGATCACTCACAAGTGACCCTTTTGTGAAAATATTTTCAATTGCTACATATAACTATGCAATAATCAAAATTTTTTAACGACAAATGAAAGTTTTTATGTATGGTTTCCATAAAGAAAAATAAAGTGATCTCATAATCAAACACATGGTTGGAATGGAACGGATATTCAATTTGTGCAATACATGGATCTGGAAGTTTCCATCAAGTTCATCCTATGAATTTTGAACTTCGTAATCTGACACATGTCATGATTCCCATTTTTCCTCTGCAACATTTTGTTAACATGACAGGAAAATATTATCAATTAATGATATATGTAAATATGCAATAATTATAACTTTTTAGTTACAAATGAAAGGACCAAATGAAGGTTATGCAAATGGTTTCCATTATGAAAAATAAAACGATCCTAATCAATCGATGGATACATGTAACTGAAATTTGTGCAACACATGCATGGAATTGAAACTTTCGAATAAGATCGTCCATCCTATGAATTTTAAGTCTATTATTAATTACTTCAACAATGTATTCCACTTGTGATTTTGGTAAAGATAATCCCACATTAAATTAATTAATCCATCATAGAAGACCACACAAATCAAATAATTTAAAACTTTAATTTGGTGATATTCCATATGATAACAAGTGTTATTCAAAATGGGAAATGAAAAGTACAAATACAAGATCATATACGTCGTGCAAGGAAAACAAACACTTGTGGGATGGGATCGAATTCTCTCTTTCTGCTCTTCAGTTGCCAAGAATTTGTATTTCAACCTAGTAATAATCAAAAGAAAAAGAATTTATTGTGGAAATCGATAATCCATAATCTAATATATATACAGGTATCTTAGAGGGGAAGCTTTACGTCGAAATAGCAAGCAATATTCTCCTAGAACCTTAAATTCCAGCGGACTCGAATATGAAATTTATTATTTTACACATCATAAAAATATCGAACACACTATATTTAATATCTGAAAAGATCAATCACACTATATTGAAAGTGGTATATATGAGTTGTAATATGAACGGGATGACTCAAAGTGGCTGCAATGTATACATATGTATTTCTAAAGTCAAAAAGTAGAGATACTAAGTACAATAAGATATGAGTAAGCAGAATGTCGAGCACCACCACCTACACCACTAACACCAAAATACCAAAACGCACAAGCCATTGTCTTCTCTTTTTATCGTATCACTTGCTCCTACTGCTTCTCTTCTCTACCTGCTCGCTCAGCTTCTAGTGACTTCCTTTTTAGCTTTTTTTATTATATGGTATTATTGGAATTTTATACTTCAGATTTTGTTTTTAGTTTACCTTTTTGAATTTTGCTCTCTTTTTATACGAACCAAAAAAATTTACTTAAGAATATCAACTATACATTAAATCATATAAATTGACTCGAGAATATTATTTATATATTAAAATTTATAAATATATTTCATAAAAATTTTAAGATAAGCTAGTTGACATATAAAAACTTGTGATATGCATACTAAGACATAATTCGACAATAAATACATATTCAAATCTTCCTTCTAATACTTTAAAAAAAATTTTGATATATATTAAAATTTATAAATTTAAATATGTATTAGGTTTAATATAATCACTTACCAATTCTTATATTGTTTATTATATTTTTAATATATATTTCATTGACGTATAAATTAATTGGAAAATGTGTTTAAAAAATAAATATTAATTAAAGAAAAAGAAACTATTAGAATTTTAAGAAACTTTTAAAGAACAAGTCACCTTTTCACTTCCTATAAATAGGGTTACCACCTTCTTCATTTCTGCTCACCAAAGCTTCTTCTCAAGCTGAGTGACATATACATATATGAATATATATAAAATATAGATACATATACGCACGTACACCAGCACACACAATTACATAAAGACAGTTCTTGAAATTTCTAAATTATGGCAAGCTCAAGATTGTTAGGTGCTACATTATTGGTCTTGCTTCTTGTAGACGTTTGCTTTGCTGCTAGGTCTTTAAAGGTATTCATTGGTAGAGGAGGTGGAGGTGGAGGTGGAGGTGGAGGTGGAGGTGGAGGCGGAGGTGGTGGTTCAGGCGGACTTGGTTCTGGTTATGGTGAAGGTTATGGATCTGGAGGAGGTGAAGGTTATGGTTCTGGAGGAGGTGAAGGTTATGGTGGTATAGAAGGTTACGGTGGCGGCGGAGGTGGTGGAGGTGGTGGCGGTGGTGGCAGTGGTGGTGCGTCTGGTTCTGGTAGTGGATATGGTTCAGGCTTTGGGTCTGGCAGTGGCTCCGGTTATGGGTCTGGAAGTGGGAAAGGAGGTGGTGGAGGTGGAGGTGGTGGCAGAGGTGGTGGTGGTGGTGGAGGTGGAGGCTTAGGACATGGAAGTGGATCTGGTTACGGCTCCGGATATGGGAGTGGAAGCGGATATGGAAGTGGAGGAGGAAGAGGAGGAGGAGGAGGTGGAGGTGGCAGGGGCGGCGGCGGTGGAGGAGGTGGTGGCATTGGGGGTGGAAATGGGTCTGGGTATGGCAGTGGGTCGGGTTATGGTTCTGGGTCTGGATATGGAGGAGGAGGGTATGGTGATTACCCTTAAGCAAGAACAAGATTAGGTAGTAATTTATAGATAGATGAGTCTTGGCATTGGCCATATGCGAGAATAAATTTGCAGCTGCTCTCCACCGCCTGCGGCGGTGATAGTGATGGTGCATTTATGCATGTACGGCTATGGAATAATGTACCTAATACCTAAATTTATTCACTAGTTTCATGTTTCACATTTTATATGATTAATAAAATTTTATCTTTTACGTACTTTTTATTTAACAAATCTTTAGTGATCACTCACAAGAATAGATTAGTCGAACATTATTTTTCAGTTCAATCCTATAACTGGTACCAAAAGCAAGTGTTTCTTTGCATTATAGTGAGCATTTCTCTTCGCTACAAGACACAAAGTATCTCTTTTTTCTAGCGACTTCCTCGCAATGCCTCTTTCTCTTTGCCTTTCTCCCGTGGCAGACATTTAGTTTTGCTCCACAAAATTATACATTTTGGTAGTAGGGTCTCGATTCAACCAATTTGATCGATTCTATTAATTCAGTTAATTCATTTAATTCAGTTCGATGAATAGATATTTGATTAAAAATTCAGTTAAAAAATTAAATTTTCAGTAATAAGTTAAAGATTCGGTTAAACGTTAATTTAACCTGATTAATCAAATCAACTAACTTTAACCTGATTAATCAAATCAACCAACTTTCATTTGATCAAGTAGATAATAAAATTAAAAATTAAAAATATTTCAGTTTTTATTTTAATTAAGTAGTGATTAATAACTTTGATTAATTTTTATTTTGGTTAAATTGATTTATCAAAAATTTCGGTAAAATTCAATCAGTTATTAAGTTTTCATTTTCTTTAATTTCTATTTGGTTAATTATCAAGATTAATTTGGTCAAAACAATTTGGTGAAGTTTGATTAAATTCAGTTAAGTCTAAGAATTTTGGTTAAAAATATTACTCAAATTGAGGAATGCTCACCTCTATTTAACAGTTAGAGTACTAGCAGTTGTTTGAGTAGTTTCTTATAAAATGCTAAAAGGGAAACATCACAGAACTTAACTTTTGATAAAACGCTATTTTAACCTCTAAAAGTTAGTTCAAAAGTTATGTTACCGAACACTATAAAAAATAGCAATCAAAATGCTAAAAACTACTTAAAAAGTTATTGTCGAACACAATCTTTATAAATTTTTTAAATAAATATATCATGCATTTATACTTAAAATAAAAAAATTAAAGATAGATAAAACAAGGAATCCTGAAATACTATTTATAATTACAATTACTGCACATATTAATCTTCGTCAAATTCAAGAGTTAGCTCACGATATTAATTTCCAGTCGAGAGTTAGTTTACAAATCGGTATGTTCTTTTATCATAGGCATCCATAAATTACATGGGTATCATGTTCTTTTCTCTTATACATATTGTTGTAGAAAATAATTACAGAAGAAAACTTAAAAAAATGTTGATATTCTAGAAATAAAATTTGGAATTATAGAAGAAAACTAAAACTAAAAAGTTTAAAATTGTAAATGACTACCAATTCTATTCCCAATCAGTTGAAATAGTTGTCTGCTTTCGTGGACATTAGAAAAGAGCTAAGGTATAATCTGTAAGGACTGGAGAAGATTCGAAAGAATATAGGAATAGATCACTGCTTTTATGTTGGGAGTTGAAGAAAGCTTTAACAGAGATTGAACCAAAAATCAATTTTCAAAGAGAAGAGCCTATTGCAAACCAAGAATTGCAAAATTGACCATCAAATAAAACTTCAAAGTTACTAATTACTAAAAATCAAAATTAATTAATTAATTAAAATTGTTCGAAACAGATTTATTTGTTGACTAGATTTTATAAAACGCAAATCAAAATCCAATGTGAAAGGGAGCAACTATCGCTGAGACCGGTTATTCAAATAAGACATCCAAATTATTTATTATTTTGCACACCAAGACATAGCCTAATAATTAGTGCGACCTGACAATAGATTCAGATTCGAACCCTCTTCTCCCAATACTAAATATATATATATATATATATATATATATATATATATATATATATATATATATATATATATATATTTACCATTTTAAAGTAAAAACCAATCCGAGTTATTTTCGTTGAAACTAGATAAATATCTAATAAGGTCATAAACTTAAACGAGCAAAAGTGCCCATTGTCACAGCAAATATAAGCGCCCAGAAAACCAAAGCGAAAGAAATAAAAAAATCCTACAGCATAACCCATTCTTCTCTATAGAACATAACATTCTGAAAACAAAAATCAGTTGCAAAAACTCGCTAAATTGGAAATTACACCTGTATCAAGAGATAAATGAAATTTTTTGAACACTCAGTCAACCTAATAAGGGCCTAATCCAATCTTTCCTTCCCTGGAAACACCAATTTATACTCTTGAATAATTTCCTATAGAAAGCTCTGTGTTTCTTTCTCGCTATCTCTTTCTATGAAAAATTTATCCATTCTAATCATAGTTTTCGAAATTGCTAACCAACTCTCTCTGAGACGTATGTGGACAAATTTTTAAATTACCAAATTTGTAAGGAAACTATCACTTGAAAGGCGCACAACCAGAAACTAAAAACAAAATAATTCAGACTTGGAACCTAATCTCCTCCCCTCTCAGAAGCATAGGCCACCTTTTGCCTTATCATGCCCTCGGCTGCCCGGATCGCTCTCTGTGACCCAGTGATCGTGATTTTCCTGCCAAATAGCATGCAACAGAACAGAGTTAAAATCATGTCTCTTCGGAAATCAGAATGCAATAGGCAGTAGAAAGATCAGATCAAAGTGTATTATTATTATACCTATCATTAGTTCCAGACATGAAATCTCCTCTATCCGATATTTTTATCCTGGCCCCGCTAACCTGCCAACACAAAGTGCTTTAGTGCATATTAAAAATATTGCATAACAATATGGAATGCTTAATGTATAAAAACCTGGCTGATTTCCATTATATTCCTTCCACCCCGACCAACAACCAATCCAATATGCTCATCTGCAATGCCAATTGTCACCGAGTTGGTTCTATCCTCCTGGAGAACATAAGAAGGCGCATTAATCACAATAACAATCACATATGTTTTATGACCTTCAGTGAATTATACTTTGTGATTCACAATCACTGTTATGAAAATGTTTAATTAGCTATTAAGACATGGATGGAAGAAGATATTCCAAATGAGGAGCACATCAGCTAGAAATAATGCTAGCACCTTCAAAATAAGAAAATTAGTTTCTGTTCAATCATAGGCTCAAGCACCGCAATATCAAATTTTAATTTTGATCAAATTATCGCATCACTTTAAATTGCATGAGCGAAAATGCAAGTGATAGTGTGCATCACCATTCAAATGCATTATAGAAAATACAGAGAAAGCATTAAATTAGGTGGTCACTGTTTATTGGCAGTCCGAAGTTGCACAACATAATTCTTCAATTTAATATTTTAAATTTTTGGGAGCCAATTCTCAGCAGTACCGCTCAAATATTGTGGACAATCTAAAGGAAAATAGGGAAGGAAATCCATTGAACTAAAATTGTCCAATTCGCATCATCGATAAGTTATAAACTTATAACACAGGAAGATCAACTAGGCATTCAGCATATTTGCTCACACTTCGTTGTAATCTACAACTTGGTAAGTGCAATTGGGTGCTCATTGGGAGCATCCTTATCCAGTATGTTACAGACACAGAATGTAACACTAGGCATGCAATTAAGATCAAAACATTGTGAAATGGAATGAACCTTGCTATTCTGAAACTTTCCTCCAGGTCCAGCTCCATTTGGTCCATAGTTCATCGAATTGTATGCTACTGTTGCAAAAGAAGGAAGCACTTGTACATATGTTATGCCATGAAAAACCAGAGAAGAAAATGCATAAAAGTTCAAGTTAAATTTAAGATAAAACACATCATCAGCAACCAAAAGGAAAACACACCATATGTTCAAATATTATTGCATAGAATTTAAAAGAAGGTAGCTGAAAATAGTTAAATTTCACAGAACTCCTAATTCAACTTCCAGGAGTCCTCCAACTTGCAATAAAACTTCTCAAAATTTAAAGATGCTATATAAAGTCCAAACACAACACATACATGCGATTTGTAGTTTGCTATTGGAGTCACATACACATGCCCGTAATTTTTTGGACTATGAAGTGTTTTTAAAAGTTCAATCTTCAATGCGTTGGTGAGAAAGGAAAGAAATCTAAAGAGGTAATTTGAAAAATAATAGCTAGTTAATGGACTTCTAAGGCATTTAATCTGCGTTAAACATTGTTAAAGAAAACATGATATTGCTACAAGGTATAACGCAAATAGGGGTAAGCATTCAGTTCGATTAATTCAGTGAAATCAATTAATTCGGCCAATTCAATTTGGTGAATAAAATATTCAGTTAATGGTTCGATTATGGAAAATTGGTTTTCAATAATCGGTTAAGGTTCATTTAGAAGTTAATCAAATCAAATTAATCGACACCAAAAACTACGTTTATTTGATTAAGCAAATAATAAAAATTAAAAAGATTTCAGTCTTAATAAATATGTAGTTTAAATAAGTTAAGGTTAATAAATCTCAGTTAAATTTGGTTAATCGGTAATTTCGGTTGCAGTTGGTCGGTTAAATAGGCTTTTATTTTCTTTAACTTCGGCCTAGTTAATAACCCAAATTAATTCTGCCAAGATGGTTCAGTGAAATTCAGTTAAATGATTATTTTACTTAAATTCGGTTAAGTAAAAAAAAATCGATTAATTCAGTTCGGTTAAAAATGCTGCTCGAATTGGCTGAGTGCTCACCCCTAATGCAAATATATAAGATCATAATTAATTCACCAATTTTCTTTTATATT
Organism: Jatropha curcas; assembly: GCF_041381405.1. Classification (NCBI taxonomy): domain Eukaryota; kingdom Viridiplantae; phylum Streptophyta; class Magnoliopsida; order Malpighiales; family Euphorbiaceae; genus Jatropha; species Jatropha curcas. The sequence continues at coordinate 26,631,861 of NC_143156.1, forward strand.
TTTACAGGAAAGGGACAGGTGCATGATGCATAACAAAGTAACAGACTACAACATGATCAGCAATTGTACTAGGCTAGGACTGGAGTGTAACAGGAGTATAGAGGTAAAGAAACTTAACATTAGAATCTTTCTTCTGATCTAAAAAGCTAAAGATTCTCATCCCGCACTCTTTCACCCACCACTTACAAAAATGCTTCTTTAAGCCAAAGAAGCCTCTAAACCTTCATTCTAGTTCTATGGGAGCAGTATTAATTGTTGCATTTACTGACATAATTCATCTACATAGCAAACACACTCCGCATACCAACAAAGTGAACTTCAACATAAGCAAAGTTGTATCGTCACCCCATTTCATCATAATATATATCATCCAATTTCCAACTCCATCTTATTCTCCCTTTCTAATTAGTACATCCTTCCATTAACATAAATGCCTCGTAATCTTCTTTTATCTGAAAAGAATAATTGTCACATAATTTACGACCCACAGTCCTGTCAATGAGAGTCAAGCCATTAATCAAGCTTCTTCCAGCAAAAGCCCACACAAATACTGTCAACTATTTTGCTCTTTCAATCAAGAGACCTGTGAGCCATTATTTGATCTCATCTGAGTCTCTAAACAGTGTAGAATGCTTACTATTGATTAAAATCTCAAGAAACAATGGACTGGGAATAGAAATTGAATTAGTATTAGAAAGAGCTGAAAAAACAGCATTCAAAAGAAATTAAGAGAAAAACTATGAAGTTTCAATAAGTAGTGGAAAGAGAGATTACTTTGAATTACATAATCTAGATGTTTCTTGTCAAATTATCGAAAATTGTTGTACATATTAATTTAAAACATTTTTCTAAAACTCATGACCAAAGGAAAATCCAGAATTTTCACTTTTTTTTTTAAGTTTTTCTGGTGCTTTTACTTTTATCACTTAGGTATCTAAACCTACTTTTTGTTAGAATGTTAGCCACCATTTGCTCTTCAATCTTCATCCAAATCAAAAAATGCAACGATAGCAGTTTGTGTATTAACAGTGCTCAACCAATGGAAAAAAGATATAAACCAAAGGAGAAGACAACAAAGAAAAATAAAAACAAAATTGAAGGCCAAATAAAAAATAGCACTTATTTATTTTAAAGGAAAGAGAAACAAAGATTGGTCAAGTGCAACTGGCCTGAATTTAAGCTCCTGTCAACTGAATTAAAGATTCTAAAGTCTTTACTTTTAGTTTAGAGAACAAACCTGCATACGAAAATGGGGCATGCATAGTCTGCGAGTAATGAGGATCTTCAACTAATTTAGACAAAATGAGATCAATAGCCCGCATCTGCTCTTCTAATGTTCCATTCAGTGTCACCAGCCTATCATTCAACCCATAAAAATTATTATCCTGAGGAGATATCTTAATGCCAGCTTGGGACTCTTCAATAAATGACCTGCAGAAAGGTAAATCTAGATATCAGCTTTTGTCTCTTTCTACCTTTGCTGCAACTAGCACATAATCCAGCAAACTTGTAGTTGATCTTGCGAGAAACATTATTGAAAAAGAATTATTATCACACCTTGCAAAATAATGCCACCATGATATGTAGTTTAAGAAGAGAAACTGGAAAGGGGGAAGGGGAGGAGTGAATGAAATACCATAACAGCCTAGTAGAACATTCTAATCAGAGAATAGAAGGGAAAGAGGATGGTGGGGAGTGAACAGAGTGAGAGAGAGAAAGAGTAGAGAATAGAACAAACTTCTGAAACTTACTCGAAAATATCACAAGATATACAGATGATGGAGAATCATTCATAAATAGATATATAGAATGCCCAATGGCTATGGGATAGGGGATTGGATGTTTAGAAAAATGATCCAAGTCTTGTAACAAAAATTTATGAATAAAGAAAAAGAAAAGGTGACAAAAGATCATGCATGTAGCATACAAACCTGATCTCCCCTAACAGTAAATTTGGTGAAATGAAAAGTAGGCAAAGGTCTGTCAGAAAACTCTATAGAAACGTAGATAAAATATCTTCATGAAAACAAAATAGAATAAATATTAGCCCCCTATAAACTTGATTTGAGGGGCCTCTTGATTGGAGGGCCCCTGAAATCAAGTTTATATTTATTATATTTTGAAGGGGATTTGAGGCGCCTCTTTGAATTGTTATCTGACTTGATTGGAGGAATTTTTTCTATAGAGTTTTTTATGTTTTATCAACATCAACACATTTTAGTAGTACCCAAGTCCTAATGTGAGACAGAACTCCATGTTGTCATAATATCAATCTATTTAAAAAAACATAACACATAAGGTCACATCTTCTAATGAATATTAAAGGGAAAGCAAGCAAAGCAGTATCTTAAAGAAAAATATTACTTAGCATCCTTGAATTATGACTTTCAACCTGAAAAATTGCACTGCTATTCACACATAATATAAATCCTTTGCCTCGCTCATTAAGTATAACTGTAATTCATGCAAGACTCACTAGAAAAGCTCAACTATACCGAGAGAAGTTTTACATGGGGACAAGAGAAGAGGGTGAGAAGAGGCCTCCTGACAGAAGGCACAGCCCACAGGTTATCACAGCAGCATTAAAATATTTCTGTTCAATATGCACTCCTCTAGTCAAGAGTCCTCAAAAACCAGAAGCATTGCATTGCCAACTTATGCCATGTTTCATTCGCAATCAGTGTTGCTTACTTGCGTCAGTTTAAACCAATGTTCAGAGACCGAACCAGTCATTGAACCGGTGGAGGCAGGGGTTCACTGAACTGGAGGGTTCAACCGAGTTCAATACGATTCAATCAGATTTTTATATATAATATTTCTAAATATATTTTTTATATAATTAAAAATACATGATTTTTAAGTACGAAATAATTTCTACAAAAAAAAAAATTATATATAATACGTCCTTTAACTTATATAAGCTCAACATATATAAATATAAGCCCAATTTAATAAAAAAATTTAACTAATTATAATAATAAGCAAAAAAAATTAAATTTACTTTGGAAAATATAATAATAAAATAAAATAACAATACAAATTAAAAACAAAGGATATATGGTTCAATGTATGGTTTCCATGGAATTCAAACAAGTTATTATAGGAAATGAATTATTATTATTATTATTGCTAATTAAAAACTAATAAATACAATAAAACAATAATATAATAAAATATAGATAGTTATAATGGGAGATGTTGATAAATAAAGAAATAAAATATGCATATTTTTTCACCTTAAAAAATAGTGTGTAATTATTTATAGTAAGGAATCACTTAGTTAAAGAGGAATAAGCCAATAATAACTCATCTCCATTAATGCAAATCCATCACAATTAAAGAAAGAGGAAAAGTGAAGCAACCCGAATTTTTTAATTTCAAAATTTTTCATTTAAATTTTTTTTTAATAATTAGCACCCTATGAATTTATTTAATCAGTTAAATGAAAATATAATTTATATAGTTGAAAACCCAAACAAAAACTGATTGAAAAATCAAAAACCACATAAAAATCATGATTTGAACCGAACCGAACCCAAATCGAACCATACCAGCCCCAAACCCACCCGAAAACCTTCTAGAAACCCCTCTCCCCCCTATTTTCAGCGTGAACCCGCTTCTCCCTTGCTCCCTCTCGTTTTTTTTTTTCTGGTCACCGGCGACTCGCCTGCGCCGCCTCTCCTTTGCTGCCGTCGCCTCCCTCACCCTGCGCCGCTCTGGTTCTCCCTTTCCCTCTCTTCTTGTTTCCGTTCTGCCAAGTGCAAGGGCCACAGTGGAGCCGCGACCTCACCCAGATTGAAGCAGTCGCGACTCCGGCCACCAGAAACAAGCTCAACGAGCCTTCGTTGCGCCACCCGTGCCGCCACCATCGCCCCTGCAGTCGCGCTGCCGGTCATTTCCTCTCCCTCAGCTCGATCGCGCCGCCTCTGCCTCCCCCTGTTTCCATTTGGGCAAGCAGGAGCACCACCAGCCGCCACTTGACGTCGCGCCTCCTGCTCGCAACTCTGGTGAGCAAAGCCGCTCAGGTGAGCAGCGGCTCCTGTTTCGGTCCACCTCAGCAACTGTCTTCTCTCCTCTCGTTCCGGCGAGCATCACCACTATCTCCGACCAAGCAAAATTCCAGCAGTGTTGTGCTTGGGTATTGAAATTAATTCTAGTTATTTTCAGAAAAATTAATTGATGTCTAGTATTTGTAGCTAGTTAGTTAATTTAATTTAATTATGGGTAGTATCCAATATATTTAAAAGTGTTGATTTGATTAGAGGACTTTAATTAATTAAGGCCAATTTAATTTAGCACCAAATAAATTCAATTCGGGAAATTCGATAATGATATTAATGGAATGAAAATGTGGATTTAAGGTAGACTAGATTGAATGTTATTTTAATTTATAGATTATGGATGTGTGGTGACGTTAAGGGTTAAATATAATATTGATCGCCTGATGGATGGGCTGTATGTGATGATTGATAATTATAAATATATATAAAATTGTGATTCTTTGAACATGTGGATAGTCCAATTTTTAGGGGAGATACTGCAGAAATTTCGGCAAAATCTAGTCTAGTTATAGAAAGTTAGATTAGTAAATAATTTATTAGATTAATTCTTTAATTCTCTATTTAAATTTAGTCCTTTGTCTGATGCATTTCTTTCTTTGTATTCTTAAATTCCTTAGATCGCTCCAACTCGTCTATTGCTCCTTCTAGTCAGAATCAGAGTTAGAGCTTCTTTCCTCTACCACTATGAGTAATAATAAATAGTGCATACATTATTGCAGTTGCATAACATTTATTTTATAAACATTACATTTATATATATATATATATATAAATGAAACTCTAATATTCATTATATTATTATAACATTATTAGTATATTATTATATGTATTTCATAAATATATTATGTTACTACTAATATATAATTATACTTCTACGTTTGCGCATTAAGATTGATTGTTGCATTACGTTGAATGAATTGCTTGATTACTTGTGCTGTGAATTTGCTATGCTTTGTGTGGAATTGGGATGAAGTGGCCACCACAGGTTTGTGAGGACGGTCTGCGATACCGCCATCCAGGCATGGGGAGATCAGCGCCTCTATGTGCACCCGATGCTATATGATATGGGAAAACCACGAGGTGGCCGCCTATTGATATGAAAAAGGAAAAGAGAGTATATAAAAAGTGAATATGGGAGAGGACTAGTCAAGTGAGGATTAGACCGGTCGGCCAGGTATAGGGTAGCGGATCGCTGGTGCACACGTTTGAGAGGACGGGCCATGTGAGAGGACGGCTCTTCGGGGGTTTTTGGTGGCGCCACTGACTAATTTCTATTTGCTTGATTATTTGAAGGTGAAATTACTTGTGAGTGCTAATGTTGTGCCATATGATTAACTGGTTGCATGTTCACTTTAGTATCTTATGGTGCATTTCACATTAATGCCTGTGATATACATTATTTATTATTATTCACTAAGTTGCAAAACTCACTCTTCTTTTATTTAACTTGTCAGGAACTAGAAGCCGTCGACAGACTAAAGCTCTGCAATCTTCTCCGCAGGGGTATAAAAGTAAGCTCCTAATTTCTGCAATTAGTTAATTTGTGTATTATTATATGTATAACTCCATTACTTCCAACTATTGTTGAACTCCGCAGTTGTAGGATTTGCGTATCTTTAATCTGGTCTTAGCAGGTGTGCTAACCTATGAATGTTCTTATTGTTTATTTAAATACATATGAATCAGTAACCCATATTACGAATGAGATATATTATTATTAGGCCCAGACTAAATTTTACTCGAGATATTTAAAATTGGGCCAGGATTGTATGATTATTAAATATATATACAAATTTAAATGGGCTTACTATTCCTAATATTAAGCCCATTACTTCCAACTATTGTTGAACTCCGCAGTTGTAGGATTTGTGTATCTTTAATCTGGTCTTAGCAGGTGTGCTAACCTATGAATGTTCTTATTGTTTATTTAAATACATATGAATCAATAACCCATATTACGAATGAGATATATTATTATTAGGCCCAGACTCAATTTTACTCGAGATATTTAAAATTGGGCCAGGATTGTATGATTATTAAATATATATACAAATTTAAATGGGCTTACTATTCCTAATATTTTTGTCTGGCATGTATGGGTTGATAGTTTAGGCTTACTACGGACCTCGGAGGTCTTAAGCTTAGCTGAGTCCTAGTGCCAGTCCGGCTCATGGAAACTGGTCGTGACAAAAAGCCCATGAGGGAGAGATCAAATTTCAAAAATAATTCAGAATTTTGATCGTCGATTGGAGTCCGACCACCGGGCGGTGGGTTTCACCGCCAACACCAGGTGAAGCGTCTTGGCGAGCAGCCTCAAGCGAAGGTGGTCCGGCCACCTTTCAATTTTCTTTTTTTTTTTTTAAGCTGATTTGAATTGAACCGTAGCAATTACTCAAACCGGTTCACCGATTTTTACCAAGTTCGCACCGGTTATCAGCAGTTTCCAACCTAGAGTTTTGACTATCCAAATCAGACCAGACCACTGTCCGGTTTCCGGTTAAACCGGTCAGACCAGCCGATCCGGTCCAATTTTCAAAACCATGATTTAAACATTCACACAATTGACATTGGTGACATTTAAACACAAGCAAATCAGCAACCAGATGGTATTAGGTTTAATTCTCGATTCACCTTAGCAAGTTCTTGAAGATGGTAAAATACATCTAGCGGTCATTTGGATTTATAGAATGTGAAATCCATAGATTTAAAAATCCATGGAATTTTGCATTCGATCCTATGGTTGGAAATTAAAATCCATGGATTTGAAGGATATTTTTAGAATAATATTAAATGGTTTAAATTGTAAGTTCTATAGGACGGTGGTGAGACCAACAATCCTACATGGCAGTGAGTGTTGGGCACTTAAATGCACAACAAGTTCAGAAGATGAATGTTGCGGGGATGTGAATGCTGAGATGGATGTGTGGGCATGCAAGGTTGAATAAGATTAGAAATGATCACATTAGACAAAAGGCACAAGTAGCGAAGTTGGAGATTAAATAAGAGAAGGATGTCTGAGGTGGTATGGTCATGTATTGCATAGACTCTCACATGCCCCAGTTTGCAAATGTAATACTTTAGTGGAGGGTGCCAAAAAGAGAAGAGGTTGACCTAGAATTACTAAGACGGAAATTGTTGCTAAGGATTCATGGTCTTTGGATATTAATGAGGATATAGCTACAAACAAAATAAACTGAGGGCGAAAGATACATGTAGCATACCCTAGTTAGTTATTGTCTATTTTATGTTTTTTTTCTATTTATTAATATATCAAATGATTTTTAAATCCCTTTTAAATTTTTTTACAAAAAGTATTTCAAAATTTTTTTCTGGCCTATATTTTGCTTTGCATTGTTTTTAACCTTATCAAGGTGGATATTTGAAACAAAGGATTCATATAACTGACCCCAACTAATTTGGGACTAAGACTTGGGTGTTGTTATTATTGTATTAAATGGTTTGAATTCCAGCATTAATTAAAAAAGAAATAATAAAATTCAGAAATCCCACTTCCGAGGCAGGATTTCTCTCTTTCAAAATAGCAGTACTGAAGTCATGACGGAATTTATTAATTCCATGGGTTCTTGCCTATTGTTTCTCAACCAAAAAAAGGAATTTGGCAAATCCATAGAATGTTTAAATCCCATTACTCAAACTCTATCAATCCAAATGACCTCCAAATTACCTTGAGAATTCTAGATCCCTATGCATGTAAAATTGAAATTAATACTTGCATCTTGATTTTGGAAAGTTTAAATGCAAACACTTAATGCTGCAGTTAAATTCAAATTCAAAACTTAATTAAGACTGCAGTAGTTTCTCACTGAAGTAAAAGGATATCACAGCAGCAAACAAAGATAAGATACTGCAATAAAGAAATCAAACCCAAATTGAACAAATTTTATGTTCCAGATAAAGGATATAGCAATGATTATAATGAATGGCAAATAATACAAAGAGATTCAAATAAAAATGAAGAGATTTCAAGGCAAATATTTAGTTATATTTCGTCCTTCACTTTTTAAGGCATACTATTGAACATATTGAATCAGCAGAGAGAGAGAGAGAGAGAGAGAGAGAGAGAGAGAGAGAGAGAGAGAGAGAGAAGCAGTGTCCATACTTTATAATAGATCCTCCCTTCCCAATTATGCTACCACAAGAGCTATTTGGAACAATTAGTCTGACTTTCGTTTTGGGATCAATATCATCACCGTCTTCAGTGTGAAGCTGACCATGAAAAAAAATTGATGACTTAACATCAGAAAACAAATAGCTGGTATGAAATAAGCCTGCATGAAAATAATTACCTCATTAAGCAATTTAGCAAGAATAAGTTCCACAGCCTTTAATACTTCATCCAAGGTTCCAGATATCATAATTATTCTATCAGACGTTCCTGGGAAAAATTCATAATTGCGTGACAATTGAATTCTTGCTCCAGATTGTGACTGAAAATCAGTGATTGTAGCACCACCCTTTCCAATCACAGAACCAGCTGCAGCATTTGAAACAAGAAATCTAATGTATGTTGGCCTCTCGATAGACTCTGGGAGCAAAAAATGTAATAGGGAACACAGATTAGGAGAGAGAATTAAAAACATAAAACATTGATGTTTCTGGGAATCAATTTATTTCTCACATGCATGAGTTGTCACGAAATCGATGTTTAAAGGTTAATATGTGAGTGCCAACCAATGAAGCGAACTCTTCTGCTGGCCAATAGATAACTTATCAAAGAAATAGACATGAAAACTGCTAGTCAAAGGCACCCCAGTTTCACATCACATATAGCATAACGAAGAACATAAATATACAAGCACCATAATATTCCACTGAATGCAAATAACAATAGAATATGTAAGTCAAAAGGTAGACAGAACAATTAAATTTTAGCATGCCTATCACCCTGCATAATATGACTTGGAATTTCAGCGGGAAATTCTTTTAAAAACCTCTTATTGATGCAGAATTAGGGATATGATAACTTAATTAAGGAAACCTAACATCATAGGCTTTAACATATGACTTACATTAGAAGTGTCTACCTAGAGCAACATTCAGTTTATAAAGTGCAAACAAGCATTAGAAGTGTCTACCTAGAGCAACATTCACTTTATAAAGTGCAAACAAGCATGATAAAAAATATATAAAATGACTATTGCTGTCAGATTTATGCTAGTTAGGGTAAATCCTAATAGAAAACTTCCTCATTTAACTTGGATCCTCCTGCATCAACAATTACCTTTAAACTAAATGTAAATTCTAACCAGCAAAATAGTTAATATCACTATCTTCTTCCCTGCATCCTCTCATCCATGTGTCTCACCAAACAGGCAGAAAATCAAGGGTTAGGTTTCAGTTCACACCAAAACAACCAAAATAAATAAATAAATAAATAAATAAAAAATAAAAAATAAAAACACAGTTGGAATAAACCTACCACGCTTCCTATCAGTCAAAGTAGCTCTATCTAATAGGTAGAAAAATGCGACTAAAAAACTATCTTTATCAGTCAATGCATAAAATTTGAGAGAGAGAAAGCAGATCAGATCAGAATACAAACCAGAAGTGGGCGATTTCGGCGGTGGAGGAGATCTCTTTCGCGGCGCCTCAGGTGACGATACGTAAGACGACTCCGTTGATTCCATTCCCGTTATACTTCTTCACCAGCACCACCACCACCTCCTCCTCCTCCTCCTAGAGAAGAGGAAAATCATCAATTGTGACAAAATTTCACAAAAGGAACAAATTACACAACAATACGCATACTTACAATGCCAGTAGAGATGGAGAAAGAGAGAGAACGAGTAGAGAGAATCACTGTGTTTGGTTAAAGTGCAGAGGTAAACGAGAGGTTTTTGTGGCGCGTGTGAGGGTTGAGCTGTAGAGAGAGGGAGAGAGAGGCGTCAAGTGGTGTCTCTGTCTCTGCAGATTGCAATCGCTAATTAGCGCTCGTACATAATCTTTCTCTCTCCGGTTGTTGTTTTGTTTTAGGCACCGTTTAGCTGAGAAGACTTTGCCCCTTTGGGTTAATATTTTATTAAAAAACTATAATGATTTATTGGAAAATTTATATTTTTATTTTTATATTTTCACATAATTAACTACTTTATTCATTATTTTTTATTGTAATTTAAATTCATTAAATAAAATTATCCTTTCGTCTATTATTTGAGACTTAAGTCATCAAGTATTTCTGAAATTACATAACTAACCTTATATACATATAAACTAAAAGAGTAAAAATTGCATTATTGTCCCTTTATTTGATATAATTTATTACTTTGTCTTTAAATTTTAAAAATTATACTAATTTATCTTTGTAATTTGGATCGTTAACAACTTAAATCTCAAATAATGGGCGAAAGGATAATTTCGTTTAATGAAGACAAACTATAAAAATAAAATATTATAATAATTTTAAAAATATAAGGACAAAATAATTAATTATGTCAAAATATAGAGATAAAATCCTATTTTCCTTTATTTATTTAGCGGATCGTGTTAGCTCATGGATAGCTATTAAATAATAAATCTAAATTGTTTTGAGTATTTTAAAAAATAATCAATGTTTTTTTTCAATTTTATCTTTATTTATATTAGATAAATAATTATTTCCACAAATTACCATTTGTTTTGAGATAAAGGGTAGTTTTATTAAATTAAATTACCTTTTATTTTGTTCTAATCTAGGAAAATTAATTGTATTTTTTATTCTCGTGCAAATACCTTAAATGACATTAGAACGAAGGAAGTAGTATTCAGTAGAGTATTGTGCATGTTAAGCAATATATGGTTATAATACAACTATTAATAGTTAGATATTACTTTCTTTGTCCCAAAATATAACTCATTTTCAGTATTTTAAGAAATAATAGATGATATTTTTTCTATTTACTCTCTTATTTATATTAGATACAATATAATAATGAGATAGGAGTAATGATACAAGATAAAGGGTAATTTGATCAAATTACCTTAATTTTGCAATAATTTACAGAAATTAATAGCTTTTTTAATTTTCGTGAAAAAACTTTAAATGAATTATATTTTGAGACGAATAGAGTAACAATCAGTGAGTAGTTGTTCACATAATACTCAATAAACATAGTTGTTCAGTTAAAAAGTTTATTAATTTATTATCGAATGCATTTTATGAGTAAAGATTTCCTTAAACACTTCTTTAACTTCTAAATAGCTATCCAACGCTTATCGAACAACATATTTAAAATAATAGTTAATGTTTGAACTCCAGTCAAAACACTATCTTAATTATATTGTCTAGTAGCGTCATATATTTATAGTAGCATTTAAAGATATTGGAAGTGTTTCATGATATTTTATTCCCATTTTTTATAAATGCTTCTACTTTGACTATTATATAAAAAATCTAAACATTAATAGTTAATATTCAATCGTTGACAGTTACTATAACAACTAATCACTATTAAAATAACTAATACTAGCAAATAAAGCTATATCTGGGTTGTATTTAGCAAAATAATTTTTAATGTTTTGACTATACTAAAAAAATAAATAAATAAATAAAAGTATATTAGAGGATGTTCAAAATCATCTCTTTAAGTCAAAAAAATTGTCCTTTTTCCAGTGGACGATAATTATCTCCAATTTAAGAGACATACATCATCTCTCCAATTTTAGATGGAAATTGTATCTAAAAATATTATCAATATTTGTCCCCCTATATGGAAGATGAAATAGAGAACTTCCCAGTAGGTCACCCATCCTAGAATTTTTCTTTAAGCGACCACGCTTAATTCAAGAGTTATTTCAACTCTCCGGACCATTCCACCGAGCGGCACCTTTGATAATTAGTTTCTCTCTTTTTAATATATGACATACATTATTAGTATAGGAAACAAAAATTATCCACTTTATATGAGACGTCAATCATCTCCAAAATTAACGACAATAATTTTCCTTAGTATATACAGTACGTAAGTTGTATCCCATACATATACATATAGGACGCTAATCGTCCCCAAAATTGATAATGATAATTGTCGTTAGTATACATGATGTAAGATGTATCTCCTATATAGGACGTGGTCATCAAAATTTATGATAATACTTATCATTATTAATGGAAACATCAATCATCTCATCTCCCATATGGGACATTGGTTTTCCAAAATTAATAACAATATTTGTCCTTCGTATTGGAGACGTAAATTGTTATTTATTATTAAGGCAACTGTTATCCCAATTTCTAATTAAAATACGAGTAAGTTATGACTTTTGAAGACAAATGATATTCATTATCTCTAATTCTCATCCCCTTTTATCACTCTTTTTTTAGTACTATTTTCCTAAATTATAGTGTTCGATTACCTGTATATAGAGCAGTTTTTAGAGAATGAGAGAGCGTTTTCTAAAATGTTATCCCACCTAACATTTATGTCTTTTATTGAAATTTTTTTACAATCATATCCTTAATTAATTTAAATCCCTTACGCTATCACATTATTTGTTGGGCTAAATTCAAAGGGAATATGGATGCATATAGTGAGTCTTTTTCCTTTTAATATTATTAGTAAATTGTTCAAGTCAAATTATCATGGATAGCTCCAACTCATGGGTCTAAAGATAATTATTTTATATTTAAACTATGCTATTTATATGTTTAAGTGTTTTTAATTTGCTATAATTTCACAATTTTTATATTATTTTTTTTATGCTTGACTTGTTTATAATTTATAGAACAAGGGAAAAAAAATACTTGCTTGTATATTTGTATTTGAACTCAAGCAAATATTAAAAATTAAAAAAATTGATCCCTTATGCTATGTTGATATAAATGAATTCAAAATATGAAATTCATTTATAAATAAATTCTAGTAGAATTTATCTGTGAATGAATTTTCATGTTTAGTATGATTAATTTAAAACATATAATTCATTTGAAATCCATATAATCATGTATGGAATAAATTCATAATTAAAAATTCATTTAATTTTATTTTCTAAAATATCATTGAAATACAAAAATAAATAATAAATACCAATTATATTTATGTTATGGTTATATATTTTTTATATTTTTATTAAAATGAATATATAAAATAAAAATAATATTAATAAAAGTATTACATTTCATTGAATGTATATTAAATTTGAATTTCTCTCCTCATTAGTTAAAAAAATGCTAAAAAAATATTAAAATAAAAATACAATAATAAGAAAATATTTTTCTAAAAAATAAAACTTTTAAATGGTTTTTGGTCAAGTTCGATAAAATAAATAAGTTAAATAAGTAGAAAATTGAAAATTTGACTTTGTAGAAGGAGAATGGTAGTTTTGTCATAAAAAATTTGATTACTTAGTTTTGTGAAATAATTTAAAATTTTCACATATTTTTATGGAATTTGGTGTAGTTATGTTCAATTTCATAGAATTGAATTCCTAGAATTGAAATACACACTTTTTTTAATTCCAAATACAAAATATGGATTTCTAAATGAATTCCATGAAATTTTGTGGAATTCATTTGTTCCAAACAATGAGTTGAAATATTAAAAGTTTTCAATTTTATTTATAAAATAGTGAACTTCAATTTTTTACTTCCTTAAATTTTGAAAATTTAGGTTTGGTGAAATCATCTTTTATATATATGAAACGACCCGAAAATTTAATTTCGTAGAATTTTCATTTAAAAACTAATTTTTTTATTTCAACTAATGAGATTATACCAGCTAGTATTTTATTATTGCTAAACTGGACCCATAAATCAATTTGATTTTTCGAAAACCAAGCGAAAAACTCGAAAATCAAGCAAATTGAGCCAAATCATAGAATTAGACCAAACTGGTTCGAATCGAACCGAAATGGTCTAGAAGCTTTAGAATTCTCCTTCTTTTTTTTTTTTTTTTTTTTTTTTCTTCCGGGGGGGGGGAGAGCAGCGTCGACCCACCCTCCTCTTCTCCTCCTTTCGTTTTTCCGACCGCCTGAGACCAGTGCCGATTCCGCCTCAGCCATCGCCTCCCTGCCGCTGCCGCCTCCTCACCGCAGCGTCTCCGGTATCTCTCCCTTTCTCCCTCTTTCCGTTCGATTTCAGCGCAAGTCAAAGAGAAGCAGGAGGCTGTGTAATCGCGAATCGAGCTCCACCTGCGATTCCGGCCACCTGAGTGTGAGTCACGCCGACCTGAGCTCCTTGCTCCGTCCCTTCGCCGTTCATCTTCTCTCCTCTCTTCCGGCGAGCACAGTAAGAGTGAGCTGCGATTTCACTTCGATTGGCAGACTCCTTCAGCGCTAACCTCTGCTTCTCCGGCAAGACCAACTAAAGACCGGCCGATTAGACCCTTCCATTGTCGCTAACAGCTTCGCCGGCCACTGTTTTCGTCAGTTCCGATCAAGATAACGCCGGCAGAGCTGGATTTTGGGTATTTGGGTTACCACCGATGACTTAAACCGGAAATTATTCAACTTCCGATGCATTTTGTAGCCAGGTAAATTAATTTCAACCCTTTTCAATACATTTCATGAATTTTGATCATGATCAGGAGAGTTGATATAGAAATGGAAATTCTTAGCTACTGTTATGCAAATTAACTAAGAAATGTTGATAAATATTATTAATGGTAGCTACAGTCTAAGTTTTGGATAAGTTAAATAGGATATATATACTATATTTGCTAGACCATTGAGGAAATTTTGATTTAAAAAAGAAAGATTTGAAGCATAAATTAAGCTATTGCGGAAAATTTAGACCCTAGCTTTTATTGTTTATCCATTCTTTAAGGGAATTTGGTTTTTTTTTAATTTAGTCTGAATTAATAGCTAATTTAATGGGTAAGCATGAATAAGGAGATTTTAGTTTAGGAATAAGTATAGCGTGAGGGTGGCAGCAACCAATATTGTTAATTGGTTGAGCTATTGTTGAACTATAAACCAAATGAAGTCGTGAATTAAATTCTTAGTGCGGTAAGCATAGTATATAAGTTTAAGCAAGGGAGAACCTAGTGTTTGATGGGCAGTAGCTATTGCAGATAATTGATACCATTTTATATATAAACTAATGTAATAATGGACGTACATATATTTTCAATGTTTTTATATGATTAGTATTGGTTATATCTAGAAAGGGAATTTTTATGTGAAGATGGAGAAAGATTCATGAAGCTTTAATTGATATATAGTTAAGTTGTTAATTGGGTTACTTAGAAGATGCCTTTATTAAATTGTAATTTAATTGAACCATCGGTTCTTAATAGCTAGTTTAGAATTTAATAAATGTTTAAGGACGTTGTTGACATCTTAAGTAAAGAATGGTTGATAATATTATTGGACCAGGTTAAAAGTTACTTTAAATTGTAAATTTATGGTTGAGTGTGACATTGCTATTTAAGGAGGACGGGTGTTTAAATTGGTTGATCGCCCGATGGATGGGTTGTGTGATTGATGATTGTTAAGTATATTATTGTGATATTTGAATAGGTAAATAGCCCAATTTTTAGGGGAGGTGCTGCCGAAATTTCGATAGAACTTAGACTAGTTTTAGCTAACAATATAAAGTAATAAGTTTATTTAGAATAATTCTATAACTTAATACATAGTAAATAAAATATTCTAATTATTTTACTATCATCACTATTTACTTAATTATTCAATTACTTATTTATTTTCATTGTTATTGTTTATTCCCATTATTATTATTTATTCTATCATTGTTGTTTATTGTTAATATTATTTATTTAATTGCATTTGAGTATGAATTTCTAATTGTGCATTGCATTTCGATGTTTAACTTTGAAATATTTCTGCACTTAATTGAAATGCTTGATTAGTTGTGATGTGACAATGCCTTGCTTTGTTTGTGTGGAATTGGGATGAAGTGGGTCACCATGGGTTTGTGAGACTGTTTCTGTTATACGGATCTTGATTCTGATTCTGTTATATTCTGATTCTGTTATATGGATCCTGATTCTGTTTCTGTTAGCCGGGTAAATGGGAGATCGGCGCCCCCGTGTGCACCTACCGTTACCGTTACTGTTAACCACAGGTTGGCTTCTTTATTGGGCGCACCGGATAATCTAGATTTGATCGCAGCCCGCAGGGTGGCCTCCTGTTGTGAGCGCCTGATGATCTAGATTTGATGGAGATGACCGGGTTGCCTCCTGTTGGTATGGAAAAGAAAAGAGAGAATGGAAAAATAATGAGAGGGCTGGTCAAGTGAGGATTAGACCGGTCGGCCAGTATGGGGGATCGGCTCCCTGGTGCACATGTGAGAGGATGAGCCATGTGGGAGGACGGCTCATCGGGGGTTCGGTGACTCCACTGACTAATTTCCACGTGATGTGATTATATGAAGATGTTAATAATTGTGAGTGCTGGTGATATGCCATTTGTGTGACTGACTGTGTGAGCATATACCTAGTCGGATGACTAGGTTGATATATTTATACAATTGTGTGAATGCGTGTGTTGTGCAATAATTATGATTCATTAATAAACTCACATCTCTTTTGTTCAAATATTTCAGGAAGTAGCATTTTCTAAATCCCAGCTATAACTCTGCTCTTCACCGTTAAAAAAGAAATTCACTAATTTTAGTATTGATCAATTAAATAGATAAATGTCCGAAGACTTATATGTATACATCCGTCAGTAAACTCCGCAGTTATAGAACTTGTATACTTTTAAGTTGTGTATTATTGTAGATGGAATAATTCTGTGAGCCTGTATTATAACTATAGTGTATTGTAAGCAGGGAAATTTGTATGTTTAAAATTTTATTGAGATAGCAAATTTGTAGTGTTCAGGCTTACTACGGGCCTCGGGGGCCTTAAGCTTACCTGGGCCCTAGTGCCGGTCCGGCCTATGGAAATGGGTCGTGACAATATACTAGTCTTTTAGTCATTTTATAATGTGCATTGTACGTTGATTTTGCTCGTGATATATCTGTTCTTTATACTCATTCAACTTTTTTATTAATAAAATATTAAAGTATAAATTCTCAATAGTGATTACTTTATATTGCAATTTATACACACAACGCATATTTTTTTACTACATGCTTGCAACGTAACATTTAATTGAAAAGAAAATAATATTTTTATTGTCCTTTTAAAATTTTTTGAAATGCTTATATATATTTTATTTGAAAATTTATTTTAAAAAAATATATCCAATCAAATCATACAAATATATAAAAATATATATATTTTTTATTTCTCTCTGAAATAAAATATTTTAAATTATAATCAAAATAGAATAAAATATTTAAAAAATAAAATATAAAAAAATTTAAAATGTCTTTTATCATATATATTTATTAAAAATAAATTTTTAAAAAATAACATTTAAAATTTTCAAATGCTTAGTTATCTCTACGTATTTATTTTAAAAAATAAGTTTTATAAAAATATCCAATCAACTAATAAGATGCAATTTAAAAATTTTGAAATATTTAATTATGTGTTTTTATTTAAATTTTTTTAAAAGATATACCCAATCAAATTATACAAATATAAAGAAAAAATATTAATAAAAATAATATATTTTTTTTCTTTTTTTATCTCTCATAAATAAAATATTATGTATATTCTATTCGAAAACTTATTTTTTAAAATATATCCAATCAAATCATACAAATATAAAGAAAAAATATTAATAAAAAGCATATACATATAATTTTCTTTTTTTATTTCTCCCCAGAATTAAATATTTTAAATTATAATTAAAATATAATTAAATATTTAAAAATAAAATATAAAATTTTAAAATGCTTAATTATCTATATATATTTATTTTAAAAATAATTTTTGTAAATATATCTGAAACGACCCGAAAATTTAATTTCGAAGAATTTTCATTTAAAAACTAAATTTTTTTATTTCAACCAATGAAATTATACCAGCTAGTATTTTATTATTGCTAAACTGGACCCGTAACCCAATTCGATTTTTCAAAAACCAAGCGAAAAACTCGAAAACCAAGCAAATTGAGCCAAATCATAGAATTAGACCAAACCGGTTCGAATCGAACCGGAATGGTCTAGAAGCCCAAGATTTTTTCTTTCTTTTCCTTTTTTTTTCTTTTTCTTTTTCTTTTTCCTTTTTCTTTTTTTCTTTTTCCTTCTCCTTCCTTGCGCTAGTGCCAGCGCGCAACCTCCTCCTCCTCTTTCCCTTCCCGTTTCCAGCCACCAGAGCCGATCGATCTCATCTCCTCGCCGTCGACTCCTTGCCGCAGCAACCCGGCCTTCCTTTCCCTTCTCCCCGTTTCTGCTTCTGGTGAGCGCAAAAATCACGGCGAGGCTGGGACTTCAGCCCGATCGAGATAGCGTCTTCGTCCTTCTCTCCGTCTCCGAGCAACTCCGGCGACTATCGCCGATAAGGTAAGCCGATTATCCTCCCTCCTCACTCTTTTGCAAATTAAATTGCATAAATTTCAAGATCTTTGTAGTTAGAATTTTCAGGTACTGTTTATATATATAAAAAAAATAATAATAAAAAAAAAAAAAACAAATGATATTTGCTTCTAATATATAAAGTTAATTACGTTATTGACAATATAGTGCTAAGATAAAATCGTTGCTTTTCATTGCTTTTAAAAATAAATTCTTTTTTTTCAGTATATACCAACAATAAAAAGAACTTGATACTACAGAAAAAAATAAAAATAAAAAAATAAAAAAAAAAGAATACTCGGGTAAGGCGTTCTTGAAACAGCAGTGCAAGAGACCCAAGATTTGAAGCCCGAAGTCCCTTTCCCGCTTTAATGTTTAAACTATTCTTATTACAAAATAGCAGTGCACACATATTCCAATTACACAATTTGTTAGAGGAATTGATAAGCCTTTAAAGATGGCAGCAGTTTAATGGTTATTTGCTTGAGTTTTCACTATGATAGGAAGGAAATCTTAAACTTTTATCATTCCAAATGAGCTGCAGACTGAAATTTTTAAAAGTATGTGTAGGCTAATGTGTTTGCTGCATATTCTATATAATAAATTAGAGCAATTTTAAAATGGCAGCAGCTATTTCTCATTATTTCTATAAACCATTGCTTGATATGGATTATAGGATGTTAAGAATCTAAGTTTTGATGGGAAATGAGTGAAATTTGTGCATATATGTATAAGTCTAAGTTAAGGAGAACCTATTGCATTTGGTGGGGAGTAGCTATTGAGGGTAATCGTTGCCATTTTTATATGAACTAACATAGGAATGGATATATTCTCAATATTTTTGTGATGGATACCATTGGTTAATGCTCAATAGCTTCAATCTTGTTAGGTAACGATTCGATGGTAAACATAATCTACTATAATCTAGAAATCGTATTTTCATGGCAAGATGAAGGAATTTTAGGAAGCCTTAGTTATACGTTCAAGTTGTGAGTCGGGTTGCCTAGTAGAAGTATTTATGAAATTGTAATTTAATTGAAGCATTGGTTCTTAGTGGCTAGTTTAGAATTTTAGTAAATGTTTAAAGACGTTGTTTATACCTTAAGCAAGGATGATGAAATAAAGGTTTAATAAGGAGTTTTATAATAGTTAGAAGCTAACTAACTTAATGGTATAACTTCTGTTTATATGTATATGTATGAAAGATTTCATTTATTTGTCAATTAGCTAAAGAAGCTGATTATAATTATGTGAAGCAAAGAATGTTCAATAATATTATTGGGATATGTTTGAAGGTTATTATAAGTTGTGAATTAATAGTTGAATGTTGACATTATTATTTGGATGGAGGAAGGGAAATTTAACTGTTTGATCGCCCGACGGATGGGCTGTGTACATTGATTGATTAATATATAATATCATTGTGATATTTAAACAGGTAGATAGTCCTATTTTTAGGGGAGATGCTGCCGAAATTTTGATAGAAATTAGACTAAATTTTAATTAACAACATAATTAATAAGTTTATTTAGATTAGTTCTATAATTTGGTACATAATAAATATAGTGCTCTGGTTGTTTATAATCTTTATTATTCATTTAACTATTTACATATTCATTTATTTATTTTATTATTGTTGTTAATTGCTAATACTATTTATTTATTTATTTATTTGCATTGATTTTGGATGTTTAATTGTGCATTGCATTACGATGTCTAATTGAATAATATGTCTGAATTTGAATGCAATGTTTGATTTATTGTGTTGTGATATTGCTGTGCTTTGTTTGTGTGGAATTGGGATGAAGTGGGTCACCATGGGTTTGTGAGACTGTTTCTGTTATACGGATCCTGATTCTGATTTCTGTTATATGGATCCTGATTCTGTTTCTGTTAGCCGGGTAAATGGGAGATCGGCGCCCCCGTGTGCACCTACTGTTACCGTTACTGTTAACCACAGGTTGGCTTCTTTATTGGGCGCACCGGATAATCTAGATTTGATCGCAGCCCGCAGGGTGGCCTCCTGTTGTGAGCGCCTGATGATCTAGATTTGATGGAGACGACCGGGTTGCCTCCTGTTGGTATGGAAAAGAAAGAGAGAATGGAAAGAAAAATGAGAGGGCTGGTCAAGTGAGGATTAGACCGGTCGGCCAGTATGGGGGATCGGCTCCCTGGTGCACATGTGAGAGGATGAGCCATGCGGGAGGACGGCTCATCGGGGGTTCGGTGACTCCACTGACTAATTTCCACGTGATGTGATTATATGAAGATGTTAATAATTGTGAGTGCTGGTGATATGCCATTTGTGTGACTGGCTGTGTGAGCATATACCTAGTCGGATGACTAGGTTGATATATTTATACAATGATGTGAATGCTTGTGTTGTGCAATAATTATTATTCATTAATAAACTCACATCTCTTTTGTTTAAATCTTTCAGGAAGTAGCATTTTCTAAATCCCAGCTATAACTCTGCTCTTCACTATAAAAAAAGAAATTCGCTAATTTTCGTATTGATCAATTAAATAGATAAATGTCCGAAGACTTATATGTATACATCCGTCAATGAACTCCGCAGTTATAGAATTTGTATACTTTTAAGTTCTGTATTATTATAGATGGAATAATTCTGTGAGCCTGTTTTATTAAATATAGTGAAATTTGTAGTGTTTCAGGCTTACTACGGGCCTCGGGGGCCTTAAGCTTACCTGGGCCCTAGTGCCGGTCCGGCCCATGGAAATGGGTCGTGACAAAGTTGGTATCAGAGCTTAGGTTAGAAATTTTAGGACACAACTGCGGAGCATAGGAAATTTCTTTATGTTGGGATCGGCCGTAACCAACATAAGGAAGGAAACCTTGTGATTTTCCTCTCTAGGGATGGTGGACGTACTAGACCCTATGAGGTGGGAAATCCACATCTATTGTGTAGATCCATAGACTATAGAGGAAGTAATTCAAAGTTTTAAGTGAAAGCAGTAGACAGTAAGTGTAATACCCCGAATTTTTATTTTCGAAACTTTTGAATTTAATTTAAATCAAAAATCGAAAATTTTCACATGTGGGTTACAAATAGAAACACAGTCTCAAATCAAGCCCAATTCTGTGATATTGGGCCCAAGCCCAAAATTTATTATCGAAACTTTTGATTTAAGAACATTTTAAAATATTCGAGAAATAATATGGAACTTTGGCTACTAATTTATTATAAGAATATAGATACATATAAATTAATCATCCTAAAAATCAAATATGATTACTATTATTATGGACCTGAACTAAACAATCAAAATAAATCGAACCGGATCCGAAAATTAATTTAATATGTCGAAAACCACACGAATAATCTAAAAATCGAGTGAAAAACTCGAAAACCAAAGAAAATGAGACCAAATTACTAAGTCAGACCAAACCAGTTCGAATCAAACCGGAATGGTCTAGAAGGCACAGATTTTTTTTTCTTTTTCTTTTTCTTTCTTTCTTTTTCTTTTCTTTTCTCCTCCTTTTTCTTCTCCAGCGCGCGACAGCTCTCCCCCTCTCCTTCCCGTTAGCACCGACCACAGACTCCCCTCCCCTTTCTGTTCCGTTCACCAGCCAACGCCACTGCCTCCTACCGCAGCCGCTGCACCCCCACGTCCCTGTCTCTCTGTCTCTCTCTCTCTCTCTCTCTCTCTCTCTGACTTCGTCTTCACAGCACAGAAACTATTGGAACGAGTGATAGTCGAATCGCAAAAGGGTGCGATTGCTGTCCTTCCCTCCGAGCAACTCCGGCAACTATTACCGACAAGGTCTATAAAATTCCGAAATGCGAGGAAAAACGGCTGGAAGCATGTTGCTAGAAAACAGTCCCCTTAGAGGACGATAAAGAACTGTGAGTAGTGTTAGATAACTAGTATCATCCGCTTGCATTCATGCATTCACGGCTAAATGTTGGCATGCATTATTTTGTTGAATTGCCATATTATGATGTACTATCTGTTGATATTGAAAGTTGTTTGATTACTTGTGCTATGAATATACTTTGCCTTGTTTGTGTGGAATTGGGATGAAGTGGACCACCATGGGTTTGTGAGGACGGTCTGTTATATGGATCCTGAATATGATATGATATTTGACCGTCGGCCGGGAAAATGGGAGATCGGCGCCCCCGTGTGCACCTGATGATGTGGATTGTATGGAAAACCACAGGATGGCTTCTTGTTGTTGCGCACCTGATAATCTAGATTTGATTGTAGCCCGCAGGGTGGCCTCCTGTTGTGAGCACTTGATGATCTAGATTGGATGGAGACCACCGGGTTGCCTCCTGTTGGTATGGAAAAGAAAAGAGAGAATGGAAAAGCAATGAGAGGACTGGTCAGTGAGGATTAGACCAGTTGGCCGTATGGGGGATCGGCTCCCTGGTGCACATGTATGAGAGGGCGAGCCATGTGTGAGGACGGCTCGTTGGGGTTTTAGGTGGTGCCACTGACTAATTTCCACGTGATGTGATTATATGAATGTGATAATAATTGTGGTTGCTGTTGTATTGCCATTTGTGTGACACTGCATGATCATAAATTTAATCGATGAACAAATAAAAATATTTTAGCATCTGTATGATTGTGTGGGGTGAGAGGGTTATCTAACCCTACTCATTGAGTTTGGCGCTCACCCCTGCCTACCTATTTTTTTTTCCAGGTAATAGAAGAAAGAAAAATCCTATGGAGTTGAGACATAAGTATAGAAGACTGTAAACGAAAAACAAATGATGATATAAATGTACAGGTAGAGTTCCGCAATTGTATTCTAGTGGGTTGTAAATGAACTGTATTAGTGATACATAATTGAAATAAATTATTGGGCCTGTATCCACAGTTATGATTGTGGAAATGAGGGTTGCATAATATAGGCTTACTACGGGCTTTGGGGGCCTTAAGCTCACCCAGGTCCTAGTGCCGGTCCGGTCCATGGAAATGGGTCGTGACAAAGTTGGTATCAGAGCATTAAGTTGGGCCTTAGGAATCAATTGCGGAACATAGGAAATTGAATATAAAACTCCTACGTTGGGATCGGCCGTAACCAACAAAGGAGAGACATTAAATAGAAAACGGTCTTGGTGCAGGTGGACGCACTCTGCACTAAGGCGGTTACAAAATCATAAATAAAATAATTAATAATAATAATAAAATACATAAATAAATGGGGAAAGATAATCATATTAACAGTTAGTCAAAGCTTTGAAACGCAGGAGAAATTAGAAGGAAGTGCAGTGGCCTGATCAACCAGTGTACTCTTTCTAATGGAAACTGTGTCCTTAGCTTAAAAATTTAATTTTTTTCTATGAAATACATAACATTTATATATAATTTAATTATGTAAGAAGATAAGTGATATATGGTTAATAGGTTGAAGCTAAACGATAAAAGTATGTTAGTGTATTTAATGTGTTGGATGTGGACTACATGCATAAAAATACACGAATGTGAGTATATGTATGCCTGCGGAAACTATATGTTGAGAATGCGTTGTTAGTGTTAATTAATAAGAGAACTAGATGATTCGGATTTAAGGACATTAGGATGTAATTAATTAGAGTATTGATTTGATAAAGTTTACGTGATGTTGGTTGGTGCAATTTATTATGACTATTGAGGTAATCTTCTGAATGTGATATATATATTAATTGGTGTGATTACATAAATGATATTTATAGGGTTTAAAAAAAAAATAAATGATTTGGTGTGATTTGCAATAATAATTAATGATGAGTATTTTTCGTAAGAAATAATGTTGGTGGAATTATTATATTAAGGGATTTTTAGTTATGAGAAGTAATTGCTGCTTGGTGGAGTGAAGTGTATTGTGTTATTCATGAGCTAGTTCTTTTCAAGTGTATAAATACAGGGAATAATATAAATTATGGTGGTTATAAGAAAAGTAAATTGTGATTCTTAGTAAGATTGATAAAAAAAAAATAGGAATAGTGATGTATCAGAGAATTTATAAAATATTTCTATGTTTTGAGATTTTATGACTATGGGAAAAATTGTGGTTCATGTTTCTTTCGTTATTCTTATATGAAAATAACTTCTAAATGAAAACAATCAAGAGTTTAAGAGTAATCATTTCTAAGATAGAAAAGATTTGCAAATAGTTAATAAAAGTATTTGCAAGTAGTAGAAGATTTATGAATTTTTATGAGATGTAAGGACATGCAGGGGTATAAAAGAGTGTGTGGTAGAAAATGATAAGTTGGGTAATTAAATTGAATAGTCAACAGAGTTATAAAGGTAGTGTATGCAATTAAGGGATAATTATTATGACCCAGGAATTAATACAGTGAGAGTTTAATATGTGGTAAGTGTATTAGATAGGGTAGAATTAAACTCCTAATACATGTAGGATGTTTAATAAGCCAGGCTAAGTTTAAGGACCTCGTATAATAAAATAAAAGTAAAAGATAATAAAGGAAATTAATGGTTTTGGAAGTGAAACGCTATTAGGCAGTAATTATATTAAAAAAAAATATATATATGTATATATAATAATAAAAATTATAAGTAAATATAATAATAAATATATAAATAAATAAAATAATGATAAATATATATCAATATATATAGAATAAACGAAAATAATAATAAGTATATATGACATAAAATAAGAATTATAATGATAACAGTAATAATGGTAATAACAGTAATAATAATACTAATAATTTATGAGGTATAATAATAATGTATGCGTTATGTCGATTGAACTTAACATTATGAGACACTTGGTGTTGTAGACTACTAATATATATGAATTTACTGAATTAGGAAGTATAACATCGGTGATACTTGGAAACAAATGCACTAAAAACGGAAGCTAGTGGTACTATACCTTATAGACTGTGGACAAATCAGAACTAAAGGAAATTGCTATTAAATCTAAACCTTTGGATATTTTTCGGATAGTGTACTTGATCATAAGAGAATTATTTAAATTTGAAGGAATCCTTTGGAGTGAATATGTACATTAATGATATAAGATTTGATTGTGACTTGAATTGATTAATCGGAATTAATGGATTCCTTGTATCTGGTATGACTAATTGGTAGTGTGGTTATGTATAATTGATGAAAGGAAAATTTCATGAAGAAATTTCCAAGGAAAAATTGAACCTATGTGGTTATGGTGATGATTGTTTTGCTTTGAATTATACGAATGTGATTGAATTCAATTGTTGGGTTACATGTGTTTAACTGAGAATGATGTTATGCAAATTTGATTTTGGGATTGAATATGATTGTAATTTGAGTGGCTACTGGATTAAGATGTGATCTTTGGTTGGAATGAGTTTTAATGATGTCGTAACGTGTAACCACATGAATTTGATAAAGAGAAATGTGATGTTGTTGAGAATTTTGAAGTGGCCAAATAGGCCTAGTTGAAATATTATGACTCTTATTTTGGTCCCCTATGAGAATTTTGATATTAAATTAAATTAGGAAATGAAAATAAGTTGGAAGGGTGGAATAACTTGATGGGGCATCTGGATGATAAGATAGAATTAAGGTTAATGCTTAAGCATTTTACTAAGGATCTCTGAATGGATGAATAGTAGGTAAGGTAAATAATTATGGTGTAATAAATATTAGGTTGAAATACGGGTAGTTAACTAGATCAGGACTAATAGTGTGATGTAGTACAGAGGGAATAAATAAACGAAATAATTAAGAGAGTATTCTGATATCTTTAAAATGGATTAAATAGTGGCAAAAAAAAAATTAATGAAAAAAAAAAATTAATGAATAAATTATGACAAATAAAATGATTTTAGTTTGGTAATCAATATGATGTGAATGTAAACTAAGTTAGTGTAGTGGCACCAGCACCATCTTAGGAACTGTGAAATTCTTGATGCTAATAGTATTTAAGTAGTGTTTAAGCATGCAAGGTATAATCCGTTACAAGTATAGATGGAATGTAATTATGGAATAGATTAGTAGAGTATGGGCATGGTTGGATATCGAGAACTTAGCAAGTTAATGGCAGTTTGAGCAAATATTGCCTCGTCAAGTTATGTAATTTGTAGTCGGTTGGTATTACGGACTGAATTGGTATATACAACTAGAAATCTTGGTTGCTGGATTCTAAACACCTGGTATAAACAGATACAAACCGGTAAAGTTATAAAAGTTTAAGTTGAGAAAATGTGTAAACATTAAACACCCTTAGTATAAAGTAAGAAGAATATTATGGGATATAAGATTTGCGTTTAGGAAATTAGAATTAATTGCCTCAAATGGCATACCTCTTTCATTGTAAGATTACAGTTTTCGTCAGTATGGGTTCATTAAATAATTGGGGATAAAAGTTCAAGGAAGAACGTAAAGAAGGTCTTGGAGAACTTGGGATAGAAGATATGGATTAAGTGGAAAGTCTAATAGATTAAAGTAGTCAAAGAGAAATTGTTATAGAATGGGTGATTTGAAGTGAAATTTTTCTTTTTAAGATCATTAGAGAAGGTTTCCATGGAAACAAAAGCGTGATGATTGGAGGTAGAAAGACAAGTAGAATATCGTACCTCTCTTCGCTTCGTTTATAGCATTACTCTTTTATATGTGAAGTATTTCTTATTGTAAAGTTGTGATCATCTATGTTTCTATTACTATTACCCTCTATTAGGTTTCAATTCGAGGACGAATTGTCTTAAGGGGGGGAGATTGTAATACCCCGAATTTTTATTTTCGAAACTTTTGAATTTAATTTAAATCAAAAATCGAAAATTTTCACATGTGGGTTACAAATAGAAACACAGTCTCAAATCAAGCCCAATTCTGTGATATTGGGCCCAAGCCCAAAATTTATTATCGAAACTTTTGATTTAAGAACATTTTAAAATATTCGAGAAATAATATGGAACTTTGGCTACTAATTTATTATAAGAATATAGATACATATAAATTAATCATCCTAAAAATCAAATATGATTACTATTATTATGGACCTGAACTAAACAATCAAAATAAATCGAACCGGATCCGAAAATTAATTTAATATGTCGAAAACCACACGAATAATCTAAAAATCGAGTGAAAAACTCGAAAACCAAAGAAAATGAGACCAAATTACTAAGTCAGACCAAACCAGTTCGAATCAAACCGGAATGGTCTAGAAGGCACAGATTTTTTTTTTCTTTTTCTTTTTCTTTCTTTCTTTTTCTTTTCTTTTCTCCTCCTTTTTCTTCTCCAGCGCGCGACAGCTCTCCCCCTCTCCTTCCCGTTAGCACCGACCACAGACTCCCCTCCCCTTTCTGTTCCGTTCACCAGCCAACGCCACTGCCTCCTACCGCCGCCGCTGCACCCCCACGTCCCTGTCTCTCTGTCTCTCTCTCTCTCTCTCTCTCTCTCTCTCTGACTTCGTCTTCACAGCACAGAAACTATTGGAACGAGTGATAGTCGAATCGCAAAAGGGTGCGATTGCTGTCCTTCCCTCCGAGCAACTCCGGCAACTATTACCGACAAGGTCTATAAAATTCCGAAATGCGAGGAAAAACGGCTGGAAGCATGTTGCTAGAAAACAGTCCCCTTAGAGGACGATAAAGAACTGTGAGTAGTGTTAGATAACTAGTATCATCCGCTTGCATTCATGCATTCACGGCTAAATGTTGGCATGCATTATTTTGTTGAATTGCCATATTATGATGTACTATCTGTTGATATTGAAAGTTGTTTGATTACTTGTGCTATGAATATACTTTGCCTTGTTTGTGTGGAATTGGGATGAAGTGGACCACCATGGGTTTGTGAGGACGGTCTGTTATATGGATCCTGAATATGATATGATATTTGACCGTCGGCCGGGAAAATGGGAGATCGGCGCCCCCGTGTGCACCTGATGATGTGGATTGTATGGAAAACCACAGGATGGCTTCTTGTTGTTGCGCACCTGATAATCTAGATTTGATTGTAGCCCGCAGGGTGGCCTCCTGTTGTGAGCACTTGATGATCTAGATTGGATGGAGACCACCGGGTTGCCTCCTGTTGGTATGGAAAAGAAAAGAGAGAATGGAAAAGCAATGAGAGGACTGGTCAGTGAGGATTAGACCAGTTGGCCGTATGGGGGATCGGCTCCCTGGTGCACATGTATGAGAGGGCGAGCCATGTGTGAGGACGGCTCGTTGGGGTTTTAGGTGGTGCCACTGACTAATTTCCACGTGATGTGATTATATGAATGTGATAATAATTGTGGTTGCTGTTGTATTGCCATTTGTGTGACACTGCATGATCATAAATTTAATCGATGAACAAATAAAAATATTTTAGCATCTGTATGATTGTGTGGGGTGAGAGGGTTATCTAACCCTACTCATTGAGTTTGGCGCTCACCCCTGCCTACCTATTTTTTTTTCCAGGTAATAGAAGAAAGAAAAATCCTATGGAGTTGAGACATAAGTATAGAAGACTGTAAACGAAAAACAAATGATGATATAAATGTACAGGTAGAGTTCCGCAATTGTATTCTAGTGGGTTGTAAATGAACTGTATTAGTGATACATAATTGAAATAAATTATTGGGCCTGTATCCACAGTTATGATTGTGGAAATGAGGGTTGCATAATATAGGCTTACTACGGGCTTTGGGGGCCTTAAGCTCACCCAGGTCCTAGTGCCGGTCCGGTCCATGGAAATGGGTCGTGACAGTAAGATAAGTCAATCGCAGTACCTATAGGGGCTAGAGTTGGTATCAACCCTTAAGCTAGGAAATAGAGTAATACCTGATGGTAGTGGATTGGCTTGATCACCCAGTACACTACTTTTCATGTGAGCTCTATTCCTACAGTGAATAGGATAGGGTAGAGAATAAATAAGATTTTCATTGGTATGGCAGGTTCATGGACATAGACAGTAATTTTAAGGCGATTAGGAATATGTGAACAAAGATTCAGTCAGCTACTGAATTTCTTTAGAAATAATCCAAAAAAAAATATAAATTTTATGTGATTTTATTTACTTGTTATTTGAATTTAAAATCCCATCCTGATGTTGAATTTAAATTGTATTATGATAAATAATATATAAAAAAAAAGACTATTTATATAGAAAATTATTTTTGAGAGTTGTCTATTTATATCATGGGGCTAGTAGAATAAGATAATGGGATGGTAATGATAATGATAACAATGATAAAGGTAAGTAGGTAGTTCATAGTCAAGACAAAAACAGGAACGTTGGAAAGGTCGAGTAGACAATTTTGGAAGAGGAATTAAGTTGCTACTAAATTTGGAGTATAGGACTGTTAATGTGTAAAGTGAGAAAGATAACATTGGGAATGGACTTGAATAATTTAAGGGTATAGAAATGATATATGACGAGTTGTAATATATATATGAGGAGTAAGTAGGAGATAAAAATTAGAAGGATTTATGAATATCTTACTAGACTTAGATGAGGAATGGACGTGTTGAAAATTCTAAAGTCAAATATGAAGTCAAAGATAGGTGAGACAGGTGAGTTGAATTTGAATTTGATATATGTTAGCAACAGATAGATGCTAAGTTAATAGTTCCACATATGGTGCCTAACACTTAGTTAAATAAGACTAATTAAAATGTTAGTGATTATGTAAGTCATGAGTGATGATGATTAGTAGTATGAAAGAAACCAAGTGGACGAAATAATTAATAAGAATATTTAATATACTTAGGATGAACTAATAGCAACATTGGTGGAATGAAAAGTTATTAAAAATATAAGAGCTAGGAGAGACGAAAGGTGTTATTATGAAAGCCCATTTGATGATAAATTTTAGGGTAACTTGAGAGATTAAGTATTAAAGAGCATAGTGATATCCTTAGTTTAGGAACTATCTAATAGATGTACTAGTGTATGGTAAAGATGTTATGAGGAGAATAGGACTTGTATTGGTAAGAATCAAGAGAATAAGCTCAAGTCGCCCTGTGATACTAATAGACAACGAAAGTTACAAGACGATTTTTCTTAAAGTTTTGAAAAAAAAAAAAATAATAATAATAATAATAAAATAAAAATAAAAATAAAAATAAAAATAGTTTTCGAACTTTTGATTAAGCAAAGATGTAGTAATAACATATGTAAACTAAATGAGTTAATCCTTATTATAAGTCAATCAAATTCCAGTTATTTTTAGTTTTCGTAAGCTCTGTATTTAATCCTTACCAATATATTTTGCTTTCATAGAATATGTGTTTTGGTTAGATTGATGGAAAAGCCTTTTGACATTACCATTGTGTATTTTCAACTTTATTGGAACATGGTTTTCATGGACAAATATGTAATAAAATTTAAATTTTCAAATAAAATTAAATAACCTTGAGAAAAATATGTATTATTATTATTATTATTATTATTTTGCATGTTACTGCTAAACTCAGTTTTATTAAACGACTTTCTAAAGATTTCAGTAGCCGACTGATAATAGAAATTGGAGGTTATAGTAATAGACTTAAGTTTCCTGTGAGTTTTAATCAAGTGACAATAGATGTAATAGATGGTTGAACGAATACATTTTGAGTGCGATGGAACCTTGTTTGCTAGTTTAAGGGGTTTGATTTATAATGAAATCTTTTATTCATTTATTCTTGGATGTCAATCAAATGATAATTTGTTTGTTAAATATCCTTACATGCTTCCTTTTCTAGTTGCATTCCTATTTCTTGCTCATCTCTAAAATTCGAGGACGAATTTTTATAAGGGGGGGAGATTGAAACGACCCGAAAATTTAATTTCGAAGAATTTTCATTTAAAAACTAAATTTTTTTATTTCAACCAATGAAATTATACCAGCTAGTATTTTATTATTGCTAAACTGGACCCGTAACCCAATTCGATTTTTCAAAAACCAAGCGAAAAACTCGAAAACCAAGCAAATTGAGCCAAATCATAGAATTAGACCAAACCGGTTCGAATCGAACCGGAATGGTCTAGAAGCCCAAGATTTTTTCTTTCTTTTCCTTTTTTTTTCTTTTTCTTTTTCTTTTTCCTTTTTCTTTTTTTCTTTTTCCTTCTCCTTCCTTGCGCTAGTGCCAGCGCGCAACCTCCTCCTCCTCTTTCCCTTCCCGTTTCCAGCCACCAGAGCCGATCGATCTCATCTCCTCGCCGTCGACTCCTTGCCGCAGCAACCCGGCCTTCCTTTCCCTTCTCCCCGTTTCTGCTTCTGGTGAGCGCAAAAATCACGGCGAGGCTGGGACTTCAGCCCGATCGAGATAGCGTCTTCGTCCTTCTCTCCGTCTCCGAGCAACTCCGGCGACTATCGCCGATAAGGTAAGCCGATTATCCTCCCTCCTCACTCTTTTGCAAATTAAATTGCATAAATTTCAAGATCTTTGTAGTTAGAATTTTCAGGTACTGTTTATATATATAAAAAAAATAATAATAAAAAAAAAAAAAACAAATGATATTTGCTTCTAATATATAAAGTTAATTACGTTATTGACAATATAGTGCTAAGATAAAATCGTTGCTTTTCATTGCTTTTAAAAATAAATTCTTTTTTTTCAGTATATACCAACAATAAAAAGAACTTGATACTACAGAAAAAAATAAAAATAAAAAAATAAAAAAAAAAGAATACTCGGGTAAGGCGTTCTTGAAACAGCAGTGCAAGAGACCCAAGATTTGAAGCCCGAAGTCCCTTTCCCGCTTTAATGTTTAAACTATTCTTATTACAAAATAGCAGTGCACACATATTCCAATTACACAATTTGTTAGAGGAATTGATAAGCCTTTAAAGATGGCAGCAGTTTAATGGTTATTTGCTTGAGTTTTCACTATGATAGGAAGGAAATCTTAAACTTTTATCATTCCAAATTAGCTGCAGACTGAAATTTTTAAAAGTATGTGTAGGCTAATGTGTTTGCTGCATATTCTATATAATAAATTAGAGCAATTTTAAAATGGCAGCAGCTATTTCTCATTATTTCTATAAACCATTGCTTGATATGGATTATAGGATGTTAAGAATCTAAGTTTTGATGGGAAATGAGTGAAATTTGTGCATATATGTATAAGTCTAAGTTAAGGAGAACCTATTGCATTTGGTGGGGAGTAGCTATTGAGGGTAATCGTTGCCATTTTTATATGAACTAACATAGGAATGGATATATTCTCAATATTTTTGTGATGGATACCATTGGTTAATGCTCAATAGCTTCAATCTTGTTAGGTAACGATTCGATGGTAAACATAATCTACTATAATCTAGAAATCGTATTTTCATGGCAAGATGAAGGAATTTTAGGAAGCCTTAGTTATACGTTCAAGTTGTGAGTCGGGTTGCCTAGTAGAAGTATTTATGAAATTGTAATTTAATTGAAGCATTGGTTCTTAGTGGCTAGTTTAGAATTTTAGTAAATGTTTAAAGACGTTGTTTATACCTTAAGCAAGGATGATGAAATAAAGGTTTAATAAGGAGTTTTATAATAGTTAGAAGCTAACTAACTTAATGGTATAACTTCTGTTTATATGTATATGTATGAAAGATTTCATTTATTTGTCAATTAGCTAAAGAAGCTGATTATAATTATGTGAAGCAAAGAATGTTCAATAATATTATTGGGATATGTTTGAAGGTTATTATAAGTTGTGAATTAATAGTTGAATGTTGACATTATTATTTGGATGGAGGAAGGGAAATTTAACTGTTTGATCGCCCGACGGATGGGCTGTGTACATTGATTGATTAATATATAATATCATTGTGATATTTAAACAGGTAGATAGTCCTATTTTTAGGGGAGATGCTGCCGAAATTTTGATAGAAATTAGACTAAATTTTAATTAACAACATAATTAATAAGTTTATTTAGATTAGTTCTATAATTTGGTACATAATAAATATAGTGCTCTGGTTGTTTATAATCTTTATTATTCATTTAACTATTTACATATTCATTTATTTATTTTATTATTGTTGTTAATTGCTAATACTATTTATTTATTTATTTATTTGCATTGATTTTGGATGTTTAATTGTGCATTGCATTACGATGTCTAATTGAATAATATGTCTGAATTTGAATGCAATGTTTGATTTATTGTGTTGTGATATTGCTGTGCTTTGTTTGTGTGGAATTGGGATGAAGTGGGTCACCATGGGTTTGTGAGACTGTTTCTGTTATACGGATCCTGATTCTGATTTCTGTTATATGGATCCTGATTCTGTTTCTGTTAGCCGGGTAAATGGGAGATCGGCGCCCCCGTGTGCACCTACTGTTACCGTTACTGTTAACCACAGGTTGGCTTCTTTATTGGGCGCACCGGATAATCTAGATTTGATCGCAGCCCGCAGGGTGGCCTCCTGTTGTGAGCGCCTGATGATCTAGATTTGATGGAGACGACCGGGTTGCCTCCTGTTGGTATGGAAAAGAAAGAGAGAATGGAAAGAAAAATGAGAGGGCTGGTCAAGTGAGGATTAGACCGGTCGGCCAGTATGGGGGATCGGCTCCCTGGTGCACATGTGAGAGGATGAGCCATGCGGGAGGACGGCTCATCGGGGGTTCGGTGACTCCACTGACTAATTTCCACGTGATGTGATTATATGAAGATGTTAATAATTGTGAGTGCTGGTGATATGCCATTTGTGTGACTGGCTGTGTGAGCATATACCTAGTCGGATGACTAGGTTGATATATTTATACAATGATGTGAATGCTTGTGTTGTGCAATAATTATTATTCATTAATAAACTCACATCTCTTTTGTTTAAATCTTTCAGGAAGTAGCATTTTCTAAATCCCAGCTATAACTCTGCTCTTCACTATAAAAAAAGAAATTCGCTAATTTTCGTATTGATCAATTAAATAGATAAATGTCCGAAGACTTATATGTATACATCCGTCAATGAACTCCGCAGTTATAGAATTTGTATACTTTTAAGTTCTGTATTATTATAGATGGAATAATTCTGTGAGCCTGTTTTATTAAATATAGTGAAATTTGTAGTGTTTCAGGCTTACTACGGGCCTCGGGGGCCTTAAGCTTACCTGGGCCCTAGTGCCGGTCCGGCCCATGGAAATGGGTCGTGACAATATCAAATCAACTAATAAAATGTAATTTTTTAATTGGCTATAACTACGGTTATTTGAGCATATTCTAAATTTCATTAAGGGCACTTTTGAAAATCTCATTATTTCCCGTTATTCTCATTTTTATATATAGAATAGATTGATAGATAATCTGATTATTTCTAAGAGAATTATATATAAAAAAAAATATCACATGTTCTTTTCTATAATAAAAAAATAGAACTATTAGGTAACTATTTTTATCTTAGATAATCGACTAAAATATTTATATGCTATATAATTTCATAAATTTATATTTAAAAATTTATTCTATTTGAAATTTTATTTTTAAAAAATATTATATAAATATAAAGAAAAAAACAGTATTAATAAAAAATACATTTTTTTCTATTTTTATCTCTATTCTAAATAAAATATTTTAAAGTATAAACAAGATAAAATCAAATAAATAATAAATTCAATAAATAAAACATAAAAAATTTTTAAATGTCCCGTTATCATATGTATTTATTAAAAAATAAATTTAAAAAAGATAAAACTTAAAATTTTGAAATGCTTAATTATCTATATATATTTATTTAAATATCTGATAAAATTCTTTAACTGGTCATCATTAAGGGTATTTTAGGATATTTTAAATTTTATTAAGAGTGATATCGAAAATCTCATTATTCCCTCCCTATTCCCCTCCCCCCACACATATATAATGAGTTTAATTATATGTCCGACAATTATAAGTCAACTTTTCAATGTATTTTTTTTTTTTTGTTATTTTAAATTTAATTGTCAATCAAATAATTGTTTTTACTGCTTGTGCTTTCAACTGCTACTTAAACAAGTAAACGCTAACATCTAAGAACTAAGAGCAATTAGAACAGTTTGTATTACCAAACATGCCCTTAATAGATATAGTATAGTTAAAACTCTAAATTCTGCATAAAAAATTATTATCAAATAAGGCTTTAATAATGGTTGTATTGAAAAAATATAAAATGGCCATAAAAGCGCAATTATCTTATATATTATCTTGTATGATATATTGCTTAATTTTTAAATGTGAATATATTATTTTCTATTTTACTATATTTAAAAATATAATATATAATATTATTATTGAACGACCCGAATTATAAATTTCAAAACTAAGAAAATTTAATTTAATTATAAATGCCACGTAAATACGATCTCTTCGAATCAAAATTATTTCATATAGTCATGGTTTGTTTGGTTTATGTGAACCGAGTTGAAACTCGAATAGACTCAAATCAAGTCTTTTGAACCTAAACCGATTTCCTAAAGAAGTTGTTGAATAAAATATCAATAATAATAATAATAATAATATTTATTAAGTTATCCTAAAACTGCCCAAAGGCCCAGAGTTTCCCCTATCTCTTTCTCTTTCCTTTTCTTTTCTTTCACTCTTCCTCTTCTCCTTTGTCGCGAAGCTGCGACAGCAGTATCTCTCTACTCCTCTCTTGTTTTCAAGCCACTCAACGGCCAAAAGACCTTACCTGCGCCACCTAAGCTTCGCCCTTAGTCCCTCCCAACACCACATGCTCATCGGCCCGTTCTTAGTGCGACAAAGAAAGAGAGAGAATTTGATAGTTGAACTCCGGCCAATCTCCGGCGGCTCTTATCCACAAGGGCGCTTCAAGAGATTCAACAGTAGCCGTTAGAGGATCGAATGGAGGGATTGAAATTTGCTAATACGGCTTGAACTGTTATTAGCTTCTTCTTTCAACTACCGTAGGCACCTCCAGAGCAGCTAGATCTATTCTTCTAAAAGGACCTTACTTGCCTTTATGTAATTAGAGTTTCGCAATTACTGTAATCTTTTGAAATTGTAAATAAACTTAGAAATTTGAATAAACGATATTAGGAATGTTGCTTGTCCTTCCTCATAATTGTAAATACTTATATTCATATGTGTGTATATATATATATATAATCAATAAGACACTTAAGTTTGCGAATACTTGTATTGGGCCCCAAATAATAATGGGTTTAGAAGTAGTTATGGTCACGAAATCCTTACTAAGGATTTTGGAGGCTTTGGAGGCCTTATATTTATCCAAGCTCTAGCGTCGGTTTGATCCAAGAAGACGGATTGTGACAATTATATTTTTATAATAATTTCAATAGATGTTTATTAATTTTAAATAATTATAAATAAAATACCACGTCAAAATATTAATTTGAAAAATATAACTGTATGAATAATTAGTTTTTACAAAGTTAAAACAATACAAATATAACATAAATATAAATCAACTATTAATGAGGAATTGGTCATTTCGATTCAAAATCAAATTAAACCACCAAAGCCGACAACAAAAATGTTTTTTTTCTTAAATCAAAACTAATGCCAAACTTTATTCGGAATCAAACAAGTCGATTCAGCATATTCAATTTAATTTGATTTTTTAGCAAACTTAAATTATTTCGTGTAACCAAAATTATGTAAAATAATAAATTGAATCCGAATGAATTAATCCAATAATGGAAATGAAAAACCAAATCAAATCGGTTAGGTTCAATTTTTAATTTTAATTGATTTATGCCCACACCTAGCTAGCACCCGGTAGAAAAATTGACATGCTTTTATGTTATAAAAGGGAGTTGACCATGTGGTTACGATGTCATTTGTTTTAAGTCCATGCATTCGTGTGCTTAACATTATCTCGTAATTACTAAATATATGCACCATGTTATCAAATTTTAAGCAGAGATTCACTAAATTGCAAGATTTGACTGAATTCAATACGGTTCAATCATATATATATAATATTTTAATACATTTTTAAGTATTAATTAAAAATATAAAATTTATAAACACTAAAATAATTTTTACAAAAAATATAAATATTATATAATTTTTAAGACAATATAAATTCTGAAATTAATAGTTTTATTAATTTATTTTCATGATCGTTCTTACTCACATAAGATTTTTTTCCCTGAGTAGTGCTGCTGCAACTCATTTAGCATTGAGATGAAAAGAAACAAAATAATGCACATGACACGAGCATCTTAATGCCACAAAACATACTGCATTTATTAAATTAATGAAAACTAGAATATTAATTGGCACTGGGCTTGAGGAATTTTAATGTTGCAGATGGAATGGCCTCTACAAAGCCCTGAAGGTCTACTATACGTAATACTATCAAAATAAGAAAAACATAACTTTACTTCTTCAATCCATGGCCGTCGGCCCGTCACAAGATCTCCTCTTGCTAAAACTCCAGCAAAATTCTCATTTTTAGGGTTTTCTAATGTGATTCTTTCATTTTTCATCAACCTCATTTATTTAATGTTTACTATTTCTTCCCTTTTCTTGAATTAATAATTAATTTCTTGAAATTCACAAAAAAAATTTCTTTTTGAAAGGCAGGATAAAAAAAAAAATATATTAACATAGATCATCCAGGACCTTCTGGTACTACCTAGGATTCAGTTAGTACCAATCATAATTATAATTTGTGAGTGAAATTTCTTAATGCATTTCTATTATTCATACATTTAGCATCATATAATTGTATATTATTTATTGTTGCATAATGATTATATGTGTATCTCCATATTTTGTGATATCAGTTAAGATTTGCATTTATATTTGACAGTGTTTATGGATGCTTATGTAGAATTGGAACCACTGATGGTTGTGATTAAAAGTTCATGCATCGAGAGATAGCTACCCTACTATATGTTGGACATGTGATTATATGATTAGTCTGCATATCATGAGTCTCATATATCCTATTGTATACTAGACAAGTAATATAAATAGCTTGTATGGATCATTTATGCATTGAGGCCTTAAATACCCTATGCTGGACAATTATGATTCTTAAAAATTAGATATTTGGTTCTTGTTGACTAAGTTCATCCACTGTTGACTACTTATTAACTCTTGTGGTTGACATATGTGTGAGTATTTTATTATAAAATTTCGTATGACATCAAGTATGTGTTGTATAACATCATTCATTGAGTTTAGTGCTCATCCCGTTTTCGAAATTCAAGATAGGGTAGTTGATGAGAAGTTTGATATATTTCTTCTTATGTTGAGACTTTATTTCCTTATGACGCTCTGTTATGTTTATTGTTACTATAAATCATTAAAAGTTCTGTAAAAATCACTTAAAATACATCATGATTGTAATATAACGAAATGCCATATTTATCGAGGATGGTTAAGCCTCCTACTAGATATTATTATAATATGATGATGAGACCTAATTGTTATTTATAAGTGAATATGATACGATAGCAAGTTGATTCATCTATATGTGTTATGAAGGGCTTGAGGCTCAAAATTAGAATTAAGGGCCAAATATTGTATTCTAAAATAAATTTTGAAGTTAGATAAAGTTCCGGTTGTTATCTTAAATAAAACATATGACCCTTTTTATAAGTTAGTCTTATTATGCGTCTTAAAAGACTTTAATTTATCTAAGTTCTAGTGTTAGTCCAATTCATAGGATCGGATCATAACATGGTATGTACTATGTCGCGAAGTTGAATGTACCACAAATTTATCCGTATAATATTCTAGTGCTCAAAATCTAAAGGATCTAACAAAACTAATCAATGATAATGTACTATCATATACAATGAATCAAGTTAGGTTGAGAAACAAAAATAAAAAGTGAGATTTTTACGGAGAGACAGAGATCTTCTATTCCTTTAATATGCTTAAAACTTAGAAAGGACAATGTGTAGAGAATGATGGACAATATAAAGGGTGATCTACAATGATGTACAAAAATCAACT
Organism: Jatropha curcas; assembly: GCF_041381405.1. Taxonomy (NCBI): domain Eukaryota; kingdom Viridiplantae; phylum Streptophyta; class Magnoliopsida; order Malpighiales; family Euphorbiaceae; genus Jatropha; species Jatropha curcas. Next base: position 26,671,091 of record NC_143156.1, read on the forward strand.
ACTAAATTAAAAATAGTAAATAGATATGCAATTCATCTATATAAATTTTATAGAAGAATTAAATTTATGGATTTAAAAAATATTAATGACCAAATAAAAAAGACATATGAATTTTTTAGTAATGAAAAGATGAAGTTAAAAAAATTTTAGTTGTAATAAAAAAATTAAATTTTTATTATTTTACCAATTATTGGACTAAATTATTTATAAATTGAAAGGTTGAAAGCTAATTGATTATTCCATCTGTCGCAAAATATAAATCAGTTAATATTTTTATATGGCGATTAAATAAATAAATAATTTTTTTAAATTATAATAAAATCATGAGTAAATTTAACTAAATTACTATTTAGCTTAAAATGTAAGTCATGAAACTAGCTATTATATTTAATATAAATAAAAATAATATTAAATATTACTCCTTAAAATGCTCATTAAAATATTAAGATTTATATTTTCCGGAGGAGTTGTTAATAGTAAAATTAATTCAACAGATTTAAAAAATTGAGTTCTGAAATAGGGCATGTATTAAAAATACAACTTGGTCTTCACTCGCACCTCACCCGCGAAATTCAAAAAAATTAAAATCTCAAAACCCAAAGCGCGCACTAAAAATTTTCAATTTTCCAAATTGCGCTCTCCCAAAACTGCGCATCTCTCACCGTTCCTTTTCATATCCTCAAATCCAACCGTCCACGTCATCAATCCGCGTCTCTCCAATTGCAACCAATCATGTCTCGTGCTCTCTCTCTATATAAACAAATACCACAGTCACCGTTTCATACAACGTTGTAGGATTCGGTTCGATCACAGAAATTTCGATTTCTCGCATTAAGGATCTCATTCTTTAGCAACTCTAATGGCGCCCAAGGCAGAGAAGAAACCAGCTGAGAAGAAGCCGGCAGAGAAGGCACCGGCGGAGAAGAAGCCAAGAGCAGAGAAGAAACTGCCAAAAGAAGGCGGCGCAATCGATAAGAAGAAGAAGAAGGCGAAGAAGAGCGTAGAGACGTATAAGATATACATATTCAAGGTGTTGAAGCAAGTCCATCCTGATATCGGGATTTCCAGTAAGGCTATGGGGATCATGAACAGCTTTATCAATGATATCTTTGAAAAGCTTGCACAGGAATCTTCAAGGCTCGCTAGGTATAACAAGAAGCCTACCATCACTTCTCGCGAGATCCAGACTGCTGTTAGGTTGGTCTTGCCTGGTGAACTCGCTAAGCACGCAGTTTCTGAAGGAACCAAAGCTGTGACTAAGTTCACCAGCTCATAGTATTAGGGTTAGGGTTTTGAATGGGTATTTTCTATGTAAAGAGTTAGGTTTTGTAATCGAGTCTGGTTTGATTGTATTTTCTTGCTTTTGAATCAATGACTTGCTGATTTAACTCTCAACCATTTCAGATTGTTCTTAATTGGTTTTTTTTTTTCTCTGTTTTTTTTTAAAAAAAAAAAAAATTAAAAAATTGATCCTGTGGATTGGTAAAGATTTCTTGAGGAGGGAGGAGAGGGTATAATTGTCAAAAAGGAACCAAAAGAAATGGCCCACATGGTGTAAATTAGAAAATCAGAGCACGTGTTTGTAAGATACGCCCGGTTAACCGAAGAGCCACTAGTGGTCTTATCCCTTTTCGTTCTTTTGATACCAAAAGCCAATAGTAAAATGGCACTACTAAACTGCTCTGCTTCTTCAAATGCCACTTTAAGCTCAAGTTTCGTGCCATTCAAATCAAAAACTCCTAGAGTGCCTCTGTATTTCTCTTCATCAAATGAATCTCCAAAACCGTCACGTCGCATTTCGGTCAGTTCTATGCAGAAGGCTCGATTCATTGCTCGGCGTAAGGAGTCCGTTTCGATCCAGCAACTCGGGCGGCCTCTAAGTAATGTTAGGAAACGGGTTTCTTTGTTTGGTTAAAGATTTATTAAGATTTTTGTGAGATTGTTTTTGAATTTGGCTTTGTTGCAGTTGAGTATATGAGCTTGCCGGCGAGTCAGTACTCGGTGTTGGATGCGGAGAGGATAGAGAGAGTGGACGACAACACGTTTAGGTGTTATGTTTATAGGTTCAAGTTCTTCGCTTTTGAGGTTTGCCCCGTTTTGCTTGTTAGAGTTGAAGAGCAGCCTAGTGGTTGCTGCATTAAACTCTTATCATGTAAGGTAGCGTTCGCTTGCTATGCCTTTTTTATTACTCGTTTTAAAATTAATTTTGATGTTTCTTTTATTCTGTTGAGCTTCAGTTATACTGTGGTTGGTTATTGTAGCCTATTTTGTAATTTGGAGACTGGGAACATAACATTCAGTAAATTAGGTTTTCATTTATCTGTAATGGTTATATTAATTTCTGTTTGATTTTTATGGCATGTTAGAGGTTTCATTATGTTTCAATGTGTATGATTTGTTGACTGTTGGCAGCTTGAGGGTTCGCCCATGGTGGTTGCACAGAATGAGAAGTTTGATGGTAAGATTTTTTTTTTTATCAAAAATAGATATTATACAAGGATCTAATTTGGCTTTCTGCATGGCTTAAACATGATGTTTGAAGTGTATTTCTTTAATGGACTTGAATGGTGGTATTTTTCATGGGCCTAGGCTGACTGTCTGCAAGGTGATATAGCATCATCTTGTTCCACTGGTCTGACTTGTTTGTACACTGTACCAACTTTGAATTAATTGCTTTTCCAGACCTTATGTTATGGATATTTAACATTATGTGCTGTTGTGAATTGGTGGCTATTTTCATATAATTTTTTTTTTGTCAAAATCATTAAAACTGATACTGGAAATTACAGGTGTGAAATTTTTACTTATCTTAAGATGCTTGCTTATTACTTGGACCCAGAAAAGCAAAGTAAGATATATTACTTCCTTATGCTGGTTAACACTAGAACTTCATCTTTGTGACACGAATATATGATGCATTACTTTCCTGAGCAGCTCCATTGCTGAAATATTCATACCTCCCCTATAGGCCAGTAGTCTAGCAGTTGGATATCTGACTTGTAGTGTAATAACCAAAGTAGTCAGGTTGTTAATACCTTCTTCCTCTTTAGTCAGGTTGTTAGTACCTGCTTCCTCTTTCTCGTCTTTTCTACTGGGGAGAAAGACATTTCTTCTTTTTTGTGCTGTTAAACTAAATGTGTGTTAGATGCTTAGATATTATGTCTGTAGTAGTCTCCAATCGATTATTTATCTTCATTTCTGCTTGGTTTGACTCTCTAATTTGCAACTCAGTTGGTGCCTTATTTAATTTCATTTACTTATTTATTAGGATAAAAGAGCATGATTCCTTGATTAGTTTTATGAGAAAAAAGTTGATTGTATAGACAGTTGTAAAAGACAGTATGCATTCATCTTCAATTGAATTTTGCATTTTCATTACCTTCTAGAAATACTAGATACGTGCATGCTTTTGTTGAGTGCCATTTTCATTTCTTCTTAAACAATCCTCAGTATCTTTCATCGTGTATTATTTTCAGAGGATGTTTTTGATATGGTCTAACCAGAAGTATGACTTCTGGAAACCATTCAAACAATGGAAAGACAATCTATTTTGCAAAGATATATTCTTTTTTTTGTTGTTGGAAATAAGTGTCCATCAGTCAGGCATGATTTTGAAAATACAGGACAAGAGTGAAGAAAAGTACAGAGAGGGGAGAGAGAGAGAGATAGGGAGAGAGAGAGGGAGCATGCGGAAGGGAACACCACCACTACACGATAGAAACCTGAGGATCGAGATAAAAAAAGTTGGAGAAAAGGAAAAGCAAAATCAGAGACTCAGAGAGTCTTAAACTAGGAGAATAGATTAGAATGAAGAGATTGGGAGTGAAAATTGGTTACAGGACACTCTGGAAACTCTATTTCGAGAATTTTCCTCTGCTCTTTTTTTTTTTTTGTTTCCTTCACTTTAATTGGATGAGTAAACATACCATAAACCAACTGCCCAATCTAATTTCAATATCAAATGAAATCTAGAAAATAAAAAAAAATGGCAGCAGTCAAAATATAACAAAGGCACGCCTTTGTTGCAATTTATGCCTGGAAAAACGCGCACACAGCACACCTAGGCAAGAAAGTGCATTCCTCAATAGACTGCCACCAGACTATAGGCACTGAACTTAGTGACTATTGAGCCTAGAAATGCCTTTAATAACTATGTTTATGAATGATGAGAAGATTAACATAACGGAATTTTTCTTCTTCTGTCTTTTCTCCTACTTCTTGGTGTGGAAGAACAGTCATGAATCGGGATTAGACTCCAAATCAATTTGCTAAATATAGCGTTTTTAGACTGCTTTGTCACTTATTTAGTATTGTTGTGCTTATTATGCAGCTTCTATGGTGAACTATATTTCATGTGGTAGCAGCCAAAGTAATTCATCAATGCAACAACTTACTTCTGATGCAGTCATTGAGGTACTGGCTAGATTATTTTTTATGTATAGTGTAACAGTATTTCAGAAAATGATGACATCTACTTCAAAATTGCACAACCCTGTATATGTCACAGTATTGTTTATAGCTTTTTTTATGTGATTCTAGGTAAGCATTGAGGTCCCTTTTGCATTTGGTGCTATTCCAGTTCCAGCAATAGAATCGACTGGGACAAGAATCCTTGAACAAATACTTGGACTTATGCTTCCGCGCTTTATGGCACAGGTTTGCTGGAGATTTTTTTATTAGGTTTGCTTATGAATAAATGAAACAAGCAACTTGGTCTGCCCAGTACTCAGTTATTTAGGTTACATCATGAAATGTTCAAAATTTTGGTTTTTTGGATTGTCATATTCTTGTAATGTGCTGATAACTCCTGAATATACATACACCCTTTAATTCTCAAAACACATTTTTTTGGTTTTCATATAGAAATTTGTATTTATAAGGATATTGTTGTCCATATATTGTCCATTCTTAATTACTAGGGTCAGATTTGACATCTCATCTGCTACTTTTTTAGTTTTTCTTTCTTCAACATACTTCTTCTGCTCCTAGAACCTGTCCTCTTCATTTAGATATTTCCTGAAATCAATGTTTTCTTGAATTATCAAGAGCAAAAAAGCTTTTAGTTTATGTGAGAAATGCATGGTAGCCTTTTGTTTGAGGAAAGAAAAGGCCTATAAAAGGTGGAATATTGAGTAAGGTCTGCACTTCTATAACCAAATAGATGTGGTTAGCTGTTTAAGGTACTTGGTAAATTAACTGGATTTACTTTTAAGATGTTTAGAACATCACATCTGTAATAGCTGCTGTATTGGTAAAATATGTGCTTTTTTCGATTTTCAACCTGTGTTTCTTTCAAGTTCACGGATATGCTAAAACTGGTCCTTAGATTAGAACTTATATCAGTTGGTCCAACATGGCTTTGGGGTCAAATAAATGTGAACCATAATTCCAGACTTGAGGCTTTCATGTGTTGCATCTTACACCAAAAAATGAAGCGCCTCGTATGCAGCTTTGATTGCCTTTTAAATCAGTGTTTATGCCATGTCAAATATATCAGTGTACTTATATGAGGCAAAAGAGATACAGATCTTTTCGGATTCAAGCTTGAAACTTATCATTTTTTATTTTTTATTTTACTTTGTTCTTTTTTTTGTAAAAGTAACGTAATATGTTTGTTCCTTAACTTTCAAGGCTCATGCCCTGCTTAATTAACGATTTTATTTCTACCCATATATGCCATTCGATGGATCCATACTACGTTTAATTCATTGTGGAAATAACAAATTATATGCAGCTGACTGAAAATTAGAAGGGATAGGTTTGAAAATCCAACTCCTCAAAACAAAAAATAAACACGGTTGATTGGAGACGGTTTATCTGGATTCCTTTTTAAAGTTTAGTTTTTTAATGATGAGGAAAACTAGATGAAGAAATCATGTGGGCAATACTACTGGATAGTTTTCTTTATATTTTTTTATATTTCGTGTGAATTCATTTATTTTATTCCCTTTGTTCACTAAAAGTTTGTGTCCGTTAGAATAGGGGACATAAGATGGAAAAACAAAAGGCAGCATCACTGGCTAAGATCCTTTTTGAAATCTCATCAAATGACCCCTGTTTTTATGACAGTAGAGAAATGACTGATATCTGCTAATTGTTTTGCTTTGTGGTCATCTTATTCATTCAATGGCATGTGAACTATGATTTGTTGTGAACTATTCAGAACCGGGAAGCAATTTTTTTTTCATTGTCGGTAATTTTATATTCAAATTTAGTTACCTCATTCTGTGACTTGAATGTTTTGTTCTGTGGTTGATTTAAGTCATCGCCACATCCTGTGGACTGATATTTTCCTTTCACTTGTGTGCAGCTTGTGAAAGACTATGAAGCATGGGCTTCTGGTGACACCTCAAGGCAGCCTCTTGGAACAGGTGAGATTTGATATTCATGGAAAGCAGCTCAAAATACTGATTTGAATCTGCAGTCTTCAATATAGTGATCACCTGTTCAGAGAGCACGATAGGCAGTGAGAATCCCAGCTGCTCTAGGTATATACCTTTTCTGATTGTTCTTTAGCTCACCTTTATCAGATTATACCTTTTCTGATTGTTCTGTACCTCACGTTAATCAGATTTTGAGAAAGGTATAAATCATAATATAAGAAATTAGCTACGCGCATCATCTTGTTACAAACTGAATTTCATGAAGATGATTAATTTCATGTGGTCCTTGCTACGGAAAATAATTTGTTTCATGGCTTAGTAAATGCAACAGGTAAGAATGATTTAAGATTAGAAATAATAAGTTTTTACAATGAAATGCCTTGTTAAAGTTCCAAAGTTATGAATGTTTTGTCTTGCTGAACTCAAAAGAAATGCTTTCTCAACATTTCTCTGCAAGGTCTTTGAATCATTGGAAAATATTTAGAGAGGGACAGTCAGGAACTCTAAAATGAAAACATCTGTCTCATATCCAAGAGGGTCTGAAAATTCTAGTGGCAAAATGAATGGTTTTGAAGGAAAATTTAAATTAAGATGTGTCTTATCGTCAGGAGAGTATTATTTGTACAAAATTAGTTTGCGAATGGATAAATGGATTGGTAGGTCAGCCAGCCCAAACCACTTTGATTGTTTAAGGGGTTATGTGGCATGTTTTGTGTTATTTATTCATTAAGTTAATCATATTTGGTGCTGATGTTGATGTTTTTAGGAATCATGATCAGACCGGTGGAAGGCAGTTCATTCCCGTTCTGGGTTGGAATTAGTTCTAGCTACTAAAAAAAATTACAAAGTTTACATAGTAAAATATAATGTAAAAAAGAGGTTTTAAGAAAGTTTTCAACTTAATAACACAAAGTAATTGGGGGTACGGTTAATGAGAAAATAGGAGAAATAGAAAAAATAGGAAAAATAGTGTTGTAATTCAAGAATTAAATTTTCTATGTTTGATTTATGATTTTCTTTCTTTTAGAAGAAAGATTTTTCATTTTCTTTTTCTGATAGTGAATAATTTGTCCAAGCCGGTAGAATTGGGATAGACAATTTTTTAATCATCCAATTAAAAAAGATTATTTAATGGAGTAGAATTAATAAAATAAAAAACTAAAAGTTTTAGGTTAAAAATTTAAGAATTAAAAAATATATGTACATTTTTGAAAAATTATTTGATCAAAGCAGATATTTGAAATAGAGAATTTCAACTAGTTTTGAACCAACGCTTACTTGTTTTAAAAAATTGGAATTGCATTGGAGGCATTCGTCAAGAATTGTTAATTCATGTAACGTTTAGTTTTTTGCGTTTTATGAAAAATTATTAAACCAGTTAAATAATTAAATGCTATTAAAACTACCAAAATAATTAATTTTACTAAATAGAGCTTGGAACATTTTTAAAGGTAATACAAGGTAAAAAAAAAAAAAAACTGCTATTAGTTATCCTCCACTTTTTAATCCTTTAGTTATTTTTGTTGTTGGATATCTTGTTCATATACACCTTACTTTTGTTTAACATACCCTACAATATAATGAGTTACATGCAAAATTTTTAAAAATGTCAAGATATTTTAATGATTTCATCAATTATGATTTACTTGTTAAAAGGAAAAGACATTCTTACTAGCTAATCTTTTAAAGAAAAATAAGAAAGAGAGAGAGAGAGAGAGAGAAAGCAAGTGCTTAGAAAGCTAATAGATCTCCACTAAATTGATGGAACTAGTGATATTACACCACAAAGTAGGCCATGAAAATCTAGACAAATCCATGCTTGTTTTCCAACTCACCAAAAGTGCCAAAACCAAATAGAGCAAGACAACCAGAGCTCTCCAAATTGCCAAAAAGAAAACCCTAAAGTAATAGCCAAAAAGAAAAAAAAAAAAAAAATGTCTCTTTAATTTGATTATGGAATTCATATAATTTATATATGAAGAGTGGCTAACACTGTCTTTTGGCCACTTCTACTGCCTTTGTACAGAACCTTCCCACTTAGAATTCAATCTTTGAAAAATCATTTCCAACAACCTCCAAAAATTGACACCAAACCATATAGAAAATGACAATATGATATGTCGACTTGTCAAATTAATTGAAATGGAAAAATGACCTCTTTGTACAATTACATAAAATAATAGTTTGTTTTATTAAAATTTCGTTAGGGAATGATTTAACCTTAATTGAATTAAAGCCCAATATTTCTCTGAGAGAAAAACAAAATTAAAACCAATATTATATTATTGTTTTAGTGCATTGAAAATGTTTAAAAGGTTTGTTAAATAACCCCTTCTATAATTCATTTTGATATGTGAAAATTATGATTCTTTATGGAAAAGAAATATATTATTGTTATCAAGAGGGTATTGAGATGAGTGAAAAAGTGCAAAACCTTTACTTAAGGAGGTGAGTATTCGATACGAAGAAAATTTTCCATGAAAGAGATTTTTTTTAAAGGCCTAATGCGGTACAAGCAAGATTAAATCTAATTAGACTAGAGATATTTGTTATATATAAAAAAGAAAAATGTTATTATTATTATTATTATTATTATTATTATTATTATTTTATGAGAATAAAGAAGATATTTATGGGAACTCAACAAAAGGCACTTATAAAAATAATTGAATGATATTTTTTTAAAAGAAAAAAAAAAAAGATAAGATAATCCTTGATTTGGATTGAGTTATTTAAGGGGATATAAAAAGAAAAAAGATGACATGGGGATTGAGTTATTTTATTTATTTTCGTACGTGAGAGGAATGGTATTGAAGTTAATTAATTTTTTCTCCTTTTCTTTTCTTCACTATCCTTGTCTTTATTATTATCCAATTCCTTAATCTGCCCATCATTTTCTTATCGAAAGTACATATATAACGATATTAATACATCCAAGAAATTTGTTTCTTTTAACTCGAGGGTTTTATGGTTTTAAAAATAATTTGTAATTCTGTTAAAATTTATTCATTTTCTTGGATAATTTAATTGGTAATTGTATACGCTTTGTATATTGTTAAATGTAAATACATAATAAAGTATAATTTAATGGTAAGTAGATAATAAATTTAAATTTAAAATCTCTCATGATCCAATACTTGAAAAGATATATATACAGTATTTACTTAGTCTGATTCAATATGTTAATTGATGTATATATATCTATTATATATTTAATTGATTTTACAGTACTCACTAATACATTATATATATATATCTTATTTACCGTTGCTGTTATCGCAGTCGCCAGACGCCAGTAGCATTACCGGTCATGATTGTCGTGGTTAAATTACATAAATTGTATAAAAATTTGCTTTTACAGATTTTGCGTTTCATTGTGTTTCCTTTTTTTATTGTTTTCGTTTTTTATTATTTCTTTTTTTCCAGTGTTTCTTTTTTTATTATGAAGAAAAAAAAAATCATTCTCTAGAATTACAAAGTTCCCTCATCAAATTAAGAAAAAAAACCCCTAAAAATTAGTTATCTATAGTGCAAACCCACGTTTTGTACTAAACTCCATTGACAATCCTACTTCCCAATTACAGGAATGGATTTAGGACATCTTCCCACCTAATAAACTTTGTGTTATCCTAGACTTTGTAGGACATTTATTGTGCCTCTGAAATTGCTAATTTTGATAACATGTATATCTCTTCATATTAGCAGTAATATTTTTTTTTTTTTGATATTTTTGACTTTTATATGCAAAATATTAATTTGCCACATAATAAGTGCAACTTTTAGAATAATAATTTCATATTTTTTTAACTATCTAATAAAATAATTTTATAAGTTTAAATATGAATTGATCAAAGTAAAAGTTGAAACTGCCACAAAATTTTTATATAAAGTACAAAAGTAAATTTATGCATTTGACCATATGATTTTTTATCATCTACAATTAAAATTGACATATTCTTATTGGTGTATTGTTTATAATTATTGTTATTTTTATTTTTTCATGGACCTGAGTTTTCATTGATAGGAAAATGACTTACAAAATTAGCTATTGCCCGCCCAATTTCCATTGTTATCCTTAGAAGAATATGGTGTTTTATGAATATTAATGTTTTTTGTCGAAAATAAAATAAACTCTTATCAGAGTACTTCAACTAAAAAGAGAAATTAAAAAGACCAATCAAACTATGTATCTGATTAGCAAAAAGATTTCTAACTTATGATTTAACTGGACAAGAGTACCTATAGCTAAAATCACATGGAAAGATGTCCCCTCTCTCAAAAAAAACAAGAAAGAAGAATCAAAAACAAAAATCATACAAATCCTGCAATTAACATTATAAAAAGGTAAAGAATAAATGGCATATTCTCTCTGGTAGAACTAGACAACAACAAACCCCTAAATGATAAATGTTTGCATATGCATAAACATATATATTTTCATTGATCCAATCCCAGATCCTACACAAAGTGTTTCTCTATCATTTTCAACAACTTAGGATTCTAATTTCATTATATATATGCCCTTTGAAACCCTAGAAATTCATCGATTCATATGATTTGAATCCCATTTCCCAAAAATTTAGCCGCCATTTCTGACTCTAGATTAATTATTATTGCCCAAAAGTGTGCAAATATGATGGGATTGACAAGCTTTTGTGGCTTGTAGGAGATGGAGTTTTGCAAAAAACCCTAGAGAATGATTTGAGAGAGATGGTGATGAAGAGGAGGCAACTTGCATGGAGATGAAATCTTGAATGACACTGAACCTAACATAACTAAATTGTTTTCTTCATCCCAATGTTGTTGTCTTCATATTAATTGGCATACATGTGAATAATTGTACCCTTATAACTATTTGCATGTGACTCATTTTGAGGATAAGTTATGAGAAAATTATTTTGAGGTCCCTGGATTTTACAAAATTTATTAGTTTATCCTTACTGTTTATACAAATTATTTTATAATCACTTACGTACACCTCCGTTTAACTCTTTAGTCTTTCGGTTGAAAAAGTAACAATTTTATGTTAATTTTATATAAAAAAACTCAAGTGCCCTTATATAATGTAAAAGGGATCCATAAATTTTTTTTTTCTATTTTCCTCTTCACATTATGGAGTCGACTGTTCTTCATCATCCCACCCTCTTCTCCTATAAGTTCGATTTGTTTTTCTCAGGACTCTAATTTTTTTTCTTTGTGAATACATATTTGTCTGTGACTCTATGTTGTGAATTTTTTAAATCTTTTTCTATTTTAATATTTTATGGTTGTTGATTTTTCTTATTCCTTCTAAGTTGTTTGTGAGTCTATCTACATGACATAGTAAGGATATTTAGGTTTTTTAAATAAAATTAACGGAAAAATTGTTATTTTTTTACGGAAGGACTAATAAGTCAGACAGATGCGTACATTAGGAACTATAGAATAATTTATATAAATAGTAAGTATGAACTAATGAATTTTGTAAAAATCCAAGGGCCTCTAAATAATTTTCTTTAAGTTCTCAAATGTCTTTTATTTTGATTTGATCTAACTCGACAAAAAATAAAACACCTTTAATGTGGTAGAATTCAATGGATGTTATTAGGACTGATGGGTGCAAGTACAAATGTTGATAAATTGGATAAAATTTGAATTATGAGGAAAAAAAATTATACTCCTCCGTTTTAAAATTATAGTCCACTTTTTTTTTTTGAGTGTGCCAAAATAATTGTTTCATTTACAATTTTAAAAATATTTTTCTTTTCATTTTTCTACAATACCCTTATATTATAATTCATAAAAATAATTAATAGTTGAATCTACTAGATAATGAAGAAAAAGCCTTAAAATAATTAATTTTAAAATTTTGATATAATAAGTATTTATCCTATTTGCGAATTTCAAGGAATTATTAATATACAATATTTAGAGTCTTTAAAGGTATATATGAAAAATAATAATAAAAAAAAAGTTTATGCTGAAACTAATTAAATTAATTTTTCTTAAATTGTGTGAAATACATTCAAGAATTAGGATTATAATTTTGAGACGGGAAGAATATATTTAAAAAAAAAGAAAGTTGTGAAAATCGAGTTTGAAATGCTATGAACATGTATACATAATTCTCAAATATAATAGAACATGAAACATATACCAATAATTAGTAGAAATTCAATTATTTGGGTCGTAATTTTCAAACAACTTAAGATAATTAAAAATGCAGAAGTTTTTTTTTTAATAGTTTGAAATTGAAAACCCCAAAAATCAATGAAATAGTTAATTTTAATATTTATGAATTTTGGCTTTTCAATTATAACTGAAATTTACTCTTCAATACCAAAAATTAGACATTGAAATGATAGGAAATAAGAATAAAAAAGAAATAGTGGAAATGAAAGTGATGATAATTAGTTATTTTTTAACTGATAGTTGTTATTAGCTATTAACTTTTAACTGATAGTTGTTTATATAACGGTTTAAATTAGAAGTGTTTGGTAAAATAACTGTTTAATTTAAAATGATAAAAAAGACATTAATTATTTAATTAGTTAAATTCAGAAGAAAAAAACAATAATATGATTATCAAAAAAAAAAAAAAAACACTAAACGCTATTGCGTTTTAATGTTTAAGGTTTCGTAAAACGTTTCCTCAATCTGTAAAAGCTATTATAAAAATTATGTCACCAAACTTATAATTCATGGAAATAAAGTTTTAACTCGATCAACGTGCTAAAAATCAATTCAAAAATTGTTGCCAAATAGCCAAAAATTCGTTCTGTCATTGCACATTTACTTGAATATATATGAAATATTTTTTTTTTTTTTGAAAAATAATATTATAAGTTGTAATTGTACTTCTTCTAGTTTATTTATGAAAAATAGAATATGGCGGGAGTGAAGGCAGGCAGGTGTTTTTCTGCAAATAATTGAATATGGACAAAAGCAAACATGCGAATGAAAAAAAAAAGTTGAAGAGGAAGGAATACATCGTGTCGCCATGCAGGTGAAGCGTGGCAGATGGGCTCCACTACCAACATAATACTGCCTTACCTTTATCTAATCGGAGCAGGCAGAGGCGGGAATGGAATTTCCATTTAATTTTTTTTAATAATTATAATAATAATAATAACTCAGAAAGAATTCTTAGAAGTTGGTCCAAATTCTCTAATATAATAGATTTAGGAAAACTATAGCTTAAAAAAGAAAAAGAGAAGTTTGGTCAAACTTTGTACTGTTGCCCGGTCGCTATCCAGCATGTTAAAGAAAGAAAGGCGGCCGAAATTTTTAATTATTCAAAATAGAAATGACCATATTGGATCATGAACTGCATTTTCAAATTGTCGGTTTTAATTTTGAAATTACCAGTTCAGTTCCTAAAAAAATAAAAATTTAAAAGATTTATTAAAACTTTGATTTTGATTTGATTTCAGTTTCGAACTGAAATTAAATTTTTTTTCTCAAATTTTTTAAATTTTTTTATTTATCTATAGCATGAATAAATAATTATGACAATTAATAATATTGATAAAATTAAATAAGTTTCAGCCAATCATGTACGACCTAATTAACTTTTCACTTATATGAGAAGTGAGAGGTCTCGAGTTCAAGTCATCTCGATTACAAGTGTTTTCACCAATTTGATTATTGTGTAGCCCACGGTGTTATTTCGACCCATCAGATCTCCTAATGAATAAAAAAATTATTTTATAAATAAATACATATAAATGATTAAGCATTTCAAAATTTTAAGTTTTATCCTTATTAAATTTATTTTTTAATGAATATATGTGATAATGAGATATTTAAAAAAAATTATATTTTATTTATTAAATATTTAATTATTTTAAATATATATATATAAAAGAAAATATTATTTTTCTTTATATTTGTATGATATGATTGGATAATTTTTTTAAAAATAAAATTTTAAATAGAATATATATAATATTTTATTTAGGAGAGAGATTAAAAAAAAGAAAAAAGTATATTATTTTTATTAATATTTTTATTTTTTATGTTTGTAAGATTTGATTAGATAAATTTTTCAAAAAGTAAATTTTTAAATAGAATTTACATAATTAAACCTGGATGGTAAACAGTTGAAGATTTTAATTTTAAAAAATAATATTTTATTGATATATTTATATATCTATATACATTGAAATATTTTTTTTAGTTGAGTTATCAATTTGATTGTTGTATAGCCCGTAGTATTATTTCGGTCATTAGGCCTCCTAATGAATCGAAAAAAATAATTTTTCAAATAAATACATATATATAATTAAGCATTTCAAAATTTTAATTTTTATATTTACTAAATTTATTTTTAATGAATATATATGATAACGAGACATTTGAAATTTTTATATTTCATTTTTTAAGATATAGATAAAAAAAGAAAATATACTTTTTTATTAATATATTTTTTTCTTATGTTTATATGATATAATTGGATATTTTTTAAATTTTCAAATATAATATATAATATTTTATTTTATTTAGGAGATATAAAAAAGAAGAAAAAAATATATTATTTTTATTAATATTTTTGTTCTTTATGTTTGTCATATTTGATTGGATATATTTTTAAAAAGTAAATTTTCAAATAGAATTTACATAATTAAACGTAGGATGGTAAATAATTGAAATTTTAATTTTAAAAAATATATATGAT
Source organism: Jatropha curcas (assembly GCF_041381405.1). Taxonomy (NCBI): domain Eukaryota; kingdom Viridiplantae; phylum Streptophyta; class Magnoliopsida; order Malpighiales; family Euphorbiaceae; genus Jatropha; species Jatropha curcas. The sequence continues at coordinate 26,686,130 of NC_143156.1, forward strand.
ATTTTATTGATATATTTATATATTTATATACATTGAAACGTTTTTTTGTCCGGTGAGTTTTGAAAGAGTTTTATTTTTAATAATATTTTTTTTATTACTGAATAATTTGTAATTACTATCATTTTAATTTAGTAAGAGATTTATATCTCTCTCGCGATAAATATATGATCTATTGATGGTTAAGTATTTTTAATTTTCTTGATATTTTTTTCTCTTATATCCTAATCTGTTTGACTTAAAAGTATGTACATATATTCCTTTGTCTAATACACTGGGTAAATAATATTGTCACCGTGGTCAAAATGATTTTCATTATCAATTCAGATCATCTTCTCATTTATTTTATTGACTTAGCAGTAAAAATAATTTATTATTATTTTTTATTATAGTTGTATATAGATATTGATTTGGGATTGAAAGTAGGGAGTTGGAGATTGAGTGATGACTTGATTTTCTTTTTGAACACCTATTAGGATTTTAAAAATCTACATTTATAAATTATAGACTAAAGGATTATGTCTAAGGATTAAGTTGAACTTTAATACCATTTTATTATATAAAAATAGAATTAAGTACATAATAAGTAACACTGCAAGTAATTTGCATGGAAAAGTATAATATAAATGAACTACTTATATTTATTATAATCTAAATAAAACTTATATATATATATATATATATATATATATATATATATAACGAGTATAGTCAATGTGCAACACACGTCATACAAAAGACTAGTATTATAAAATATGTGTTAGGCAATGTTGTGATTAAAAAGACCTACAAACATAAACGTTTTAAAATTTAACATCATAAATTATATATCTAACATAGATTTATAATATATATATATATATTAATTGTATGTAGTATCTCATGCAAAATAAATAAATAAATAAATGGAAATTAGTTGGACCCACTAGCAAAATAATGTTGTTTCAAATCAATATCATGAGCATGCCAATGAAATTAATTACCATTCAATTGAAACACTAAACTTTTTATAGTATTATTTTATTAGCTAATAGATTGCCAATGAGTGATAGATTAATTACATTTAACTTTTTAAAAATTCAATCAATTATATCAACTTTTTTTAAAAAAATAAATATAAATTTTTTGGCTTTCAGAGAAAGCAAGTTTTAGAATCTTGTTCACCAATTACTGGTTTTGGAGTCACTTTCCATGTAATGCCATAGGCAGAAAGAGCAAACCTGTAACACATAATATTTTTTTATTGGAGTTCCTAATATCATGCAAATGCAAATTTATTCAAAGTGATATTCACATGGATGATTTTTTTTTTTGAACATATAATTGGTTAATAATATTATTAAGAATTACAAATACTTATATAAATTAGATATATAATTTTACTATTAACAACTGATAGAGTTTCCTGATCATTTAACGAAATAAAAGAATTCGTATTCTTTTAAATAATGAAAGTAAAAATTAAAAAATAAAAATGTTATTTTTTTCTATCTATCTTAATTTTAAATAATAATGGTAATACCAATTTCATGAGTATTTGTGTAATGACTATTTTTCAAGGTAAAACACACAAAGTTTAATTTAATTATATAATTAGATAACTTCTAGGACTACATTGGAAATTCTAAATATTTTTTATTAAAAAATAGAATATATTAGAGAAAAGAAAAATTAACCCCCTTTTGCCTTATAAGAAAAGTTTTGGACCACCTACTAGCTTTTCCATCATAATATTTTTTTTTTAGAAATTTTTATTTTAATATATCAAGTCCATTATCCTAACAAAAAATAGAGTATTAATCTTATCTAACAAATTCCCTAATGATAACAACATTTAATTATTAAATATTAATCAAATCATCAAACAGTCCTTAATCTCATCTGCCAATAGATAGAGAAAGCTTTTTGTACCTAAGCCAGCTGCAAGGGTAAGTTGAAATAACATTCTCTGGAAGGACTGTTTGGTGTACCCAAAATAGACATGAACATCTTTTAAAAGATCTTCAAAATATATTCCTTACATCAGCGTCAATGAAAAAGGCAGCCAAACACACCTACCAACACCTATTCGTGGAAAGAATAAGACAAGCTTCTGATTTCCTTTGTGGCATTTCGAGATGCCCAAATAGTCCTTTTTTTTTTTTTTTTTACAGCGGAAAAAAAAAAAAACACTTTTTGAGCGAAAGGATTATATAATTTAACAGAGTTAAATTTTAAAAATGAATCGGTAATTTTATATTTTGAAGGGTTAAGGCTAAGCAGTTTTCATTATGAGAGTTGAAATTGAGGTTTGTAAAACAACTTTTATTAGGGCAATCACATTCTTTATGTATGTTTATAATTTGGGTCGTGTTATTATCACAAATAAAAAGATTTTTAATATTTCAATAACGATTTATCTTTTTAAGAGAACAGTAAATATAACGAACGCCGAAAATAACTATCAGTGGGATAACTAATTAACAACTATTAAAATAATTTAATACCATACATGATGCGGTGATATTATCCAAAAAAAAATCTTAGCTTGACTATTTAATTTATTATTTTAATACAAAAATATGGCCCAATCGTCCATTTGCAGGTCTTTAATTTATTATTAGACTAAAACAAGCTAATTATAATTGGTGTTTAATGCTTAATTGTGGAAAATTATTGCCAAAAAAGAAAAAAAGCAAACAAGATACTCAAAAAGTTTCTACGTTTTACTTCTTTTCCTTTCTTTTTCTTGACATAAGGTGGTAATTAGCTAAAAATAATTAATGTTAACATGCAAAATTAAGGCTTAACATCAAAGTTTTTGCTGCTTTTCAAATAACAATTATATCAATTTAGTGTGTATAGGAATACAAATATTATTTCAGCTCTTGAATACTATCAAAGCCTGATTAATAGTTTCAATTTTTTTTTATTTTTGTAATTTTGCAAATTATTTAAAAATGATGATTCTCCCGGGATATTTCAGCAGAATTTTTTTTTTCTGAATTAGAGTTTTTCTTTCTCACTATAATTAGGTGTTGAGAGTTGCCATGATTATGACTTGATAATATCTTGAATTTCTGGCTCGGAAAGCGACTAGATTTACATGAATTTAGACTGAGTTTGAAGATCAGCATCGGTTCATAAAGGGACGCATTTCCCTGCTGGGATTTTCTCCATTCATGAAAATTGAACACTCGAATTTCTTATTTAAGAGACTGAGTCCTTTTCACTTAGACTAGCTCCATCAAGTCTTTTTTTTTTTTTTTTTTTGAACAAAATTAACAAATTGTTTTGTTTTAATAATGAAAAATGGTATTTAAAAAGAAAAAAAAATTCTTTTAGGAAATTGAAAATTAAATTATTAGTATAATGGTCGTATTTGGCAATAATTTTTTAAAAACGGTAGTATTTGGTAACATAGCGTTTGAATTAACTTTTAAAGGTTAAAATACCGTTTTATAAAAGCTTAACCCATATTGCGTTTAGTTTTTAACGTTTTATGAAAAATTACTCTAGTTAGCAACTCAAACAGTTAAATACTACTAAAATAGATGATAACTATCAAAACAATTAATTTTGCTGAACATGTCCAATATCATAGCTCTAGGTTTTAAACCTCTCACCTTATATGGTTAAATTTACTTGAAAATACAGTGCATTCTCGCTAGACAGTTGATATAATTTCTCATTTTTATTGAATTAGAAAAAAATCTTTGCAAAACCTTTATATATATAAAAAAAAATCTTATTTTCCCCTCTTCTCTCTTCAGAAAAAGAAATTAATTAACTATGTCTGATTCATGGACTAATAAATTATTTTGCTGTCTGAACGAAAAAAGACCAATGGTCAGAACACAGACTGTGTTAGATTTTGCTTTCATTTTTCTAATCAATCTGGTTATTATCTTTGTGCATATTTTAAGACCTAATAGTATAATATTGCTTTGTAGTCTCCAGCTGACCGTTCCCTGTCTTTCTGCTACTCTACATTTCAATAATCAGAAATAATTAATGATTCTAGAATACTTAATCCACATAATTCTTTTTGGTCAAATGATGCCTCATCTAAAATAATTTGATGTTCTATTTCTTTTATTATTTCAGTTAGAATATTTTATTTTCTTAAAAAAAGGTTTCAAGTACATGAAATTTTTTAAAATAGTTAATATACAAGTTAGGATTTTTTTTTTTAATTAGTTCAGTCCGTTTGGTATAATTAAATTCAAAATGTGAAATTCATTATAAATGAATTTTAGATAAAAATTTATTAGGAAATGAATTTTTTTTATGTTTGGTATGTTTAACTTCAAATGTATAATTCAATTGAATTTTATATAATCATATCTGTAATAAATTTAAAATTAAACATTTATTTATTTTTATTTTCTAAAATACTCTTGACATATTAATTTAAGAAAAATAGGAGGACGTATAGTTTTATCATAAAAATTTTGCTTGTTTGGCCTTGTGGAATTCATTTGTAAATTCCTCACATTTTTGTAGAAATTTAATTTATTATGTTCCACTCCATATAATTGATTCTGTAAAATTAAAATCTTATTTTTTTTATTCAAAAGATAAAATTTTAAATTTGCAAATGAATTTCACAACATTTTATAGAATTCAGTTATTCTAATACGGGTAAGAATATTTTATTTTTTTTAAGTGCGTCAAATTTTCAATCATAACTTATATAAATAACTAATTGGATTTAAAAAAAAAAAAGATTGGATCAATTTTATCCGTTGTCTCTCATTTTAGTATTAATGTACTTTATCATACTTAATTTTAAATTGTAATAAAAAATATCCGAACTTCATCGATATAATATTAAAATATCTCTTAACTGAATCTATAGGTTGTGGTTCAGTTGACAATACAGACTAGATATATGAAAAGAGCTCTCGAATTTGATCCCCACTAAACACACTTGCAGGGAGAGGCGAATGGCCTTAAATATGACTAAATCCTAAGTCAAATTAGGCGATTCCTAATAAAAAGAGGTTCGGATGGCAATGATTTAAAAAAATATAATAAATACAGAGAAAAATCTCAATTTTTATTAATTAAAAAAAAACTGGATTATAATAGATGGTAATAGCGCAAATAAGTAAATTTTCTAACTAAACAAAATTTATAAACACTTCTTAATTTAGAAATTGCAATTAGGAAATGCAATTCCCAGTGAAAAATAGTTAAGAAAGAAACTGTTTGGAGTTCAATTTTTATTATTATTTAATACTAAGCTAAGGAGAGCCGATAAAAATATCCCCGTTTTATTCTAGTGAGCAATACAAGTTCAATAATTGGACAGTCTTGTCACAAACCCATTATTCCTCTATTGCCCCACTACTCACTGTTACTCCTCCTCTCTTTTTTTTCATTAATATATTAACATTTAAATATATTTCGTAATTTTTTGTCACCTAAAGAACAGGTTAGATAATAAGATTTTTGTAATTTTCCTTCTCTCATCCATAATAAAATTTATGTATTTTATTACATCAAAAGATAAAAGAAATACTTTGGAAAATAAAACATTCAACAATATTATCTCGTAATAAAAGGAATTATGATTTTTAAAATAAATAACATAACAATTACATCAATTTTTTTCCCTTAATCTATTCAGCTAATTCAAATATTGTTCGTTCCGCTTCTTAACTGGGATTTTGTCTATTCACAAAGATCAAATACTCACGTCTCCTTTAGGAGAAAGTGAGCTAAAGTTTTGTTCGGTTTTTAAGCTTGCTTTTAATATTTTGATCATGTCAAAACTTTATATTTATTGAAAATGAGCATTAAGCAGTTTAAACTGTAAAATCAAAAAACTATATCAAATTATCAATTTTGAATGATTTAATATGTTTTCTAAAAAAAGAAAAGGTTCAATATGTTTTACAATTTGATAAATCTCTTTGAAAACAATTTGGTTTCATTTTAAACCGTTTAAAACCCAACCAAAATAGATATTAATAGGATAGAAATTAGACCACATTATTTTTTTTCTTGATGTTATCTTATACATTATGTATGAATTCATTAAAACGTTGAATTATAACTAAAATGATTTATTATTATTATTATTATTATTATTATTATTATTATGTTTCGACACAATGAACTTTTATTATTGATATTTTAAGATGTGATTATGTTGCTGATTTAATCATTATAATAGAATTTTAATAGAATTTTTTTATCAAACATCTAAGTGCTTTAAAAAAATTAATTAAATTTTTTCGGCGATCATAGTTACGTTACTTCTCCCAAATTTAGTTAATTAAAAATTAGCGTATTTTTTTATTATTTAAGTTAAATAGATAATTAAATAATTATTTTATTATTAAATAACTAATAATTAATAAAATAGTTAATAATTATTAAAATAATTAATATTAGCCAAAAATCTTAAATCATTCCTACTTGTACCACCTCGGTTGATATGATGGCATCTATTTTTCACAGCTCTATAGGATTAGAAAAAACAAAAGAAGAAGACCAAGTCAAGTGTTTAACTGTTCAGACATCACCATTCACCACTAAAAATTTAATCCAATTGAAAAAAAAAAGGTAAAAAAAAAAAAAAACTTATATATGACAGGGCATTATCAAATTAACTGTAAATAAAATAAAAATTTAACCCCAAAAATAGACCACGTGGCACTAATCGTTAGATCGCCGCGCCCTTTAGAACCGTTGTCCTTTCACTAGCAAAAAAATAAAAATAAAAATAATAATAATAAAAAAACACTCTCTCTCCCTTCCTTATGTGCGTTCTCTCTCTAAAAAACTTTCCATTTCAGTTTCTCTCTCTTAAAACACTCTCTCTTTCATGTATTTTATAAATTGTGATATCATTATGTTGTATGATCTCTCTCTTCTTATTCTTCTTCTTCAACAATTTTTCTCTTTACACTTTGCATTTTCTTTCTTTTTTCTTTCTTTCTGTACAGAGATAGAAATATAAAACAAAGTTAGGGTTTTGTTTTCTCTCTCTCACTTTGACAAACAACAGAAACAGAAACAGAAACGCCATTTCATAAATATACATACAGCTTCATAGGCAAGTTTCTTTCGCTTACCTTTCACCATTTCAATTTTACATCTCTCATTTTCTCTAAATAGGTTTTGTCTCTATTTGATTTCTCTCTTCTTCTTTTCTTTTTTTTTTTTTTTTAAATTTAAATTGTGAAATTGTAGATGTTATTATTTAATTTTGACTTTTGTAAATGTTATCAGGTGATATGAATTGAGACTGTATCGATCAGAATCTTCAATTAGGCGTAGTTTTGCTTTTATTTTTATTTTTGTTCCTTTTGTCTTTCATTTTTTCCCCTTTATTTTTTTATTTTTTGGTATTAGTTTGAAATTGAATTTAGGGTTCGGATTCCGATTATTTATTTTTTTAAGGATCGAAGAGGGATTTTTGGGTAATTATGTGAAATTAAAGGATGATTATTCATTATCATTATTTATAGGTGGTGATTCTGTGAGTGTGGTGGTGGTGGTTGTGTGAGTTGGGGTAAGGGATTGTGTGAGGATGACAGATTTTCAACCTTTACAACAAAAACCTGAATCTACAGATGATGCCCGAACTGAATTTGAGAGGGGATTGGAGGAATTGATGCGTGGCCATTTGGATGATTGTATGTCATTTGCATCATGTAGTTCAACTCGTAATCCAGATGATGAGGATGATGAGGGGGATCAGCTTGTCCGTAGAAGACGTAGGTCTGATCTTGAGGGTGATGACTTGGCTGAGTCATCAGCTGCAAGGAGGCGTCACTCTCGCATTCTAAGCCAATGGGCTGCTCGCCAGGCACAGGAGATGATAACTACACTTGAGAGGAGGAATCGAGAGTCAGAGTTGATGGCACTTGCAGGTTTGCACACTGTTTCAATGCTTGATTCCTCATTTTTGAGGGAGTCACAGTCGCCCACTTCAAGAAGACAGGGGGCAGTTGAGCGGCCTAGTACTCAGGCTTCTGCAATTTTGCAAATGTGGCGGGAGTTGGAGGATGAGCATTTGTTGAATAGGGCACGAGAGAGAGTGAGGGTCAGATTGAGACAGCAAAGGAGTGTGGAGTCCAATACGAATTTGTCAAGTACAAACATGTCAGAGAGTCGAGGCAGTGAGAATCAGGGAAGTTTGGGGGATGCAAGTGAAAGTGAGAATGAGTTTGGACCTTGGTCACATGGGAGGCAAGGGTCACAAAATGAGCATGGTGATAACAATGCATCTAGTAGGGAGCAATCTCCTGACCTTGGTGAAGTTGAGAGGGAGAGGGTGAGGCAGATTGTCCGCGGGTGGATGGAGAGTGGCATTAGTGATCATACATCTAATATATCCCAAAGGAATGGCAGTTCTAGAGGGGAATGGCTTGGTGAAACAGAACGTGAAAGGGTTAGAATTGTTAGGGAGTGGGTGCAGATGGCAAGTCAGCATCGAGGAGGTCGTGGAGGACGGAGAGAAGATCATGTTGCTGGAGCAGACGCACAAGGTGACAGAGCTCGTGATGGACCAGCTGCTGACCATGATGAAGGACAACCAGAGCATATTCGTAGAGACATGCTGAGGCTACGTGGAAGACAAGCTCTTCTTGACCTACTTGTCAGGATTGAGCGGGAAAGGCAGAGGGAACTTCAGGGATTGTTGGAGCATCGAGCTGTTTCTGATTTTGCCCATCGTAACCGCATACAGGTTGGTCCTTTAACATAATGCTTTTGTCATGGTAATATCTCTTATCAAGCTCAGGTCCTTGGTAGTTTGAATAATATGAAACCGTGAACTGCACAGTTTCTTCTTTGAGAAAAAAAATTCATTGAGTATGATATGCCTGTCTATAAATATTTGTTGGATGCAAATGACATAATTTTTCCATTGAACCCAATTATTTGTGAAGAATCCCTCAACTAACAAACTCATATAAGATTCCTTGATGTAACTATTTGGATACAGAGTACTGTATGGTATTTTTCAGAGGGAGAAATAAAGTACATTGTGTGCATAGTGGACGACATTTCAGTTGGAATTCTGGGCTTCTTAAACCTGTTTTGAGCTCAATTTATTTATCTGGCATACATTTTATCGGCGTCCTATTCCTTAAGAGAGTGATGCTTTTTAACATTGCATATAGCCGTATCAATTGCCTCGAAAATAGTTGCCATCTTCTGTCAGATTGCATGTGTTCCACCAGCCCCCTGCTAATGATTATAAGATTCTTGTGGGCTAATGATTATAGTATCTTCAGGTTTATGGTCGAAACCTTTTATCTTCAACAAAGTAAATGATAGTATTTTAGAATTGCAAATTTGATGGTTGAAAACTCTCCCTTCTGATCATTAAAATTGTTAAGGCTATCAATGGTTTGAGTGCTAAAATATAATATTTTTCCAGTCATTACTGAGAGGTAGATTTTTGCGGAATGAAAGACCAGTTGAAGAGGAGAGACCGCCTTCAATGGCTGCTAGTGAACTAGTTCAATTGAGACAACGTCACACTGTTTCTGGATTAAGGTAAGCATTTGCTTTCTTTTCATGACACAAGCCTTTAGAATTCTCTTGAACATTCTTGTTATTTTGTTCGAATTTCTGCTTTCTTGGATTTTATCATTATGTGGTGAAAGGTGTAAGTGCTGGGAGTTTTGGTGTGCCAAATATAATTCAAATGTGCATATGCAGCTGCTGGATTAAATATATATATATATATATATATATATATATATATATATATATATATACTGTTCATTTGCAATCTAGACAAGAAAACACATCCAACGTTTGGCCTTTTTCTTTCTCTTTCAGGGAAGGGTTCCGCTCTAGGTTGGAAACTATTGTTCGTGGTCAAGTAAGCGGCCATTCTGATAGCACTCCTGATGATAATGTCAATGATGTTAGAAATGATCAAAGTCAAACAAACACTTCACAGGATATCCAACAGGAAGAAAATGAGCAATCACAACCTAGGAGTCGAGAAATTGACATCCATCTGCATTCTGATCAAACAGACAACTCACAAAGCAACACAGCTGCAAATAACATAAATTGGCAAGAAACTGTTAATCAAAGAGAGGATTGGCAAGGAGAAATAGCAGATGATGAACGGCAAAACTGGCAACAATCAGATTATAGTCAGTTCAATGAATGGAGAAATGGTGATGCAGAACCAATGGATGCCAATTGGCAAGAGAATTCTGTAAATGACTGGCCTCAGGAAACTACTGGAAATCTTCACAGTGAACAAAATCATCCACAAGAAGCTGCTGTAAATTGGCACGAGAATGGCACGCGGGAAGCTGAAAATTGGACAGAGGGGCCTTCTGACCCACCAAGAATGCGACGTGCTGTTCCAGTGCGAAGATTTAATAGATTTCACCCACCTGATGATGAGAATGTATATAGTATGGAACTAAGGGAACTTCTAAGCAGGTATTTGATAATGATGGATCTCGGTCTTGATTTTTGTAATAATTAACTCAGATTATTAAAATGTTGAAATTTTTTTCTTCACCTTGTAGGAGAAGTGTATCTAATCTTCTTCGCAGTGGTTTCCGTGAAAGTCTGGACCAATTAATACAGTCATATGTGGAAAGGCAAGGCCGTGCTCCCATTGACTGGGATCTGCACAGAAACTTGCCCACCCCAACTCCCAGTTCACCAGAGCGAGATGAGGAGCAGCAGAGAGAAGAACAAAATGAAGATCAGCATAATGCTAGGCGTTCAATGGTTCTGCCATCTCCACCTGTGCCCCCACCTCAGCCACTCTGGCACCAGGATTTGCATCATACTAGCTGGTCTCGCCATAGCATGCATCGATCAGAACTTGTGAGTCATGTTTCCACCATAAAGCTTGGAACAATTTATTGTATTGGTTTTCTTCCTTTTCAACATCGTGTGAGTTCTGCAATATGAATATGGATATTGATTGGCACAGGAGTGGGAGATGATTAACGACTTGAGAGCAGACATGGCAAGACTTCAGCAAGGAATGAGCCACATGCAGAGGATGTTAGAGGCTTGCATGGACATGCAACTTGAGCTACAGCGCTCTGTCAGACAGGAAGTGTCTGCAGCTCTAAATCGATCAGCTGGTGAAAAAGGTTTGGAGATTTGGTGGTTTCCACCATTTGGCCATTCGGTTCCTTTTAGTTAGAGTTATGAGGTTTTGAGGATTATTTTCGTTCTAATTTTGATCATTCACCTTAAACCGTGCCATTGTTTTACAGGCTTGGGTGCCGAGTCATCTGAAGATGGATATAAATGGGGTCATGTAAGGAAAGGAACATGTTGCGTTTGTTGTGATAGCCATATTGATTCTTTACTGTACAGGTATCCCTCATTCTATCTTAACAAGGAGTGCATAATTGAATTGAATGGTATTTTGTTTTACTGATTAGTTTTTGTTCAAAATAAATATTATGCAGATGCGGTCACATGTGCACTTGTTCAAAATGTGCAAATGAATTAGTCCGAGGAGGTGGAAAGTGCCCATTGTGTCGAGCACCGATCATTGAAGTGATCCGAGCATACTCCATACTGTAGAGTGATCCAGATGAGATGGAGGGAAGCGAGAAGTTCCTCAGGATCTTATTTGTAGAGTGTCTAGTTGTTGCCAACAGTTTTTCTGATTATATGTGGGAATGTTATGCAATGTATAATTGGATTAACAAACGGCACCTCAATTCTTCATTCTTCCGTAAATAAAATGATGTTTTGTTAGAATATTTTTTACTTCATTCCCCTTTACCAATCACTAGTACAAGAAAGATAAAGGTAAGCATTATCTTTCCTCTCATAAGCATTTTTTTTTTTTTTTCCAATCTTCCAATTAAATCATCCATTTCAAAAGATTAAAGTGGACCAAGCTTGGATTCTGGGTGCTGAACGAGCTTTAGATTTGATCTCTCTGAAAACATTATCTTAGATCAGCTTTTTGATTGCAAGTAACATTCTAAATGGTTTAAAGGCTCGTTAGGATGTTTTCCAATGACTTGCTCTGAGGAGGAAACGATTAAAGAACCACAGAATCAATCAAACGGGAGAAAATTAAGGAACTCCTATTTAGAAATTCAATTAATTTTGAAACCGAATAAACAAACTAACATCAAATTTAATTGAAAAAGACAAAGCCCAACCTTTACATCCAGAAAACCCTAAATCCCCAAATTTCTACTGAAATCATTCTAAACCCTAACCCTAACCTTAACCCTAAGAGCTAGTAAATTTGGTCACGGCTTTGGTTCCTTCAGATACAGCATGCTTAGCAAGCTCACCAGGCAACACCAACCTAACGGCAGTCTGGATCTCGCGAGAAGTGATGGTTGGCTTCTTGTTATACCTAGCGAGCCTTGAAGATTCCTGTGCAAGCTTTTCAAATATATCATTGATAAAGCTGTTCATGATCCCCATAGCCTTACTGGAAATCCCGATATCAGGATGGACTTGCTTCAACACCTTGAATATGTATATCTTGTACGTCTCTACGCTCTTCTTCGCCTTCTTCTTCTTCTTATCGATCGCGCCGCCTTCTTTTGGCAGTTTCTTCTCTGCTCTTGGCTTCTTCTCCGCCGGCGCTTTTTCTGCCGGTTTCTTCTCCGCTGGCTTCTTCTCGGCCTTTGGCGCCATCAGGAATTTTTCTAAATCGTAAAAGAAAATCGGTGATGCAAAGTAATGAAGAGGTGAAAGATTGTGATTTTGCGATTGTGATTTTGCGATTGCTTATATAGAGGAAAGAGGTGAGAGGTGATTGGTTGGTTTTGAAGAGACACGGATTGATGCCATGGACGGTGGGTATTATTGGATGAAAATGGACGGTTAGATATGCGTAAATTAGAAAACTTTTGGGGCGGTCTTTAGGATTTTGGGGCTTCCCGGGTTATTTTTGAAGAGCGGGAATTTGGGTTTTGGTTTTGAACCCATAAGCCCAAATTTGAATTCGTTTGTAGTTGGGAATTTTGAATTTCGTAATGGTTAAAAAATAACCATAAATAAAATGGTTATAAAAAATATTAAATTAAAAAAATAATTTTGATAGCAATTATTTTTATGAAGTCAATGAAGTTCAAAATAATATAAATGTAAATCAACTAGATAGGAAAAAGCTCCAAAATGTAAAACGCAGTTGATGCAATCAATTGAAATTTCTATCAGTTATCAATCACTGATTAAATAGTTTATCAAACACATATAACATAGTTATTAAGTAGAAAATATGTATTACTTTGCTTTTAAAGTATTATGTGTATTTAGCCAATAGCTTTGCCAAAATAGTAAAATCAATCATTTTATAATTTCAACTCATTTTTTAAATTTGTGTCACAAGGTTTTAGATCATTAACGAGGAATCTAATATGTGGATTGTGGAATTTGTTTTATGAATGATTGAATAAGGATTTTAATTAGTAACTGATAAAAGCTTACTAAATTTATCAAATATATTATGAAATTTTTTCCTCTCAGTTATTGCTATTCGTATTTATTTATTATTGATTTTTTAAAATTAATGTTTTTATATAACACATTAAAATATAAAATACTCTCTCCGTCCCATTTTGTTTGCATGGTTTGACAGAACACACATATTAAGAATTTAGTCAACGAAAATTATTGTACTTTCTCAACCTTAACTCATTAAGATATAAATAAAAATTATTGATTTAATAAACAATCATAAAGGTTATTATGGAAAAAGTAATTATTTAAATGTACAAATTTAAAAACTTTACAAATATTTTGTGACATTTAAAAAATGAATCACAAGCAAACAAAATGGAACGGGGAGAGTAATATATTTTGTTCTTATATATATTGTTGGTGAAAATAATTATACAAGTAATTATCATTTTTATATTTCAACAGCGATGCAGCTGCAATTGAAATTTTATCGAATAATCAGTATCATTAGCTACCAATTATCACTTATAAACAATTAACTAGCATGTATAGTTGAAATTAAATAAACCCTTAAGTGCTAGTATAAAAGAATCCAGTTCAGAATACTAAGCATAACTTAGTAATAAATATATATACGATCTGACAATAAATCTAAGTTTGAATCTCCGTTCTCCGATCTGAAAAAAAGAACCTAGTTCATTAACATGTTGAAGTGTCGAACTCATCGGATTAGTTTAACAACCAAAATTGAACGACAGTCAGATGAATACCATAATTGTTAAGAAAAATATATTTAATGGTGTCAATTGATAAAATTAAAATAACTTATCATAATTTAAGAACCAGACAAAGTTCATATTTTTTCTATTAAGAATCCAATTTACCCTTTCTGTCATAAGTGCCAAACATTAATCCTAAGCAGAGGTTGGTTGATTTCTATAATTTTAGTTTAATTCTTTTTCAATATGATTTTTTTTTAAATGTATATAGTGTCTAATAATAATATTGAACATACTTTGATTTCTTTAATTTTTTTTTTTAGTTTTATTTTTATAACATTTAATTATGTAAATTTTTATTGTTCCATACAAAATTGCTGGAAAATAAATAGGATGAATTCCCATTTTTGGCATGGTTTTAATTTATGTGTTGTTCGGGTTATGTTGATTAGTTTTCATCTTACCTTAAAAGAGGTTTTCTTATCAATTATGAGCATTAGATTCCTTGGATGTATTAGAGAATGGCTCTTGGCTTGGGTTTAGTTTCACGAGAGTCCATTACCTGACTAATACCTGCTTGCCCTCGGAGGCAAATGGGCTGTCTGAGGGGGGTTTGCATTACAGAAAATCGAACTCATGATCTAAGCTACAACCCTGCAAGTGTTATTTGCCATTAAGCTACTCCATTCTCGATTATAAAAATAAACAAGCTACTCATATAACACACACACGCGCACACACGCACACACACATATATATATATGAACTAAATTAAATAACGAAATCTTATTCTGAAAATTCCATCTCATTTTAAATTCAAAGCCAGCCAAAGATGATCATAAAAAATAAAAAAAAATAAAAAAATTTAGAATTCCATAATAGACGAAAGGGAGAATTAACTCTTACATTGATCTGCCTTTAGGTGCTGAGCTGCTGATACACTAGAAACAATATTAATTTCTATAATATATTGCTATAGAAGCTATACATAATAATCTGTCAAGGCTGTTTTTCTCTTTCCATTCATTTTTGGAATAATGTCTATGAGTTACTGTCACCATAAGCAATATTAGATACTTTTTTTCTTGCTTCAAGATAAGACTAGCTATGGATGTTATTGTTATATTTGTTCAGTTGAATAGAACTTGGTGTTATGGGATCTACAAAAATTAAATTTGGTTGAAAAAATGTTACTTGGGAGGGCTATAGGCGTCGACCACCAGAAATCAGCTCCTTCCATTGCTAACTGCTCTGAGTTTTAGCACAAGTTGCTCACGCTCGGACTCGACCTCTGCACATTTAAGGCTCATGTGGAAATAGCTGTCTCGCAATTCTCTCAACTCTATCTCCATTGATGATAATTTACCCTCATTCAACAAGCTGAAAACAAGCACTTGTTACTGTTAGTGTTGCTAGACAGAGATCAAGAATGAGTTTATTTTTCTAAGAAAGGTAACAGTCTTTCAACAAGTTGTGTCAGAAAACATATTCCACAATCTTGAGAGTATTTTTGGAAGTCATCCAATTCCTTTGTTATCTGATAAACAAGAAATCAACCCCTCAGCTAATGTTTTGATTCCAGTTACTTACAAAAGTGATTTGGGGTTTCAGTTTCAATTCCAACTACAAGAAAACTGCAAGTTCACATTGATTTGCTCTAAACTTGGGAATGGAATGTAGTTTTGGTATTAGAATTCTATTTCTTGATTCGATTCACAAGGCATCCAAAATTTTTTTGTCGTATATTTTTTTTTTGGATTTATGTCGAAACAATATAATATTTTTAAGTATAATTCTTAAATATAATCAATAAATTCGATTTACATAGTTAATAAAGAATACACTTGGAATAAGATTCTTTTGATTTATATATGTATTTTCACTCTTATTTAATTTTCAAGGTAAGTCGAACATGCTCTGATATCTATCTATCTATCTATATATATATAGATTGTTTAACCTTGAGCAGTCATCAATGTTAAATGTGGAGCCAACTGTTTTAATATGTCCTGCTAATGTTATTTATACAAACTAATCTAACTAGACAGGTAAATATCTGATTAAGTGAAATGGTGTAAAAAGTGACATGAGCGCATGATTATGTAAGACATGAATATTTGTAAGATGTTTGCCCAAAAAAAAAAAAAAGTAAAGCGAACAAACAAACATTTTTGCTCACCTTTTAAGCTGTGTTTTATACATGTCATTTGCCTCCAAAGTCTCAGCTAGTTCATTTTCAAGTTGCTCGATTTTTAATGAAGGATCAATTCCCATAACCGTGGAACTTCCAGGAACAAATTTTGTTTCGATATCAACCTGAAACACAGAAGAAAGACAAAAGTTATACATAAAATTAATCAACCAAGTTTTGAGAATTCTGTGGGAGAATTCCTTTCCAAAACTATTTCATTCTCGTCCTTTGTTGAAAAAAATTGCAGCTAAAAATATAGAAAAATGAAAGGAATTAAAAGATGCAATATTAACAATCCTCAATTGAACGTGAGACGGAAAAAGCCCATACAGACCTGTGAAGAAGTGTTACTACTAATTGCATTGTCTTCAGAATAAACGTCAAGACTTGTGTCGCTGGAGTTTGGTGAATCCTGTTTTGCTGCTTTCCTCTTCTTCTTGAGCTCAGCTTCAAAAGCTTGTGTTCTCCTAAGGTACTCTTGCTTCTCTTCCTGAAGTTCTCTTATCTTCCTTTGTAATTCACTATTTGCTCTCTTAACCCGGGAAAGCTCATTTTTCAGCTCAGCATCCTCAGCTCCAAGTGCCTCTCTTGCAGTTAAATCCCCTTGAAGCCGCAAAACCTTTTCCTCAAGAGAAACTTTACTGCGTTTGCAGCTCTCTAATTCATAAACAGCCCTTTGCATATCAGAAATCATCTGTAGAAGTACCATTTTCTCGGCCTTCAGCTCTTCCTGATCTCCTGAGAGAATCTGATGTGAAACTTCAAGTCTTTGGTTTTCAAATTGGACCTCATCGAGGGATCTCTTGAGGGACAAAATTTCATCTTGAAATACTGCTGTTTTCTGCAATTGAACCCTAAGGCTGGAAATTTCTTCTTCTAGTTGTAGCCTCACATATGCTGAAGCCTTCAGTTTTAAATCAAGCCCCCGAACAATGTTTTTATGTTTTTCTTCATTGGATTTCACATCTTCCAACAATTCCAGTAGCTTTTCATGGTCTGCCATCAGAACATCCAGGTTTTGTTTGGAAGCTGAAAGTTCATCCATAAGTCCTAACAGCTTTGTTTCTGATTCCATTTGGAGGGTACTGAGATTACTCTCAGATAATTTAAGCTTTTGCTGGATTTCTTGTAGTGAAGCTTTGAGCATAGCTTTATCTGCACGTAGTTGAGATACTTCAATCATAGCTGCTGAACCAGTTCTTTCTTTTTCTTCAGGAGTTGCAGATATATATTCAGTAAGACGTGCGATCTCTCTGTGAAGATTCTCAGCTTCAACCTCCTTCTCCAAGTACATCTGATTCAGCAGGCTCTCTTCTGTAACGAGTTTTTCTCTATAAGTTTTGTTTTCTTGAAGAAGTGCATCTAGTTCTAAACCAAGGGCTTTCTCTTTTGTTGTGATTTCTTCCAGCATCAAAGCATATTTTCCTTCAAGAGATTCAATTTCCTTCAACACATCAGAAAATCCATTTCGTGATTCCCTCAGTTCTGCTTCCAAGATTGCACAATGCCCATGCAACTCCAATTTTTGCTTCCTTAACTCTATTATTGATTGCTGAAGCAAACTACACTCATCAATAAGGCTTTCAGCTGTCATTTGTAACTTTACATTTGCTATTTTCAGATATTCACACTCACTTTGAGTTTCTAACCACTGCTTTTGCATGCCTTGTAACTTTTGTTTTCCATCACTTTTTTGTGCTTCCAATTCACTTTTCAATCTATTTATCTCTTCCTGTAGATTTATAGCACTTGACTCCGAATTATGTAATTCCAAGCGGCTCGTCTCCCTCTCGTCAGTCAAATACCTCAATTGTGCTTCCAAGCCAGATATTCGTTCTGATAACCATACATTTTCTTTTTCTAGTTCAGACAAATGAGCTTCTACTTCACATTTGCTGCTTTCCAGCTCCAGTAACTTTGATGGAAGAGTATTTTCGGTAGGAAGATGGGAATTTATCGTGCTATTAAGAAACCTTGTCTCATTTTGTAATTCATCCAAGCCTGTAGATGTCATTATACTACTATTAATCACCATTGTTTCATTACAAGAATCATCCAAGCATGCAGATGTCTTAGCACCTTCCCTTATCATAACTTCCACGTCTTCCTCTAACTGCGTTCTTTCATTCTTAAGATTAGAAATCTGCGTTTCCAACTCCCTTTGGCAATTCCTTAGAGATTTCACCTGTTCTTCCGTCAACAAATTATCAGATTTAAGCTTCTCTATTTCAGATATCTTCTCCAATATCTCCTTACCCGAATCTGTAATTTCAGGTTTAAATTTCATTTGCAGATCTTGTCCCAGATTAGAAGTTCTCAAAGCATTTTCTTCTAAATTGCAAGTTTCCAATTTTTTCTGGACCTCACCACCATTTGCTTCTCTTGCACTGACTTTTCCATTTCGCTTCAGTTCAACTTCCAGTGTGCCAACTTTCGCTTCAAACAAATCCTTTAGCTGGACAAAGCTGTTCAAAATAGCAATAGCTAGATCTTTTTGGCTAAAAAAATCTGTAGCATTTGGAATCAATGTATTATAATGGTAATTTTCAGCAGTTGAAGGAAAATTAATATCATACTGTTGTTTTTTGGCATTGGATAGACACAACTGAATCTGTTCATGCAACTCGGACAGTGTTTTGGATATTTCAACAGCATCATCTGATTGAGAACTCTTGAATTCTGCCCTCATGTCAGCAAACTGGCCATTTTTCTGAGTTTCCTTTTCTTGGTAAGATACTAACTGTTGTTGTAGTGCAGCAATCTCAATTTCCTGCTCTTCTGCTCTGGCCTGACATTTACAAAGTTCATCATTAAGATAACATGTTTTGTCTTTGTAAGCTTGTAACTGAACCTCCAGGTCAGAACATTTTTTTTCAAGACCTATAAATTGGTTCTGCAATTTATCGGTGGACAGCCTTTCGATAAGCATTTCTTTCTCATTCAGCTCCTCTTCAAGCTTGCATATTTGGGATTTCATTTTGCTTACTGTAGATTCAGAGGTAGAGAGGGAGTCATTCTCCAGAAATCCATTTGATAAAGAATTAGAAGAGGCACCACACCCTGGAAGATCCCCTTTTGATTCTTTGAGCTTAAGTAGAAGTTCTATATTTTCATCTGTAAGCTCATTGCAATCTTTTTCAAGCTCCTCTATTCTCTGTTTCAGAACTTCAACTTCTTTCATCAGATTGTTATTGTCTGCATTTTCGAGACCATCAGCCTTGAGCGCCTCAGATAACCTTGCTTCCAAATTGATGATTTTTTCTTCTTTTACAGATAACTTATCTCTCCATTGTGCTTCAAAGTCCATTAGAGTTTGAGTCTTCAAACTTCTCTCATCCTCTAATTCACAAGTTTTTTCCTCTAGAGATTTTTCCAGAAACTGAATGGTACTCTCTAAATTCTTTGCTGATTCTCGCAACTTCTGTATCTCCAGTTCCAGGTCCCTCTCACCATCTGGTTCTAAACCTGAAGGTAAATTCACTAATTCATGTTCCACTTCCAGATATGAATCACAAGAGACTTTGCTTATATCCTTCACAGGAACTTCCTCGTTTGGCTTTATCTCCCCATTTTCTTCAAATCCAAGGCCATATTTCCCTAGGTTTTTGTCTTCAGATTGCATTTTTGAAAGATTAGCAATTTCTTTTTTCTGTTTTTCTATGGTATCTTCTAGTTCCTGAAGTATGGAAACCAGCTCAATGTTTGACTCTTGAGTTTTCTTTAGCTGTAGAGCCAAGTCAGCATTTGACTCTTTCTGGAACTTCACTTCATCTTCCAATTGTTTTTGAAGGTCGTCCATTTCTTTCGCCTGATAATTCAAAGTTTCAGCAGATTTTTGCTTCCCTATTGATTCCTCCAACAAGAACTTCATTTCTTCAATCTGCTGTTTCAAGCCATCACATTCTGTGCGTGATTCAGTGACCTCGATTTCTAGACTTTCCTGGCGGTTTAACTGATCTGATAAGTCCCTCCTCAATTTTTCCATATCAATCATTAACTTTCTAGCATTTTGTTCCCACATCCTCGCTTCTGCTCGAAGTTCTTCGATTGTAACTTCTGCAGCTTCTAGAAGGTCCTTAGATGAACCTGCATTTCGCAGAGGTGAAGAGGCAACAGAGCGATAAACTCGATTAGACTCATCCCTTTGATTCTGAAGGCTGCTTCGGGAGGTGGACACCTTTGAGTTAAAGGATGAGAGATTCGATTTAGAAGAATCATTAAAAGAATAAGATCCATAAGGATAACTATTCTGGGAGTCAGTTGAATCTTGTCTTCCAATGTGGTTGTTTGCAATGCTGGTCGAGTTATTTCGCGGAGAATCCCTTCCCAGTGAACCCTCCATTGATTCAAAGCTATAACGTGAGCCAGATGCTGAGAAACTGAAATCCTGTGGCAACAAAGAGAAGTATGTTTTTAGTTGCCAGTAAGTGCATGTAAAAACTATCAGAATAGTTTGAACATAGTTGGAATAAGGATGCAACAAAATAATAAAGCATGAATAAATCTTTTTAAATGCACTGAAGAAAATTCTTTAACCATCTTTCTCCAAGTACCAATGTCATATACTAATATCTCCTCCCCAAACAGAGAATCAAAAACATATTTAAGTTATTGCTGACTGAATCATTTAACAATAGAAACATCCATTCAGAAGCCCAAAGCTGAGAATAAGTTTCCTGATTCTTAAACTACCAGATATCTTTAGAGCCTGAGCAAAGCCGAAGTCCTGATTGGCTGGTATAGCTTATGGTATCATGACTTTATAAGGCAGGCTCATAGAATCTGCAAAAAGTAAGGCACTTAAAGAAAGGGCTCATAATCCAATATATGGCTAAGAATATATAGCCAAATGGTTTATAGACAAATACCAGTAGCCATATGGTTGAATGTAGAACGCCAATTGTCCCATTTACTCATTAAAAATAAACTTGCGTCTAATAAATAAACATATAGTTTTTCATCTTTTATTTAGGTATTCATCATCTATTCTTGAGCTTCAAAAATCAAATTCAAGAAAGTCATGAAATAAATTTAAAAGAACAACAACACAAATTCACTAGCACAATTCTATAAAAGGTGAATTATAATATATGGGATGACATTACTGTCCATGTGGTTGGCTGCAGATGGTCACCTAATAAACTAAATTGTACAGATTACAATTACAGTATAAGAACTTGAGTTAATGCAAGTGTACCTTGCTATGTAGTTCTCCTCCACTAGATGAACTATCCAAATGGTTACTAGAAGAGGATCCCACACTTTTAGTCAATGAACTATCAGATACATCTGATTTGCTTTCCACATCATCATAGTCAACATTCTCATCCTCCATGTATGAACCTGTGTCTTCCCACTGCTCCTCCCTTTAAAAAAAGTGACTTTATCTCTTTCAGAACAATTGAAACCCAGTGGTATAAACCTGAAATTTTTTAATTGAACCACAAACCTGAATTTCGGTCTTGGTGTTAGGCACTGAATTTTAACCTGCAAGTTAGAGATCAGTTAGTAGCAAAGAACTCCATCTATGCAAACAAAAGGATGGGTACTCTACGAACAACAGTATTTTGGTGGAAGGTTAATCTGGCGTGTCATTTTGGATGCTTGGAGACAACTTGGCTTATGCGTTGAGAAGTAACAAAGGACATCTATACTCTAATTTCGTCGTGATTTTGATAGTGGATAACATACCAAATTCTTTTGCAGTAATATTTTTCAAAGTGCTAGAGTGGACAAAAGATATATGTCTATTTCTCCATGTTGATAGTGGTGTTGGAAAGATATGTGAGATAGGTTAAGGATAGTTGGGCGAGGAAATCTAATAAACTTTGAGAGATTGTTAAGATTTTTGCATGTAGTACTAGGTGACAGAACTAAGAGGAAAACTTTGCTTTTCAATATATTACTATAGTGTAAATGTATATGCATTATAAGACCAAGACAACGACTTGATAAGATTTACAATAGCAAAAATGATAACGTTTCTATTTACATGATTAGCTACAAAAGCTAACCAGATATACCTACATAAACTGACCAGATATGAATTACTTAACAGTAAGGACAATTATGGAGCAAGTGTCACACCCTTCTCCCTGACTCCAGCTTAAATTAATCACCCTTGAGATCTGAACAGTTTTTTGACAAATTCCATGCCTCTCTTTATCATAAATAGTGATCGAAAAAGTACGAGAATAATGAAGGTTTCTTTTAAAGTGTATGCCAAAAGGGTTATGAGAATAAGGCATAGGTTATGACTTAATCTAGAGTCAGAACACCTTTCTATATAAATTGTGCTCGATGAAAAAGAGACTGATAAAATAATTTGTATTGCATGATATTTTGTAAACTCTGGCATCATCAGTGTTGTCTACCTATTGCAAGAACTTGATTGATGACTCACTTGTAAGATGGTCCCATGGTTGCACTTCTTCAGTGGTAATGAAACAGGAATAGCAGTTTTTGAACTCCTGTAGCTTGCCAAATTAACAGTAGCCTCTCCCAGGATGCTAGATTTAGTTGATCCCTACAAAATCAGGGAATTCATACCAAATCAGATCTCAACCATAAATTAAAATTCAAAAAGAAATTTCTTCCTTTCATTTAGTTATTGCCATTGAGCTAGTAGCCTAGCGGTCAAGTGCCTGCCTTGTAGTGCAGGAAGTCAGGGATTAAACCCTGACAGGCTCAATCCCATTTAAGTACTTCGAAAGCACCAAAGAAAGGAATATTTAACACAAACATATCACGTCACCATGGAAACAACAAGCTTGAACAAGCATTCTTCAATTTCTTTTGAAGCATCACGTTGGGACATCCAAATAGATTCAGACAAAGCCTCTGTCCATTGACAGTTTCCATTTCTTACTGATGCTTTCCCTGATTTGGTGAGAGCTTTCCCTGTTTCTACAGAAATTAAAGACACATAGAGCCTGTCCCATCCTTTTGGTACCTGCCATTGCCAAAATCATAATGCAGAAAACATTGAGAAAACATCAAACCTTCAACTTTCGCGTCATAATGAAAATGCAGAACAACTTGGGCATTGAAAGGGGCAACAACTGTGCGAGATTTATTACCATCATCTTTTGGTTACTAGCCCATGATAGAGTAAAGACACACTATAAAGAGACAACAATCCAAAAAAATCAGAATGCAATAAATAAAATTGTCAAAAAATTAATTAAAAAAAATCCAGAAATAGGCGATATAAAACCCAAAGATTTGAACATATTCCTCAAGCAAATTATTGGAGGGTGTAAATTAAAAATGTACCCTCTGCTTAGATATTTTCAAAATCCATGCCCAAACAAGTTCTCAACCCATTAATCAATGTAATATAACTTAGTCAAAGAGTTTCATTTAAAAACAAAATCTGAATCTTCCCATTTCAAATACTATCTATCCAAACCCAATCTACAAAATTTCTGAATGGTCCTTACATATCATTGATCTTGCTTACTAAAGATTCACTAGAATTTACTAAGTATAAATCTACCATTGCAATTTACTAGAATTTGTTGGAACAAACTTTAAAAAGAAAGTTTCAAGAGACAAGCATTACTTAAAAATTAATGAAACAGATTATATATATAAAAAAATAAACATGAGAGTGTGTTGTGGCTATAGACGAGAGAGATACCTGAAGAAGCTGGAAATTGGAGAACTTGAAACTGAGTTTTTCTCCAGATTTCTCAGACTTAAGCTTACCGTGTAACCTGAACATTTCCTTTTCTCTTCTCTTCTCCTCTTCCGTTTTTAGCTTTTCGTCTTTCAATTCCTGGTAAATAATATGAACTTCATTTCCTATTGTTCTCCGCCATTAGAAGACAATCTCACATCACATGCCAAGGGAGAGAGACAGAGAAAATGAATTGTGTAATGGGGAGCTTCAGCTGTTACTTATCGTTGTTGGTTAGAGTTAGATATAATATATTACTAAATATTTTAATTCAATCCCATTCGAGTTTTCGCTTCAGTTAGAGTCCTTGAATGCTGTATATTTATACTTTCCTCCCCCAATTTATGTAATCTTTTAAGCTTTTTCCCTTACATTAAATTCTCTGACTGGGAAGGAATGTCATGTCTCAATTAGTACTAGATTAAATTGTATTAAATTGTTTATATTTTGATTTAATGGGATTTAATCAACTTTATTTTCTTTCTATGTGCCTACACAATTTAAATTTTTTTTTTTAAAAAAAATAACAAACCTATTTTTATGAGAAGCAGGGTGTAATGCAGAGGAAAGCATAATAAAAACATCCTATAATAATAACCAGCATTTAATTAATAATATATAAAGATTTAATAAAAAAATTATGAATATAAAGATACACATTTTGACAATTTATAGATTTATAACAAAAATATTTTACGAGAATCCAACTCAAAGGCATGTCGCCATGAAAAAAGATATATATAAACTAATAAAAAATTTAAAATACTTTCAATTAAATTAAATGTGAATTCATAAATTAGACGAAAATATACATATAAATAAAAAGCGAACAAGTGTTATTTATAATTTGGTTCGAAAATTTATTAACAATTAAATTCAACTCAATTGATCAAACCTTGATCATTCCTACGAAGCAATCAAGAAACTATCATAATATTTTTTAAGTTTATAAAAAATGAAATTAGTTTTATTACCTAAAAAAGAAAATTATTAGTATAATCATGGGAAATTTAAAAAAAAAAAAAAAAAAAGAGATTGAGACTGTGGAAGAGACAAGCAAATGGCGGTGGGAGAAGGAATCTTAAAATGTAAACATAAATAAAAATACAACCAAGCATTTGCATAATTGAATGTGAAGGTATAAACTCAGAAAATCACGTTCACTTGTTCCCTCCTATGCTTTCCGTCTTAAACCCCACCACACATCACCAATTTAACCTGCTACGCCTACTCGCTTCTACGCTTTTTTCTTTCTCTTTTTCTTTTTATTTAATGACAACGCAAATAGCTCCAACAAGATCGTCATCCAAGAAATAATTTATCTAAATAGAAGGCTTAATCAAAATCTTCAAACATAAAATTTCATGTACGGCCTCATTTGGAAAAGCCAAGATGTTTTTCAATTTTATGTTGGCACCCCATATTTCTTCTAATTCTTGTTTGTTTCCACAATGACAATGTTTTACTAATTGGTCCTTAGATTATGTCAATTGAACAACTTGATCAAAATTTTTTTTTACCAAATCAATCCTTGAACTTTTAGTTTTGGGTCAGTTCAGTCTAATACTAAATCCACAACATAAATTCTAAGTAATTACACATAAATTCAATGCAATAAATTGTGGATAAACAAAAGAAAAAAAAAAAAACATTTTATCATAATAGACGGATTGATATTTCACTTTGGAACTTTTAGAGTTTTTAATTTGAATATAGCAAAATAAAGTATAAGCATTTTGGTAAAAGAAATTTAATTCGACACTTTTTGTGGAATTATTTGAAAATTCTGAGGGAAATTGATTTAATTTTTTTTTTTTATAAATGAATTAAAAATAATTGAAATTAAAAGTTACAACTCCAATCAATTTTAGGCACCCATTTCTACCATTCTACAAAAAAAGTATGGAGAGAGAGAGAGAGAGGCAAGAGGCAAATAAAAAAATCAGCCGACAGCGAGAGGAAAAGGAGCAGATACAGAGAGTCAGAGAGAGAGGAGGATGAGCGATAAAAGAAAGAAGAAGAGGGAAATGGAGAAGAAAAGAGGAGTTGAGAGAAAAGATAAAGAGTGGGCTTTTTGGTAAGAAATTTAAATTGTATACGTTTGCGGGATGCATCTAAAGTTTCATTCTTGAATTTTGTAGAATTTAATTTAATTATATATAATTTTATATAACTGAATTTGTAAGAATTGAAATTAAAGGTGGCAAAATTTAGGGGTGAGAACGTGTGTGCTTCGGTGCGGTTTGAAAAAATTATTCAAACCAAACCAGAAATTATTATTTTTAATTCAAATTAAATCAAATGTAATAAATCGGTTTGATACGGTTTAATTTGCATTTGATGTCATTAAAATAATTTGATAAATTTCGTTAATTTTAACTAAACAAAATAATGAAATGGGATTTAGTTTGATTTGATTTTGATACACTTATTAATTTTTTTTAATAAGGATAATTCATTCATTTATAAAGAGGGATATATAGAGATTAAACTTGTATAAATCAATTCACAAAGCATCTTAAAAATAAAGATACTCTACTAAACCCTAACACCAAAATAACAGAAAAAAAAACATAAACAATAATCGAAAAATAAGGGTGTCAGTGATGGCCGCTGCCTCTTAATTCAATTTTTTCTTTTTAAATTTACTTATTACATAACTTTTGAAAAAATATTATTTTGTCTCTTCTATCTTCAATCTAGCTCCATCCTTAAATAAAAGAAAATAATTCACAACCATCACTATCATCACTGTTGGATCTTGAGAGGTATTCTTAACCCCATATTAAAGCAAGCCATCGAAAAGAATATTGATGATAAATTAGTGCTTTATATTTTAAATCAATAGTAAATAAGTCATAACTCAACTAACCAATTAATATTATGTGGATACCTAATTAATTACCCATCACAATATTACCTACACCACCACCACCATCACCAATGTCACCATCTTTACCTCCTCCACTACCTAAACCATTAACCACTAGCATACTCCATCATCATCAGTCATCACCACCATCATCAAAAAATTTTATTTTTTATATTTTCTCTATAGTAAAGATATGAAAGTCCAAAAATAATAAGTTAGTAGGAAAAAAATTTTTTGACTTTAAATTAATACATGAAGATCCATATTTTTAAAAACTAACTATAATGTACTTAACTTATGATTCCGTTAATATATTGATGATTTATGTTAACATACTGACTATATTTTAAAGTATGATTCCTTTTTTTTAAGGGTTTATTGCTAATTAAAGATATGATATTTAATTTTATTTGGTTAGAGAATTTTTACAATGTAGATCTTCAACCAATGTAGCCTAATAATGCAACATATTTCTATGCTATTAACACATAGTAACGAGAAATCATCTGTATACATTATATGCTGCAGTTTTTGAAAAAACAATATAAGTATAAAAAATTTAGGTAAATTATTATCGTTCCATTCAATTAAAGAACTAGTTGTTACAATGTAAAAATTTATTTCTTTTATCAAAATCAATCCTAAACAAAAAATTTAATATCATCTTTTTATTTTTAATTTTAATTTTATTATTCAAAAGAATATAAATAGTTTTTTTGGTATTAATATAAATAATTTTTTTAGTTCTATGTATGTATGATCTTTATCTTTAAGAGTATTTGTAATCCTTGTTAATGAATTATATTTCTCAAAAATGAAAATTGAAAGAATTGAGAAAAGCTGAATGATTCTTTACGTTCCCAGTTGGAAAAAGTGAGAAGCAAAAGAAAATTGACATTTGACCCATAAGTTAATTTAATATTAATTCTTGTTCCAGGTTACAGGACCAAAGAACTTTGACCACACAATGAAAAAGTCTCACCCACCCTAGTTTTATTGTATTAGCTTTCCAAATTTCAAAACTTTTTACCAAAAAAAAAAAAAAGTAATTATTATCATTATTATTACTCCCCTCCTAAAGTTGACTTGTGTCTTGCCGTTGACTTGAGTATAGAATTGTATGCCAAATTGAGAGTGCACAACTACTGTAATTATCACCCCCAACAGCAATTCATGTTGAATTATTTGAAAGTTCACTCCTAACTTAAGCAATGACCTAATTATATTTTAGATTCTTAAGTTTACAAAAATTGGTTGATTTCCAATAATAAATTATGGAAAATGAGCACACTTTTGAATGATTCACTTTCTATAAATTTCAATTAAGAAATTAATTCTCAAAAAATTTGAATATTAATTCTGAATTAATGAAATATTAATATTACTTAGATCAACTCTCGGATAAAAGTGAAATTCAAATGTAATTCTCATAACAATAGTAACTTTAAATTTTAAAACTCATTTTATAAGTAAAATTCATCTAGAGTATTAAAATAAGTCTTCAATGAAAGTGGAAGTTTGAATCTTCTTTGAAGCCTAAAATTCAACTCATTTTAGGTGCCTTCAACGGACCGTCAGGGAGTGTCTGCGTGTTGTTCTATAGAATAATTTAGGTTCACATGAGGACTTTAACTAAGACTTGAGTGCCAATTGACCACTCTATTGAAACGTTTACAGCTTAAATAAAAAATTAAAGGAAGACATATTTATAAGCACTTGAAAATAAATATATTATTAATCTTTTTTTAATATTATCAGAGCGCTTTACTATTTCATGGGTCTATCTGACACGGATTCGGATCAATTGGACCGGATGGTTTCGACAAAAATAAAATATTTTCCTTAATATTAACACTCATACAAAAACTAAATAAAGGACAAGGCCTTGAATTTATAAACCTCAATCCTGCTAGATTTAAACCTAACTTATTCTTAGTTAATAATCAAATGAAACTTAATCAATATATTAAATAATATATAAAACCATTAATAAGGTATTGGTTGAGGTGGTAAGTGACCTCAACTCTTGTAAGGGTAAGAAAATAAATTTAATTCTTAAGAAGCGCACTTTACTGGGAGGATTTTGAGAGAGATTACACTTCTCGGTTACACAATATATATATATAAAAGACTAAATCTGTGTATTAAATATTCTCATAATATCTTATTTGGAAATAATTATAAATTTGTTAGTACTTAGTAGAATATTGACAATCAAAATTGTAATACAAAATAATTCAAACTGGTCCTACCCCTTTTATTCCATAATTGTTCAAGAAATCATTTTATTTTATAATTATCATAATTTGTTGAATACTATTAATTATTTTCTTCATTTTCTTTTATCATATATAATTTTTAGGTCACTGGTAGACTTTATAAGTCTTGTTCAAAATTCATAATGTGGAAATTAAAATGCGTATAATGTTGAATCATAAATTTTTTATTTATATATTTTTAAAAAATTATAGAAGAAAAATGAATTTTAGGATTTGAATTTTCAAAATTTGAATTTGTTGATGAAAATTAAAATATTTTCAATTAAACAATTTATTATTATTTCATTTATCATGTTTAAAAAAACGTACGGTAGAGGAATGAAATAGGAGTTTCCTTTTCCTCATGATTTGTTTTAACGTAAGCTTAACAAGATAAATTAATTTATTATTTTTGTGGTTAAGCAATGGTGGAGCCAGACCCCAAAATAAAAGGCAAAATTTTTAAAAAATTGGAAAATCAAATAAAAAAAAAGGAGTAATTTTACTAGATTCAAGATTTGTTTTGCGACCACCAACCATTCAGCCACCTAAAATAGTCTAAGAGGCAAAACCTGAATGCTAGCTCTACAGAAAATTAGTTGAATAATTTTTATTGTCATAATAACTTGTTTTTACTATTTGAAATATTAAATAATTATACACACTAACGTATAGCTTATTCGTAAGTGCATTTACGATGACCTGTCAATTGATTCAAATTTAAATTTCTCTTCCACAATAATAAAAAATAATTATTAAAATAAATATATTTTAGTTGATAACTTTCTTTGACAATTAAAAAAAAGAAAAAGAAAGGAAAAACATAATTATAATACAAAACAAAGGAAGAAATAATAAAATTAAATACTTGAGAAGCATTATATTATGCAAAACAGTACATGCCATTTATTTTCCATGCAATTACATAATAAAGATTTTCTGAAGCTAAATATTTATTCTGTATCTATCACTTTCCAACAAATCAAATCTTTCCCAGCTATATACGTTATGTGTATATATATAAATATATATATGTATTGATATTAAATTTCTTCTGCTAAAAAGTCAAAATTAATGTCTAGACCTTTTATATATGGAAATGAATTTTCCTAGAATCGAGGAAGTTCTTGCTCTTGTGTTCACAAGATGTAATATACTCCATAAAACTTGCAAAGTCCGTATCCTTATAACGTCTTGGATTGTCTTCATTTATGAGTTTTGGCGACGGTCGAATTGTGCTACTAAAAGGTAAACTATGTAATGAAGCAATGGAGATTCTTGACTTTGAAGGATTTACAAGTACTCTGTGGACTACACTTTTGTATCTTCCATTGCTAAATATCTGAAAGAAAAAAGAAAAAAAAGACTATTATTTTTGTCTCATTATAATAATCTTTAACAGTAAATTGCTAATTATTATGCTTTAAAATATTACCACATGGTAAATTCAAGCGATGTTGGGATTAATTAGTGAAAGTCAATATCTTGAAGAGAGTTTTAAAATATAAACGCTTTTATTATTAAAGATATTAATCTTTCATCTAACTGTTAAATAAAAATAAAGAGGTAGTTTTAAAAGTAACCATAAAAAGGAACATGATAAGTTGTCAGCTTAAGATAAAATGCGTCAAATCACTCGTGAATTGCTCGAAATTCGATTCAAAACTCATTTCATAAACTTAACAAGTCGAGCTTGAACTTGCTTATAAAGCTCATTTAATAAATTATTCTAGAGTGGTGGAGTCAATATTTTGGGGAGGGTTTTAAGTATAAACATTTTTAGTCCTAAATAGATTAGTCGTTCGTCTAATTGTTAAACGAGTATAAAAAGATATATTTGAAGGTGCTAAAAAATTAATGCATAATTAGCTGTCAGCCAAAAGTAAAATAAGTCAAATCACTCGTGAGCTACTCGAATTCAGTTTAAAATTCATTCAATAAACTTAACAAATCGAACTTGAATAGCTAATTATAAAGATCCTTTAGTAAACTATCATGAACTCAAGCTTATATATACTTAAAATTGTAAATTAACATAAAGATTAAAGAACTAACCTCAAGATGATCACCCACATTAACAACAAATGAGTTAGGAATGGGTTCCACATTTACCCATTTCCCATGATGGTGAATTTGAAGACCCTTAACTAATTCATCTTGTAGAAGAAGTGTAAGAAAGCCATAATCAGAATGAGGTGGCATCCCAACAGTTAGCTCAGGTTCAGGGCATGAAGGGTAGCAATTCACCACCATTATTTGGCTCCCTTCTTTAAATTCTTTCAAAGAATTACCGTTTTTATCGGTCTCCATCAACCCTAAACTCTCTATCACTGCTTCCACAAGCATTAGATACAATGATTTTGTTTGCTTTGAGTAGTTAACCGCCGCTTCCCTGTTAATAATATTATAATCAACATTTGTTACAATTAAAGAAATACTCAATATATATACACATTTTATTATATGAGTAGATGAGCATAAAATAATTATAATTGAGTTTGAAATAAATTATTAGATATTAAAACAATGGTTTGATATTATTTTTTGTATTTAATATTTAATAAAAAATATATTTTTGTAAATTGTTCCATTAAGAATTTCAACATGTAAATTGTTCCATTTTTTCTGATAAATAATTTCAAATTTCAATTAAAATATTGCACGGCTTCTCTCAAAAAATGAGTCAATGGGACAAGTACAAGAGAGTGACCTTAGTCCTGAAGGGGAAGAAGGCCAAAAGGGAAGAGTTTCTGAAAGGGGATGACAATTAAGCTTCAGAAAATCTCTCCAGCAAAAGACTCTATCTTTGTTTTGGTTGAAACTGGTTCCACATCTTGCAGGTGATTGCATGTCTTTTGACATGTATTTTGATCTCTCCTCAAAAGAGAGCTCAAAAAATTTCCTTCCCATTTGAACCATGTTACCGATAGCTTCTCTTGAAATTCCATGGTTTATCAACTGCATAAGAAAACTAATAATTAGCAATAATTTACCAAGAGCAAGTTTATGTATTTGCCACCAGCAGAATACTTCACGTGATTATATTTTCAAATGAATTTTACTTGTAAGATCAAGAATTTAAAATCAAAAATTGTCAAAAATTGTCACTGTTGGAAAGATTTTAACTTGAACACCACCTTTGGCTCTCGGGTGATGAAATCAAAAAATGAAAGAATTAAAAAAAGACTAACCTGAAAAAATCCATATTCTTCACAGGCTTTGGAGAGGGAATTGAGAACTTGAACTCTATTAGGGCCATTTAATTGGGCAAAATCAAGAATGGGTAACTTGAGTTTTGGAAAACCATCTTCCTTATTTCTTGAAATAGGGCGATCTAAGATTGGCAAGATATATTTTGTAGGTACTTGTGTTATCCCTTTCTCACATAAATGCTTAACTCCTTTATGATAATCTTCTTCGTCATCATAATTAGATTGAAGTGGCACACCCATGGTAGAAGTAGAAGAGAATGTGAGTCGATAGGAATGTAAAGAGAAAGAGAAGAGGAGTGATAAGCTGATAGAGAATAATGAGAGAGAGAGGGTATATATAGGGAGTATGGAAGTGAAAAGTTTGGCGGAACACCGGCTCTGGTTTTGCAATAATAAGTCTAATGAACTGACTTTAATGGTTCTAATAATTTAATTTGAAATGGACTGAATCAAAAAAGACCATTGACTTGATTTAGTCAAAACAAGAGGCCGGTGGCCATCCAGTGAGGATATTAGCTTTCTGTATCGTTGCATGGCCCTCTCCAGCCTCTGATTTTGTATATATAAAATGGCAGGATTTAGACGTGAGAAATATAAGCCATCAATATCCTGCTAGAATATACTTAATTCAATTAATTATTTTAAAAATCACACACTTGCTAAACCACTAATAAAATCAAATTGAATAAATGGGATTGTGGAGTATTAATCATTCAATGTGCCCATGCCTTGTCTCACCTTCTTCTCTGTGGGTGAGTGTGGGCCTTTTGAGCGAAGGCTATGTCTGTCTTATTTGATAACAATAAGACATTAATTGATAGAAAGAGATGTCTGATTATCTTTGTTTTGCAAGAGAAGAAGTTATTAATAGTAATGTACTATTTCTGGACCTTTTAGAATATCTATTCAACGTATTTTGAACAATCTAGAAATTCTCAATTTCTATTTACCAACCAATTCTTCCTTCCCTTCCTTTCCTCTCGTGTGCCGATTAAGATGATCTAAACTGTTTGGCATGTGAAGATCCCTCTTTTGTCTTTTGTTTTCCATTCATTGCATGCTTTTATATATATTTATATCAATTTGTCATATCTATTTTGAGGATGAATCTCATTTTTCATGCATGGATTTTCAAGTCAGTTACTATCTTTTTTTTTCTCTTTGCTCACGTTTTTTAAAACCCATAAATTAAGTAGTGTCAACCATTTATATAATATAATCTAATAGCTATAGGTTAGGAAACACAAAATTTTAATTTCTTTTGTTTGACATTTTATAAATTATATAGCGTGGCCTTTGAAGATCATATAAATTAAAGTCTTCTTGATTTAAAAAAAAAAAAAAATTTAACAATTATCAATATGGCTCCATTGGAGATACATTAGGGCGATGTCATTGTACATGCGGTATTATATTTTAGTTTCATGTATAATAACCAGTTGCACGTATAATATTTTAGTTTCATCACCAACCACCATTTAATTTTTTAGTTGCATGTATAATAAATATTTTTCACTTGTATACAGAATTTATATTCTATAAATAATTTTTTTTATATAGTAAATTGTTATATATTCAAACACCATCTAAGTTAGAAGTTTAATGTACTGAGGGACGGAATTAAAAATCATAATTTATAAGGGGAAAGTAATCTTTGAATTTTCAAGAGAAAAAACTAAAGTTTAATAATAATTCTTTTGCGATTAAGGTGTTCATATAAGTAGAAGGTGAGCAAAATATCGATCAAACAAAAAATTTAACCCAACTGAATTCATGATTGGATTAATTTGTTCCCAAGAAGTTTTGATTGTTATTTTAAACGGTTTGAACCATAATATAGTTTATTTTCGGTTTGATTTTGCAAAGATTAATCAATTAAGTTTAAAAGTGAATCAATTTTAAAAACAATGTGAAACCAACTAAATCAAATAGTTTGATTCTAACATCAGTTTTGGTTCATATCAATTTCATTTCTAAAATTTTGATTTATTTTTTTTGCGTCTTGATTCAGTTCGACTTTAAATTGAACCAACCATTTGTACCCTCTATATAGAAAGTATCTAGCTATTGGCTTGGACTTAGATCTAAGCGTGTTGTACCTCCTTTATTATCTTTTTCTTTTATATGTTCTATTATTCAAAGTACGTAGCAATCTCGCACTTTTAATTATATCCATAAATATTTTAATGTATCAGAAAGACGTATTTACATCGATGGTAAATGTTTTAAAAATTTAGCAATGATAATTGGGGTCAACAGTATAAATAAATATAATTATTGTCAGCTACTAATTTAACTCCTTGCTTCAACCTTTACATATATATATTATTGTATATAATATAAAGTAATATGAACATTTTTAACATTAAAAAAAATGCATGTCAACTCTATAAAAGGAGAATCATTAAACAACCCCCTACTATATGAAATTTAAGTACCTATTTACTCTCACCCGCTTCAAACACTAAGCAAATGAATGTTGTATTTGCATATAATAATAATAATAATAATAATAATAATAATAATAATATCAACTCATGACCACCACATACCTGTCCCATATATGCATGCTGAGTTAATGCATCATCTAGTTGACATAAAATAAATAACAATATCTTTTTTTTATATTTATTTGTTTTGAATTTCGGATATATATATATATATATATATATATATATATATATATATATATATATATATATAATTTTTTTTTTTTTTTTTGAAATCATCCTTTTATATTATTTGACTTCATCACTTAATGGAGTGAGGTTGGAGTACTGAGACTTGATTAGCTATATATATAATCAGGTTTGTCATCAAATGTTGTATGATATACCCGATATTTTGTGGGGTCCCTCCGACATGTGGGACCCATACACATTTGAAAAGAAAAAAAAGAAAGAAGAGATTCAAATGTGTGGGATCCACACACGTTTGAACGAAGAAAAAAAATATAGGCACGTTTATTTTTTTTTAATGGAGAGTGCCAAAAAAAGAAAGAAAAGGGAAAAGTAGACGCGTGATTAACGCGTTCACTGTGTCCCCTTCTCCTTTTTATAGGAGAAGGATTTTCACTTCAAAGCGTACAAAAACAAAAGCATAAAAATACATAGAGTGTATAGAAAATTTTAGGAAAGGGTTCCTAAAATTGGGAAAGAGAGAAAAATAGTGAGGATTGAAATTTTTAGGGTTTTTTTTTTAAACACTTAGAGTACCACTATTTTTGTAATCTCTTTTGTACCTACTATTTTTAGTAGAAGAATTATTCGGAGTTTTTATCCCGTGGACGTAGCCCATAACAGTTGAAGGGTGAACCACGTAAATTTCGGTATTCTTATTTTTTCATCTGGCATTTACGGTAATTATTTAATTTTTACCGTGATTATTATTTCTGGTGGATTCGATCGTCAATATTCAATATTTAATTATTGGAGGTATATGTGATAATAGTAATTTTATTTTATTTTTACC
Organism: Jatropha curcas; assembly: GCF_041381405.1. Classification (NCBI taxonomy): domain Eukaryota; kingdom Viridiplantae; phylum Streptophyta; class Magnoliopsida; order Malpighiales; family Euphorbiaceae; genus Jatropha; species Jatropha curcas. The sequence goes on from NC_143156.1 coordinate 26,721,908, forward strand.
ACCGGTATTTTTTCATGGGCCCCACACGGGATTAGTTAGAATCCCAACACGATATGTTTTAATATATATATATATATATATATATATATAAGTCAAAACATAAATAAAATCTTTTTGTATTTTTTATAAAATTTTTTAGAATTTAAATTATTTCTTTACATTAGGGTGAGGCCAAAATGAAATTTTTATATATTTTTTAGTATAAAAAATATTTAAAATAATAACTAATTAAGTGAAATTATGCAGCAATTACTTAAGTGGGAAATTAAAGCAATTCTCATAATCTAGTACTCCCTTTATTCAGTTAAATTTAACATTTTTTCATTTATATAGAAATTAAGAAATTGGTTGAATTAGAAAAGAACAAAAAAGGATAATTGAGTAAATTTTTATCAATTTTCTAAACAATTAATGCTCACTTGTCGAAGATATGAGGAGACTTCAGAAAGGTTTTGTAGGTTAAACTTTTCTTAGGTCTATTATGGTGCAAGGTTTTGTACGTTATCTCTCTTTTGGGTACTCATTATCTTTCTCAGCCTTCGGAAAGAATGAACATATGGATTTTACATGATTTAGTAGAGACTTCATATCCAAATTTATCTTTGCAATTCTCAGAGCATAGCTCTCCTTTTCTCACCAGAATATTGTTTTTATTTTCTAAAGTGATAAGTTATCGGAATGGAAAGAGGTAGCCATTTTGAAATTTCAAAATGTGGCCTTTGATTATAGAATTTTTTTTTTTTTTTGGTAAATCACCTTGCATCCGACACAGTTGACTTACTCAAATTTGGTTTTTGTAGAGGCCCATTATGGGAAAGACCCTCTTAACTCAATTTTTTCTATTCATAATATAAAATTCGAATCTTGAACATTGCTTAAGAAATCCAGCCGTTCATTCTATTGGATCAACTGTTAATCGGTTATAGATATTTTTTTTATCATGCATTCCATTTGCAAGACAATAACAACCAGAAATATTGTGGAGAATTTTAGTTTTGTTATTACATAATTTATAATTAATATAATAATGAATGAAAAATATCTAAGACGGAGAAATGATGGACTTGGACCAACAATTATAGCAATTTCTATATTGAAACCCCTTTGGTGTTAGGTTTAGAGGGTTTGAAAGTGTTGAGCCCATTTTATAAACTATTTTCATGGGCTTGGGTTAGTTAATTAGATGGAAAGTGGTTAGATCTATTGATATGGATTTAACTTGGAAATTTCATCTTTTTTTATTCATTCAGCAGCGAACGAGCCGAAATATAACGGTAGACTATATAATAAGAATAAACTTTCTCTTGATTCTCTAAATTAGTGAAAATTGATAGTCAACTGATCTATTGGTATGGGTTCCTTGGCCTCAGCTTGTGTCTAAGAATTAGTGTTTTTTTCTATCTTTCTTTGGGGTTTTATTGTTTCTATTGTATTCAAAAATATTGCATAATCCATAATATAATGCAATTAATTATATTTTCAATGTAAATATTGCATTATTAATTACAGTTAAGGCTCTTTATTCTTTTTTGTAGAACTTTATCCTATTTGGGGCGTAATTACAGTTAATGCTCTTTATTCCTTCCTGTAAATGCGTTTAGCGAGGATTGAACCCGAAAACTCTTCTCGTATACCCAGTCACAAACCGTAGATATTGCACTAATATTTATAATTACATAAAACTATATTCTATTATGATTTACTAAATATAATTTTAGGGCAAAAGAATAAACAATATGTTATTAAACTTTGTGAATTAAGTGTGTTCTCATTGATTTTCTTACATTTAGTAAAAAATATAAAAAGTTAGAAATCTTGAATTCTGAGTTATTTTCGCGTGGATTTAGCCTCCTATGTGTCAAAAGAAAGCATGAGTTGGAACTTTTCCTTTTCATTGTCGTTTACGAATACGAGCGAAAGTTTTCTATAGTCGTGTAATATCTCAAACTAAAAGCCCAATGTAAGGCCGGGCTCTTAGGATTATGTTTCTTTTTTCCTTTCGAGGAAAGTGTGGCCCAAAAAAATAAAAAAAAAAATATTAGCATGAGATTCGAATTGATCCGCTTCCATGAATATTTGTCTATTTTCATAATAAATTTATTTTTGAGGAGCAATTGCCATCCCTCTCTATATATATCCAGTCCACTACCTTATCTTTTTGAAGCATACAAAGCAAAGAGCCTGGAGAGAGAGAGAGAGAGAGAGATGGGTTTCAATGAGAAGCAAGAAGCTTTGGTAAAGGAATCATGGGAAGTCATGAAGCAAAACATTCCTCAGCACAGCCTTCGGTTCTTCAGCAGGTAAATTTTTATTTTTATTTTTTTATAATTAATTAAATTTCAAGAAGATGTAAAATATATATTATTTAGCTATTTTGAGATAGATATAAGTAATGATTTTTTTTTTATATATATAATGAAATTAAAAAAAAAAAAAAACCTGCAGTATTTTAGAGATAGCACCTCCTGCAAAGGATATGTTCTCCTTTCTCAAAGACTCTGATGAGATTCCTCAGAATAATCCTAAGCTCAAAGTTCATGCTGTTAAGGTTTTCAAAATGGTCAGTCTTTTAACATTTTTTTCCATTCTTTTTCAAATTTTCATCCAACTGAATAATCTGAATTGAGTTAATTAGTTATACAAGAATTTCAATAAATTGTAAAAATTAAAAATATTTTAGGAGCTTTAGAGACTAATTTACGTATTAAACAATTGCTAATTGATTCAGTATAGACTATACTATTTAAAAGATGCTTGATCGCGTATTAATTGATCATAAAGTGCATATGCTATATCATATTTAATAAGATATGTATTTTTTTGAAGAAAATGATTCATATTTTTTTTTTAAATAAAAAAACTTATCACTATGAAAAATCATCCATGTGAGGCTGACATTATAAGACTTAAAAATTATTAGATTTTTCTTTGTTTTCTCCATTTACTTATATATATTGGGTATGTACACTTGATAAATTTAATAATAGCAATCAAACATAATTACGAGTATGCATTTTTATTTGACCTAATTTGAAAAAAACAAACATACAATTTAGATTTCTTATTAAAAATTATATATAATCATGTGAGTCAGCAATGACATTTTCTCCCTTTAAATAGACATGTGAGTCAGCAATTCAACTCCGGGAGAAGGGTGAGGTAGTGGTGGCTGATACTACTCTCAAATATTTAGGTTCAGTCCATCTCCAGAAAGGAGTTCTTGACCCTCATTTTGAGGTACTTAACTTGTATATAATCAATTTTTCTTATTAAAAATTATTAGTATTAGGTTTTGAATTTCTTTTATTATTATTATTATTATTATTATTATTATTAGGTAGTGAAAGAAGCACTGTTGAGGACAGTTAAAGAGGCTGTTGGAGAGAAATGGAGTGAGGAGATGGCTTCTGCTTGGTCTGAAGCCTATAATCAATTAGCTGCAGCCATAAAGGCTGAGATGAAAGAAGTTGCTCCTGCAACTGAGAAATCTTGAAACTTAATTTCATTATTCATAATTTATTTGGATATTTCATCTTATTTATTCTTAATAATTATGGCAAGAGAGAGTTGGTTTTGTGATTGTTATGATTGTTGAGATTAAGAAGCGGTTGCTCCCATATCCCAGCAGCCATGGGTTTCTGCATTTCGAAAATGTTTCTGCTTGTCTGTCAAGGATACATGATAAAATTGTTAAATTAGGAATGGGCCATAGAATGGCTTGGGACATTTATTTATCATTGTCTAAGTTGAGTAGCCCAAATATTACATAATGGGCCTCTCATTATAAAACTAGTTGCTGATGCCTCGAAAGCTAGCTTTCTTTTACTGGAAACGTTGAGCAGTTGATCTAACTTTTTGAATTTAGATAGAATGGTTCTTTACTTTCCTGTGAAATGTTTAATTAAGAAAAATGAATTAACTTATCACACAAAAATTAATTTTAATTTAAAACATGAACTTGTCAAATTAAACATTTCCATTCTACATCATAAATTGTTCTTTTGACTAATTCAATATCAATCCAATAATTTAAAAACATAACATATTCGTTTCAACATAAATAATTGAATGCAAATAGTTGAAAATATGAATTTAATAAAAAGGTAATTTTCCTCCCACTAAAGTGCATTTCTCAAGAAACAAATTTATGTTCTTATTTTTATAGGGGTTCAGATTGCTTACCGTCTAGACCAATCCCTTATCGATGAAAAGCCAAGTATTTTAATTTTTAAATATAAAATTGGAAGTGGATAGATGGTGGGATGATGATCCCTACATGCTAGCATAGAAGCAGACACTATTAAACCAAATCAATTATAGGATGGAGATTGGAGACCCAAAACTTTGACATGCAATGATCTTGCAAGTACGATTTCTTTTTATCCTCCAAATTCTATTATTCATATGTCATGCAACCAAAGATTTTCTTCTTGGCCTGTCTTGTTTCCTTTCCTCTTAATTAATTTATTACATTCCTTGCACTTTCCTCATCTTATAGAACATCTCCTAGTGTTGGGATTATACTAATTAAAAAGCTCAAATTAATAATTAATTATAAGGCTATAATATACTATGAGAATGGTTTAATTAAGTAGTAATTGCATTTGCTTTTTAGACTAATTTTTTTAAAATTTCTGTCTATTCTGGTTTTTTTATTTATTTTTTATATGCACCCAACCAATAATTGATTGTCATTTGAAAAAACTATCACTTTTTATTACTATTTTATCCATTTTTTCCCAATTGAAAAAATACTCCTACTTTTTTATTCATGCCAATTGTCATTATTAGATTTGTAGCTGTATACACTCGGTATAAGTAAGGTTTTTTTTTTTCTCCATACTATATATAATTTTTGCTAATTCTGGTTATTAAATTCTCGGAATATATACGTACAATCAATATAAATAAAATTTTTTCTGTAATATATTAAATTTTGAATTTAATTTTCGTGATTAACGGTGAAGGATAAGTTTCGATATATATAACTTCAACTTTGTGATGCGCCCTTGAATTCATTAGAGAAGGGGATGTAATTTCGATAAACACGCAAAATGCTTGAATTTTTTGTACCAATCAAAAAATAAATATAAATTATATATATAAAAAAATCTATTATCATGATTAATTTTCTGTTCTTATGATATTTGAGAAAAGTGTTTTGAGTGTTCAATCAAAATAGTGGCAATACAGTAAGTTTTACATCTTAGGTTAATTCATGATTGCTTGATGAGCTTTTTGTCTTAAGAAGTATCTACCAAATAACAACATTGGTAAAGTGAGCATCTCGAAGTCCGAGAAATGGGATTCTGAATACCAGAAACACACTTGATGAGTCACAACAGATTTTGACAGATAACGTTCTCGTCTTACCTCATAAGACAAAAGGGATGCGTTTCAGTGACAAAATGATGGATTTTGGGATCTCTTTTCTTCCACTTTTTTCAGATTTTCTTTTCCACATCGTCCCCTTTTCCCATCGTTTTTCTCTTTTCTTTTCTTTCGGCAATAAAGACTGCAAAAACATACCCATATGCGCAATGTAGAATGTGATATTATTCAGCCTTAACACTGCGTTTTTGGACGTTAGGCTTTTCCTTTTTAATTTTACGAATATAATATTAAAATGCCAAGCAATAAATTGACCATCTAAACCGATTGGATCAACACAAATAAGCTGCATTTTCAGTTCATAAAGTGACCATTTAACTAAAGAAAATAGATAAGTGTAAATGAATTGCATTCTCATACGAATTTTACTTGCGTTTTTAGAAAAACTTTATATATAATGTGTTCATTTAATTAAATAGGATAGATAAATGGAAATAAACTGCATTTCCAGGTGAAGTTTATCTATAAAGTGATCATTTTACTCAAAAATGATAGATTAATGGAAATAAATTGCATTTTAAACGAATTTTATTTGTATTTTAAGAAAAGCTTTATATATAATGTGTTCATTTAACTAAATAGGATAGATAAATGGAAATAAACTGCATTTGCACACAAATTTTACCTATAAAATGATCATTTAACTAAAAGAGATGGATTAGTGGAAATGAACTATATTTCTAGATAAACTTTACTTGTAAGATTAAGGAATTCAAAATCTGAAATCGTATCGGTGGGGTAACTTTATATAAATTATAGCACACTCTACCATAGTGTGAAAACACATGCAAATCAAATAAATAAAGTGATGATTTAATTTATAATATGGAGTAGGAAATATGCTAAAGAAAGATGTGATAATTAATACGAAGGACAGACCGTTTTTCTTTTTCATGATCTTATTCTCGTTCAAGATAGCTACACCAAGTATAAAAAGATTCTCCTTTTTGGTTGTCTAGACTTTAGAGCATAAGCATATATAGACCATATGGTAAAATATTAAAAATTGACAAATAAAATAATAAGTTGTTGGTGCTAGATTCCACTCATTTATGAACTTTGATTCTGATGCATCTAAACGTTTTGTCTTCAGATTGGAAAAATAAATTTGATGTGATGCATCTAAAAAATAAATTTATTTTACAAAATAATGTAAATTTTTTTTATTTAATTACATTAATTTTTTTTAAAAAAAAAATCTCTAATTTTGAAGTCTGGCTTCGCTTCTAATTATAGTGGTTTGCTTCATTTTAAATTTATAATTATATCATGCATAATATATGCTAATTTACTCTACATTAATGAATAATATATATTTAACTTTTTGATTTGACAACATGCTTTTTAATTAAAAAAAAAATAATTAAGATCTAGATGCTTTTCAATTTATTCCGTCAAAAAAACAAAATGGAAACAAAAGAGTAACTTAAGTTTTAAGCTCTCTCAAAAGCTTCACTTTTTCTTGATTAATTAATAATCAATGTCATAGAATTGAATAATTAAAACTAAGATCTAATCTATAATTCCTGTTCATGGCATCAATTATAACACGTAAAGGTCAAGGCAGCCAGCCACTATACGTATACATACATACACATGTATAATCAATTATTCCATGCTTTGAACCTAAGCTTGCATGGCATGGCATGGCCATGTGAGTTGGTTGAGAGCAACAGTGGCAAATAGGAGCGGACATTTTCATATGATGATTTATTTGTGGAATATTAGGCTTCTTCTTAATAATTAATTGTCTAGCCAATGTTGGAAATGGGTCATCTTTAGATGTAACTTTGCCCCCATAATTTAAATTTTGTACATCACCAATTACTTGCATTTCGATACTAATTTTTAGAAAATGATAATACAATTAATTCCATCCACATAATATTATAATGGCTAATAATTCTACTTTTTAATTAAGTATTTTTTTCTTATATATATTATTATATGCCTTTCATGTTGACCAATCAAAAAATATATAATCCATTCCACATGAAAGTTGTAATTAAAATGAATCCAAAAGTAGAATTTTAGGTAACTTATATATTATATATAAATTTAGGAGACAATTAGACGTTATTGCTAAATATAATTTTATTATATTACTGCAAAACATTCGTCAGTAAATACCAGTTGCCAGAAATGGGATGGACATGGCGGTGAAGGTTAGAGAGGTATCAGGCAAAAAGCCAAAATTTTGAGATAATAATAATAATAATATATATATTTAAGATAAGATTAGTATTTGATAATTTTTCCAACAACTTGACATTTAACTTTCCACCTAATATGAAAGCTATCTTCAGAAGCATTACTACGGTAGATTGAGATGCTTCTTAATTTCAATTCATGTGAACTTTTGTTGTTATGGATTTTTTTAGATGAAATTCCTTTTTTTTTTTTTTTTTTTTTTTTTTGGAGTATGGTAGTGATGAGCAAATTTATTAGTTGTGGATAATTAATTAGTTTTATTTTTTGTTTATAATTTTAAGTGTATTTTTTCGCAATGACTTCCTACATTCATTAATATTATTGGAAGACCCTCGAAAAAAATCAAATGATGGTTAATGAGAAAAAAAAATATTATTCTTATCAATTCAACTAATTCCATCGGATAAGGCATTGTTTTCTAACTTGTTACGATATAAGACATGTACATGTACAAACAATTTTAGTTGAGATATGACAAGATAGAATTAGCTATGTGTATGATCATGGTTTGAAAAGTGAGATGCTAAATTCTTATTTCTAGATGTGGATTGAGTTTCCTTTTCCATATTTCCTCACCAAATGTTTTTTTTTATCTTTTAAACTTTACTCACCAAATATTCAATTATCTATTTATTTTTTTTAATTTATTAAAAACCAATAGATCGAAATAATACTGCCGCCTATACTATAAGAGTACAGAGTAGTCCCCCACTTAATTTAATAAAATTTCTATAGTGAAAAAGACTTGAACTCAAGACTTCTTATTCCTCATAAAAGATCATTTATTTATTTAGTTTTATTGGGACCATATATATAATTTGACATATAGGTCATTAAGTGTATACAAATGAAATGCAAATGATCCCTTACCCAAGTGGTAAGGGTGATACCCAAATTCGATTCCTGATAATATAATATTTAATTCTTTCTTTTTAATGAATTGTATTGTTCTCAATGGATTTTATGGATTTTATATATTTTAATGGACTTTTAAATTGGTGTAACTACTTACGAATAATCTAGAGTATATAAAAATTCATTTGTATATAATATTAAATGAATAAAAAAGAAAAGCATATACAATTAATTTTGTTCGAAGGGACACATAATATTGTCAAATCATGATAAAAGACAAAAAGACATCACACATTCAACATTAGAAGCCATGACACACCACATTGCCTAATTTTGTGCTTATTGATAACTACAAACCCTTCTCTCTCTCTCTCTCTCTCTCTCTCTCATGCACATAAACGCAAATCATTTTAATGTTTAATTACTAATCCCAAAGCCGTGTAAAGCACTCAAAGCTAACATGTCAAACCATCTTAACAATAGTTAACTTAAGAACTAATAATAGTAATTTATTCTAAAATGACAAGATTGTGAATAACAAGACAAGCTACCAACCTCATCTACCATATCCTCATCTCCCTCAGCAAATCCTAGTTTTAGTCTCCTCATTGATTAAATATAATCACAATTAATTAAAACTATAATTGCACCTATACACCATACAAATTCATTAAATTCAAAACAATTACAATTACCCAAAATTCAATATCAAAAACAAATGCAAGAAATAAATTCTGGGTATATATCTAATTATTTGAATGGATTCAAATAATTCAGATTAATAAAACAATTATTAGATCGATCCATACAATCTGAAATTAAATTTCTGATATATCACAAAAAGAGAGAGAGAGAGAGAGAGAGAGAGAGAGAGAGAGAGACTGTATGCAGCTGCATACCTATAACAACATGTCTTGGCAGTTAAGCGTGTAATACATACATTTCCTTTTTTTAATGAACCATATTTCTTACAGAGCAATATCATCATAGCTTAAATTTAGAGTGGCAAACGAAAAAGGAAGGAGGAGAAGAAGAAGAAGTAAAAGGTAATTATATGCTGCCGTTTCATTTACAAGGGCATGCACCGTCTCTTTGGAGCAACCGAATCAAAACTTGACCGAAACAAAGATTCCACTTCTTGACTCTTCACGATCTGAAAGAAATCAAATTCTGATAACTTTCTTTTACAAGAAGGCATCCTTCTCGGTTTCCTTGGCGCCGGTGGACAAGATAAAACGGCAGGAATCTTGTGTTCCTCAGATGTCGGAGTTCGACATCCGTCATCACAGTCACTATCGCGGTTTCCATTTTCTCTTCGAATTTCGACGTCGTCGGATCCACTGCAAGATTGTAGGGTTTCAACCTTCGTAGAAGGAACTTGAATTCTCGGCGAACCTTGGCGTAATTCAAGATCAGCAGACATTATCAAGAATCAAGAACCAAGAAACAAGAAACAAGAATAAAAAATCAAGAACCAAGAACCAAGAAACAAGAAACAAGAAACAAGAATCAAGAATCAAGAATAAAAAAAAAGAGAGAGGGAGAGGGATGGGAAGGAAAAAAAAAAATATATGGTGTGTAAAGATTTGTAGGTATTTATGTGTAAGGAAGACAAAAGAGAAGATGAAGGCGTGTTTGGCAAGGTAAGAGAGAGGGGTTTGTTGGATACTTTTTTTTTTTTTTCCTCCTTGTATTCTTGCAATTGTATCTGGTAAGGAAAATGACATGGATGTATTAGTCTGAAAGGAAAAGGAAAATTGAGTAGAGAAGAGAAGAGTAACAGAGAATATAAATATATAAGGTTTTAATTTGTTTTCCTTTTTGTGAATTGCTGAGTTGGGAATTTATAAGCTTTTTTTTAGCTAAGCTCACATGACACTTGGCAAAGCAATTGGTTAAGATCTAGCTCTAGTTATATGCTTTTTTTTCAGAAATGCAGATTTGGAGGCATGTTACTGTCAAATATTTGCTTTTTAATTAATTATTATTATTAAGAAAAATATAATTAAGAAATTTCCTTAGTAATTATATATTATTATAAATAATTTTTTGATAATAAAGAGCGGTAGTATCTGCTAAAGTTTTTAATATACAGCTCATCAACTGGCTAAAACACCTTGGTTGCTTTTTGCTTAAGTGTGTCTTGTGAGCTAAAAGTTAATCATCCAACTAAGCAATCTTTTTTTATACTATAGTTTTTTTTTTTTTTAGAATGTAAATTAATTATTTTTTTTATATAGTGAAATATAATTTTTTCATAAATGTATATAATATCTCATCAACCATTTTCATTAAGAAATTTATAACCCATTTATTTTTTGTCAGAAAATAACCTCCCATTAGTAATTTTACCATTACTCTCACACACTTTTCCCCCTTTGTTAGTTAGCTATATTTAAGTGGCATGATTACCTTCTTATTTTAGCCATTTCATTTCATTTGCAATTAAAAATTTTCAGATTTAGTAGAAATATAAACTTAATTTTGCAATATCACTCTATGTATACAATTTTATTATAATTAATTTTGATCCTCGACGATTTATAATTCGAAAAACTTATTTTTATTTTGAAAACAATGAGCTAATGCCGCATCATCAAAATATGACCATTCTACTCCCTATATATGAAGTCGTGTTAATTTAATTTCAAATTGTTAGACCTGAAAAATTGAATTTGTTTGCTATAAAAGAACAATTACAGAAGCAAGAAGAAGTCACAATTAGAAAGTACACGTGTGACCTGTGGAAGGTTGAGAAAATTGAAGTGGGTTAAGTATGTTGGTTAAAGAGAAGGTAAGATTGTTGACAGGCCACGTGTCAGTGCTGGCTCGTCAATGATAAGTTAAGTTCAAAGACAGAGACACATAGGATAATAGTATTTTTTTTTTTTTTCAAAAAAAAAAAAAATTTCCGGATCTGATTTCCGGTTTCATGGACTAGTTCTACTTTTTCTAGATTCATATTCTGAACGTGACGTTTACGACGTTATTGGCAAAAAGAAGATAACTGTATTGATGGTAAATTACTGCTCCACGCGCTGCTTTCAACTGTGCAAGACATTCGCTTAAATATCTTCCATAATTTCTGTAAAAAATTATTAATTATTATTGGAGTAGCTAGATCTCAATCCTCTTGTATATTCTTGTCCGATAGGCTTGCAAGTGGAGTAGAATCACTCTCTATTAGCATATATTCGTGTCGAGTAGAACTTCAAATGGAGTAAAGCACTCTCTTTCAAATTAAAAAATGGTAAATTTATTGAAGTAGTTATCTCAATCGTCTTATATATTGGCGTGTATATTCATATATATTCGTGTTAGGTATGTCTACAAATCGGGTAAAACACCCTACTAAGTTTTAAATGGTTAGGCCTACGTATAAAAAAGATAAATTGTTCTCTACCAAATTTTAAAAGGAGAAGTCCATCTACAAATGGGCAGAGCACTTTCTATCAAGTTTTAAAAGGGTGAGCTCACAAATGAAAATTATCACGTTAGTAGAGTCGTCTCTTGTATGAATTCTGCAATACTTGGCCTGGATATAGTCGAAATCCAGTGGAATTTCAGATACTGGTGGCTATATACTAAGAAGAATGAGCTCACAAATGGGATAAAATGCTCTCTTACTGAATTTTGAAAGTATTCCATACTCAAGACTCAAATTCAAACCCTTAAAAACTATTATGAATAGAATGGTATTGCAAGAGTATAAGCCCCTCCCTTGGCTTGTCTCCTAACATAACGAATGAAAATATGTTAGAAATAGGTAGCGAGCTTTTCTGGACATACTCATCCTAATCCAATTCATTTAAAGGGATTTGAGTATTAATTAAATATGTATGAATCATATATGAATATCAAATTTATTATCTGTCATGGATTAGGTTTGATATAGATTTAAAGCTATTCAATATTTTAAACTCATTGTGTGTATGTTATTATTGTGAATTTTTAATTTATATTTAGATGTTTTGAATATAAATTAGTTTTTTTTCGATATTCTTTTATTTATATTAAATGGATTTAGTTCAAATAGTAAATAACCGTATTAATAGATTTATGACAAATATCGACAATGAAATGAATATCTTAAATGAAATTAGAATGAGTATGAATAATTTAAAATTACAGTGTTTTAGTAGCTTCATGAGTGCTTTAAATAGATTTAGAACAATAAAAGTGATGAAATTATTCGAAAGGATATTCCAAAAATTAACAGATACTCTTCCCGTTTCCATATGAAGTTAACTAAAGGTTCATATTATAAGATTTGAGACCACTTATGCTTTTATTTATAAAGATTGATTTATCTAGACTTCGTTTATGAGTCCATTCATGAGCCAAATTAATGAAAAGTTTTTTTTTTTTTTGTTGAAATTAGGTATTCCTAACGAGAAGAAAATGGTAAAAGTAAGAATAATTTTTAAAAAATTTTTATTTTTGTCGGTTTGGTCCATATATAGATTTGATCTAAACAAGTATGTTCCGTTTTCATATAATAATAATAATAATAATGTTTTTTACCTTAAATATTGAAAACGACTAATAATATCTCATCAAATAATAAAGCGGGTAATGAATTGGTAGTTAAATCTGGTGTACCTAAGCTAGCTAATCACTAATTCAACTCATTCATTTGTGTTTAGTACCATTAATAGCATGACTTCAATGAAATGACAATCTAACCTCATAAATCAATGCAATAAATAATTTTCTACACTTATTAACGCATGTGTTTCCTTTCCCCACCATAAGTTCCGAACCTTATTATCAAGATCTTAGTATTAGAAACCGCTTATTTCAGAATATATTTACATTTAAAATAATATTGTACATATATATAATAGATGATAATATATAAAATTAATTATACCTTTAATGATCATTTTTTTACATTTTAACAACAATTGTTATTAAAATTTTATTAAATAACCAATATGCATCACTAACAACTATGGTCTACCCCCCACCAACAATCAACAACATCTGTAACTACTACGTACAATGAAACCAAACAAGCCCTAATTATAAAAAGGAAAAAAAAAAAAAAAAAAGTCTCATTGAGCTTGCAATAAACTGCTTATTGGCTATGTTGAGAATTTTTAACTAGTAATTGGTTTGAGCAATCTTGATTAAGATTAAGTAATTAGAACCATATATATATTTATAGCTAAAGTTTCTTGATTTGAATCTTAGAAAATCTCATCCTTTGAACCTGAAATTTGAAGTTTCATACCTTATAATCTAAATGTTACTCAAATGCCTCCTAGCTTGTAGAATGTGCAAGAAACAATATACTGATTTACCAAACGGGCTCAGTTAAAATTATTTGATTATTTCCTTTTTTTTCAAAAAAAAAAATGATTAGTTTCCCACTCTCATGAAAAGCGCGTAGAGACAAATGTGAAATAAGAAATATGAAATAAGCATAGGATACCATGTTAGAGTGATGAATACACCAATCTACCAAAAGATTTTTGTGTTATAAATTAAGAATATGAGAATATGGATTTGGTTTTACCCATTACGTGATGAATCTTTCCACGTGAACTGTCTCCCTCACCCACTTCTGCATGCTTCGTTTGATTTTCACCTTCCCCCCCTAATTAATTATTATTTTCCTATCTATTTTAAACCCTTAATCCATAATATATCCTGATTCATGCAACATCCATTCCCGTTTTTTTCCATGTTCTTATCTCCATTTCATTAAAATAATTTTTTTATGCTAAGTTTGATTTTACATATCCAATCAATTATTGAATAACTTAGTTCATTGCATCTGTTTTATTTCATGCATATTGAAATAAAATTTATATACGTATTTCCACGTTTGAATTCTCATGATTCAATCAATCCATAATGTTCTTTTTTTTCTTTTATTAACTTATATACGTATTTCAACGTTTGAATTCTCGATAATATTCAAATAAAATTTTAATAACAATTTCGATTTCAAGTTTTAAATATCTAATAATACATGAAAGATTCATTAATTTCGCAATACAGTCTATCTTTACTAATAATAATAAGATAATAACAATAGCTTCAATAACGGAAACTTAGGTGGAATAAGATAATTGAGATATTTTGACCTACTCTGATGTGTTGACAAGTATCATTAGTGAAAATTGTGCAATTAAGTATAGTCATTTTTGCAATGATTGTCATTAACTCAAATGCAATCAGAGGTCAAAATACTTAATGTCATTCTCTGCTTTTTGCAGGCATTTCTTCTTGGGTGAATAAACAACAAACATCACATTACAATATTCAAATCTTTAACCTAATTAACCACCACTTTATTCCTTATGTCAAACATTGCTTAAGAATTTTAACCTTTTCTTGCTTTTTCTTTTTGTTATATAATAATACATAATATATTATTTTTTTGAATATTGTCTCTTAGAGGGAAACTACGTAAGAAGCCTAATTGAGCTTAATTAATTAATTAATTAATAGAAAGGAGAACAATTAAGTTAATCAAAAGTTCAAAACTGCAGTAGATCTGTTAGCTTTTTTTGTTTTTTACCGGTATTTTATTTCTCTTTAATTTCTTGCTTCAGACACAATTGCATTGCATGCACTATCGCTAATCTCATTTTATAAATGATTCTAAAGACATATTCTCCTAACATGACAGATCTAGAAAAAAATATATATAATAAAATATTGTGAGAAGGATCAATGATGTACTCGTTACAGTAGTAAGCAGTCTCAATTCTTATAAAGATTAAAACACAAGTTAACTAGGTATCAATTAGAATTGTAAGCAGCCTCAAATTTCGTGAAAGTGATAATGCAAATTTGATACTCGAGAAGCGCATTTTACTAGAAAGTAAAAAACTTTTACGTTTTATGCCTGTGTATTTTTATATGTGCATATACCGCTATTCTTTGTATCAAACTGACGTAATAATATTAAAATTTAAACATTTAATGGCTCACTAAAAATTTTACTATTTAAATCAATTTTGTTTTTCACTTTGTATATTATTCGAATTTGAATATTAATTCTACTTTTATATGCTTAATAAAGAAATGTTGTTGTGTTTTTAATCAATAATCAATAGATCATTGAAAGTAAAATGTATTCTTAGTAAAATTTTCTTATAAAAGCAACAATTTTGAAATTTGGAATTATCGTTATTAAGAAAATTTTGTCCGAACTTCATATTGGTCGAACATAAAGACAAATATAGTTTAAAAAAAAATAGTTGTTTAATCCAATTGATATATTTTGTTTGGAAATTTCGAAATTACCAAAAAAAAAGAGAGTAGTGATAGTATAGTAGTTGATGATTGCTTGGCCATTTAGCGAAAAAAGGGTAGCTGCTACAGCTGGAGACATTATTGGGCTATCATGTGGATGTTTATCAGTTTTGGTTTTTGGCTCTCTTGCACATGGCCCTAATTAACCATCTCCATCCAAAAGAAACAGTCATTTCAACAACCATCATAACCATACAATGTGTGAATCACACGGAACCTTCCCAAACAATAACTTTTAGCAATTTGATGTATACTTTTTTCTAAATTAAGTTGTTTTAGAGCTTATTTCGTAAAATTAATTATTTTACTAATTGTTAATTGTTTAACTAGTATTTCATTGATTATTTTAATGGTTTATAATCCATTTCTTCAAATTTTAAAAATTAATTAGTACTAAGCTATGTTACCGAATACTATAAATAATAAAAATTAATGTTTTGACTAAATTAACATGAAAAGTTATTGTCGAACATGCATTAATAGTTGTTAACGGATTAATTAGCGTTTCATCAAATGTTAAAAGGAATAAGCCTTTAAACTCTAAACATTAGTATAAACACTATATTATCGAAGAATAATAATAAAACACACTTAACAAATAACTGATTGTCATTTAGCAAAAATTTCACTATTTATTATTACTATTTTATTCTTTTTTCAATGGACAGAGACGCATTCTTATTTATATTAAATATTATTATTATTATTATTAAATTTGATCAATTATCATTATTAAATTTGATAAATGAATCATAAATGCAACAATTTCTATTCAATAAGTGACAATTTATAAAATCATAAATTTTACACGATTTAATATTACTATACAGTAAAATTGTTGATAATTTAATATTTAAACATTCAACATTATTGCCATGCCAATTGAACATGTTTAATTATTAAATGTTTGATTTAGAATTGTTATGACATGTAGTTTTGCTTCTTTTGGTGCATAAATTAATTTAATTCATTAAGTTTTTTTCGTTAACTAATATTTTGTTAACAAAATGGAGATTTACAAAGTGAAAAGCTAAAGCAATTACATATAATTTGCTATACTAAAAGCCCCATCAAAGGAAATATTCTAATAGAGATTGATTCAGAAACAATTTATATTGCCTCTCTTAACATTGAAACCTAGGTAAGTTTATACATTACTCGAGGAAACGAAGAACTGAAATGAACTACTTAACGGCCCTGCAAAAATTATAAACAACAGATTCAACAAAACTTCACTAGGACCAAAATTTTACGAAAGCATCTACAAACGACTTAATAGTTCCCCACAGCGGGTTAGTTTCTGCATGCTTCTTAGAATCTCCTTCCCAAGATTTACTGCCAATAATTCATGCAAAAGACTAATCAGTAAAACGTGTTCCGGTTGACAATTTAGAGGAAATTGAAGATTGGAGGTGAAGTTGTACATATACTTACAGATTAATTCTGTCTAATTTTGGATTGTTTGCTTTCTGAGAGCTGCCACTAGGTTGAACATTAGCTTTATTATTATTAGTAACCTCTTCTTGGGATACTGTCTCGCTGCTATTGATGCTGCCATAATTGCCATTTAGAGATCCAGTTTGGGTCCCATTTGGTGCATTGAAAACCTGCAAAAGAGTTAGTAGCTCAGCAATTATTCGAAGCCAAAATTTTGACAGTATAGACTTGGCCTTTATTTTCTGATTTGTCTGGTTAATACATTCACTCAAGTAAAAATATGTGACAAATTTCAAGCTTTACATGTCATAAAATTACCCCATTTCCTGCACCATGCATTACTTCCAGAGCTTGATTGAAATTTATAACTAAGCACAAGACAGATTGAGAGAATGCTTCATTGACCAACTGCTGTATAAGCTACTAAAGCCAAGAAAGCCGAACCCAAGTGATTATGGAAAAAGAGAGAGAGAGAGGGAAAAAAAAACACTCATTCGCCAAATATGTGCAAGTTAATGGTGAATCTTAAAAACTGCACACAGGCACTGCAAAAGGGTCGGGTCAGTTGTCGGGCATAAAAACAGCCTAACAGCAAACTTCCACTCGCCATAATATTAAGGCATTAATTCTTAGCATACCTACACAACTATCCAGCATATTATATGACCAACTACACAACAATTCTTTCAATATCTATCAAATAAGCACACTGATAGTCAGCAATGACAAGTACATTGAAGGGTTATGCGCATCACACTTGCACCAAACCGAGCAAAGTTGTTGATCATGTGTTTCGAAGTAGTCAACCAAAGCAATACATTGCAATCAAAAAACAAAATCCTAGAATGCATCTGTTTCCTGAGAAACTTTGATATTTTCATCCAATACACAATTCCTGTTCTGTTTTTCAATTTGGACACATGTTTGTATCATAATACCCAATAATAGCATTTGAATTTTTGATAGTTTACCAAATAATTAACTCAAAAAACTAAAAAGATTCTTTTTGCATTTAGCAAACATAAAATTAACACCTCATTAAATATCATGGACATCCAGGCTAACCTACGTAACCAAGATTTAAATCAGATCTTTAACTAGTTTTCACCAATTTAGTCGCTTCATCTTCCCTGTTATTTTCATATTTGATTTGCATATACTGAGTTAAGTCCACCTCCCCTCCCCACCCAAAAAAAAGACAAAAAAAAAAAAAAAAAAAAAAAAAGGGCCTTCTCATATAAGCCACACATACATACAAACTTACCTTAGTTTCAGCAATTGCCTTATCATTGTGGGATGATTTAACCTCAACGTCTATGGCAACCTGAGTATCATGCACTACACAATCCTTAGTAGCAATCAAATTTGAGCTTCCTGATGGCAGATCTGCTGCGGTTTCCAAGGCTTTCTCATTCACCAAACTGGAGCCTCCTTCCAATGAAGGACCTGCTAGTTTTTCCTCCTCTTTATCATCCACCAAACAGGAGTTATTTGACAAATTCATTCCATCTGGATTAGAAGCAACGGATCCTGGTCCCAGGGGTACCTTTTCAACATCTTTTTCTACTAAGGTTCCACTTAAATCCCTCAATGTGCTGAAAGTTTCATCCAAATTGTCAGGTAGCTGAGTAACAGGTCGTAATGGAAATGTTTCTACAATCACATCTGCCATTTGAGTTACTTCAGTCCTAGTTGCGGCTACTTCTTCCGCATTTTTCTTTGGTTCCTTTGCTTCACTTACTTCAGCCTTTGCAACATTTATTTCATCAAATTCTACATTTGTAACAATTACAGGTCTCCCATTAATGACTTGTTCATTGTCAAACCCCAGCTGTTCTGGCTTAGCATAATGCCTATCAGAAATTAAATATAGTTCTTCACCCGTATCAAGAAGTTGATCAGATTCAGAAGGGCTTCCATTTGTTGATATGGAAAAAGAACTTCCAGGATGTGTGGAAATTGTACCCAGTGGCGATTCCTCTAATAGCTGATCAGCATTCTGCTCAAATGGCAATGACTTAGCAGGACCCAACACTCTATTTTCTTGGATTATTTCTCGAACAATCTCTCTTACTGTGTAGAAAGACCCACCAACTTCCTTGTGCGTGAGCCTTAGAGAGGGGAAATTTCCATTGTTTAAACTCTGGTACCTGCAAGAAAGTCTTTTTATGACGTATGCAAGATGCATATTTGTCTATGATAACTTGGCCTATGGCAGCAGAGAAAGGCTAAGAAGAAGATTATCTGAAGAATGATCTCATATCACATGGTAAATCTATCGGCTGTTACTTTGCATTTCATAAACCTAATAATACGTATAATGAAGATACCATAGAGGTTTCTAATCTTTGAGTTATAAATTATTTCACTCTAGTATGCCAGTGAAAACATCCCTAGTGCACCTACGAAATTCTCTCTTTCCAGATCAAGAAACATGAACTCCATATAAACAAAACGAATTCCATGAAACATTCACCAAGCTCATTTACAACACAGTCAGAATCTATCTTCAAGCTGATTATATGCAAGCATATGACACAAGCAGACATGAGAGCAACTTCTAGAATGAGAGGCAAACAGAAGAAATTTTACATTCAATCTGTTATAAAATAGATGGGAACGAGGAATATCGGAATCAATTAGTGATGCAATGTAAGAGTAGCAACTATCTAGGGAACATATAGAATTAATTAACAGGAAGAATTTAACTAAAGAGAACCATGCAAATTACTTCTTTATGAAGGATTCAACCATTTCCTTCCTCTCCTCCTTTGAACGCCGAACGCGAGTTTTCCTTCCTGCAGACTCATTGCTCTTGGCAAGGGCATATGTTTGGCGAGCCCAGCCACCCTTTATAGCATGCATGATCCAAACACCCCCACCCCCTCTCAGCATGCACACCTGCATGTTGAAGGACTAAAATTAGAACGCCAAAACCAAAGACAAAACAAATCACTTTAAATCTAGATACTTTCATGCAATCAAACAGCCATGAACATTCCCAAATCCAAACAAAGCTGGGCAGCAATAATTTCATGAGTGAAACTAGCAACATCGAAAGATGGCTTCCCAGTAAATGAAACAATTATCATATGGGATAATCAAACTACATAGTCGACAAGACAAGTTTTCAAACTACATATATACCTCCATATCAAAAGTGCATATTGTTAGCAGATAGGGAACATCAAAAGTGCATACAAAAACATCAAAAAATTATCTCAAAATTCAAAGAGAAAACAAAAAATACTAAATGATTAATGACATCTAAGCCCATTTCTAAAAGAGAAATATAAGCAAAGGAAATGCATTCACACTCTCGTGCAGCCACACATACAAATATAGAAAGAGAGAGAAAGAGGTACTTTTTCTGGTTCCAAAAATAAGAAAAATAAATCGCAACCAAGGTAAATAATTGCGCAAAAGCCCAATTGCATAGCGATGTAAGCTTTTCCAATACCAAATGCTGAACCTTAAACAATTCACATGACACTTTCTTCCTCTTCCCTACTTCAAAATCAAACAGCGCAATAATTTAACCCAATAAGACCGCATATCCTCACTACCAGCAAATCCCAGACAGAAAGTGGTGGGAAAACACTGATAAACATAATAGAAGGGAAAACCAGAGAATTCCGATAAAATGTAAAAATTTCTAGTTAAAAAAAAAAAGAAGCAAAGAAAAAGAAGAGGTTGTACAACCCAAACACATGCATAAACATGACGATTGAGAAAATAAAAAATTAAAAAAAAAAAAAAAAGCAATCTGATTTTTTTTTTTTTTCTGAAATCCATGTTACATGCACAAGTAAGGAAGAAGACGAAATCTACCAAAAAAAAAAAAAGGATATATCGAGGGAGATGATACCTGATAATTCTTGAAGAACGAGTCAGAGAAGGAAGAGAATGGGCATAGCATATAGATATGGGTTTTGGAGCGACTTAAAACCCTAAGCACTAAGCAGTGTAATGTTCCAAACTGTAGATAGTAATATTTGTTTGCCAGCTTGTATTGTATGGTAAATTTAAAATTTAAAAATAAAATAAAATTCACGACCTAACTGGATTCGGGCCGGACTTCTTTATCCGAATTAAGCAAGCTAAGCATAAAATAATTTGCCGTAGGCCCAACATTGTCTTTTGTGTAATTTTGATTAGTTGAGAGTAAAGGTACAAAAGCGAAAACAACTCAATATTATATCATATGATTAGTTGAGAGTAAAGGTACGAAGACCAATTTGCCCCTGTTGGGTTGCATTGGTGGGCCTATTCTATTGGGCTCACTCATATTTGAAAAAGTTCAAAGAATAAGCAACAAATAAAATTTCATGGGTACTTTTATTTCTTTATTATTCATATTATATTTGGAAACATGGAGACCTATTTAATACTTGTTATTACAGTAAGATTATTTGGAGAAATTATATATAATTCATATTAAAAAGTTATATTAGAAAGTGAATATGTATATCATATTGATGAGATCCAATTTAAAACTATATAGTATTGCCATTATAATATATTTTCTATTTTAAAATATAATATAATTATGGATTAACAATTTCCTTCTTTGAAAGTTTGTAAATAGTAACCAAAAATTAATATTATAGTTCAGCAATATATTTACTAATATAATAAATTTTCAAACAATTATTAATAAAATTATTACACTTATAATATGATTAAAAAAATACACTTGTAGTAAAATAAAATAAGTTTGAATGGATTAGTAAATGACATTGTTCATTAGCCTATTAAACAAAGTATCTTATGAGCCTTCAAGATTTGTTTGTTCACGAGTTTACTAAACGAACTCATTCACGAATCTCATAAATGAAACAGTTCACGGGTATTATTAAGCCAAATTATCTCATGTTTAAACTTGATTCATTTATTTAAATATGTATAAAATTCTATATCAACTTGATTCATTTGAAAACCAAAATTAAATCGAACTGATTTATTATCCAGTTGAATTTCAAATAGTTCATAAATAATTTAATTTATTTGTAGTACTAAAATTTTACTTATTATAAGGATGTATAATTTATTTTTTTATATAAAATTTTTCATCTATGATTAAATATTATGAAAACAAATCAAATACATATGTCAAATTAAGTAAAATGTTTTATTAGTTTACTCCGATATTTCAAAATGACAGCAAGGAGTTACTAAGTAGTAGCTACAGAGTGCTCTCATGGAAGGCATTTCCAATAGCATTTCACTGTATTAATGAATAAATAAATAAATAAATAATATTTATAATAATTTTATTTTATCGTATTACGCATGTTGAAGTAATTAAAAATATTAATTATATTTAACATTAAACTTAAAAGCCATAATTTGCTTGCACTTGTTTATACAAAAAAATTATTTAAGGAGCGACTCTAATACAATTGAGTTAAACAAAAATTATTAATAGGAAAATTACTTTTTAAATTATAAAATTTAAGTCAAAGTAACCTAAAAAAAAAAAAACCAAACTAAGAAGTTAATTATCCAAATTTCTTTCAAACAAATCCAAAATTTTTAGCTCAACTTAAGTTTTATAATCAACATTATAAACAATAAAAAGGCCAATGTGACAATATATAAATTCCCAGCTTCTTTAAATTTTTATCTGAGATTGTATACAGCACATCAATTCTTCTTTAGGGATAAAATGTGAACCTTATTTCATTTTTATTTTACCTACATATGAAACTCGAGCGTTTGATTGATAATGCTAATATATTTGTATTCCAAACGACACAAAGATCCAATTAGTTGATTTTTAAATAAACATATATTAGTTTAAAAAAATTAAAAAACAAAAGAATAATTTGTAAATTTGTAATAGAATTTTTCGTACATTATTGATTTCTAATATTTTCTTTTAAACTTAGTTTTAATGTTTGAACTTTGAAGTTCAATTTCGATTTTTTTAACCCATCGTGCCAAACCTTCCAAATTGAATTAAATCATATTCATAGGTTTGATTAGTTTGAATATTTTTTTATTGTTTAAATATGCTAAATCAATTTTTTATTGTTGAGTGAATCCAAGTCATTCATATTAGATTATGCTTAAATCTGAAATCTTATTTATTTTTTTGTTTTCGTATATTTTTATAGTTCTATTAAAAACCCAGATGGATGAGAATCAGTCGTAAACACTTAGATAGCAATTTGTTTTAAAAAGTTTATTACATTCAACTACAAACTTTTTCCAGACACAAAAAAAAAAAAAAAAAAAATAATAATAATAATAATTCTTAATAGTTAATTATTATTTTTAAATAACTATAATTAAAATAATGGCACAAAATTATTAATTTGAAAAAAATAATTTTATTGATATAATTAAAATATAATATAAATACAAATTTGAGTTAAAGGAATCAGCAGCACTTCTCCTGTACCAAATACCTTTAGCCTGGAATTAGCTATCAGGCTATACATAAACATAAATCGGTTGAACCAAACACCTTCCAACATGTACCATCATTTATATAGATCTGAGGCTGCAAGTTCAAACCCAACTATTTTGATAAAAAATAATGGTGAATATGAAATTACCTACCTCTATTACCCAAAATTATATTATTCTTATGAACAAAATTGCCTCTATGTTGCCGTAAGAATGTACAATAATGAAAGAATACATGTTTTAGTACCTGGACCGAATAATTTGAATGGTGATAAAGAATGTCTACGAATGACGGATGCCATACTCTACGAGGATTGAAGTTTTCGTCAATGACCTTGGATTCTAATAAGCTGCGATATCAGGGGAAGCTATTTTTCTCCTCCCTCCATTTCACAAGTGTACATATTCAGCAGAAATGGGAAAATGATGACTCAATTTGTAACGAATTAGATTCCATCTGCGAGTTTCTTCTCCATTTCCTTAAGTTGAGCAAAAATACAGTTTAGTAGCTTCCTTAGGTGTCAAGCATTCCAAAATTGTGATGCTTCATAGGATGTCCAGATTTATAAAGCTTCTTATCACCCAAGCGGTTTCTGTTCATATTTGTTTTTATATCTTAAGTTGTGTTTCTCTTTCATTTTCCTCTTTTTGTCCATCTTCTGCCTGTATCTTTGTTCCCTCTCCCTTTCATAAATCCCTTGCCAATGCACTTCTCCAGTCAACGGCCACAACCATCTATCCCTTGGAGGGTCACCATCGTCTGCAGCCTCTGCAAGATCTTCATCTATAGCTTTCAACAATGTAAAATTGAAGTACTTTGCCCAGATAATTTCTTTTCGTAGTTCGACTGGGTGTTGCTCTTCTAAAGAACCATTTTGCGGATCTATGTAAACCATTTTTCGTGCACTGTGGTATGCCCAAACATTTACAAGGAGTTCTAATATCCGACAATAACAATGTTTTCCCTGTTGATTATTTAAACAAGAAAATTTAAAAATCCTTGCATTTACAGTCTATTTAGAATTGCTATTTGAACTGCAATTGAGAAAAACTTTGCCAAAATGTTTATAGGAATCCATCAAAAAAAGTGTTTAGGGTGAATTTTGGCATGTACTAATGATAAAGCACCAGAGTAGCAAACACACTTTCAAGCTGCTTTTTCCAATGACATCTAAAAGGATGCTTTTTGAAAAGAAGGTTCTAACTTGAATGCTAAACAGAATCTATAACATTCACTATAGGATTGGAGCACCTTACCTCAAGCTCTGAGGAGCTCAACAAACAAAAGTTTGCTTGGCTAGAATCGTTATGCAAGGCATCAAGGGAATCTACAAATATCCTGCAGTTCAAATATAAAAGTCAACATACAGTTACTAGAAATTGTTTTAGCTGAAAATAAGACTCTTTAGGACAATAGGACTGACCGTGCAAACATAATGAACTCTAGAAAGGAAGGGGTAGGCATAACCCAACTATGCATGGCAGACCAGTAGCTTCCATCTCCTGGCATTGGGGGAAGAGCGTCAACATGGGATGGTGGTAATGAATACATCCGCCGGAAGGCAGCTTCAAAAGCATTTCTATATGGCATTGAAGAAGCCAAAAAGCAGTCAACTCTACAGCACATTTCATTTTCATGTAATACAACAAATGCTAATAAACTAGGAATACCATAAACTACAAAACATGTCTGAGGATAATAATTATACAGCATATAAATTGCATCTGCACTATAATTTTGGATTTTTTTGCAAATGTCTCCTGAAGCAGGTCAAAAAAGCTTTCAAATTTATGATTTCAGCAACAAAAAACACAGTAAACTCTAATATAGCTGACTTCTAGTGGCATCCAAAAACTATACTTCTTTTGTTTTGGTATTAAACTGACTCAATATTGACAAGGCCAGACAGCAAAGGAGGCTACATATTCATAAAATTAACAACTGTAGCTCAATTGTAAGTGTCAAATTGTAAGGCATGAGATGAGAAGTATCTTGTACAAAATCATTGACATCCACAACTTGCACATAAGCAATAATGAGGCAGTAAGACCTTTCATACAAATAAACATCTATTTAATATGATGTACCTGCAGTTTCCTCCATTTAAGATGTCACACATGGACCAAAATGTTAGGTCATTATTACTTCCTGTAATTCCAACATCCGCATCCAAGTGTGCCCAGAAGTACATTACATCTCCTCTAGTTCCTCGTTGTATCTTTTCCTCCAAAGCCTTTTCAGCATTACTGGATAATGAAACCTGATGCGAGAAAAAGAGGCCAACTGAGTCAGCAATTTTGAAAATTCTAAAACCCTCTTCAGCATTACACATAAGGTAAGGTCAGTGTTCTTAAAGCACAATGGTAAACTGCATTGACTCTTTCTTGCCTTTTTCTGGGAGAGAAGGAGAGAAGGAAGAGTATTAATAACTGATGGGTTACTATACCATATACCAATTTGGTGGGTTGCTACCAAACAGAGCACAAGGAACATGTGTGATACAATTTGGTGGGTTGAGCAATTTTTGTTGATCCAAATTGAAGTTCATTATTGAAATTCAATGATGAGCCAATAACCACAGGTAAATTGGAAAGTAAAATACCACCAATTTTCAAAAAGGAAAAAAAAAAATTCCACCAGCACAAAAGATACCTTCCTACCAGCAGCACGCCATGATTGAAACCCTATCCAAGGTCTCTTGTGTATATTATCCACCTTGTTGGCAACAGAAAACATCCCTCCAATCTCACAGAGGATATTCCGATAGTAAGCATCACTCAAGATGGGAAGCCGGGCAACTGCATCCACGTCATCTGATCTTGATCTCCGTGCTCTTGTGGACTAACAGATACAGATTTAGCATGTGTAAAAAAAAAGTTGTCTACTGATAAAGTAGCCTGGCCAATTGTGTTAAGAAATTGCAAAACAGTAATAGTAATTGAATATTTTAGATCTAAAAACAAAAACAAACCATAGCACATGTATTTCTCTCCCTTATTTTCTCAACATTTTTTATTTTCATCAAAAGAATTGAACCACAGTTTAATCATACACCGAAGACAATTCACACACGCAAACACAGAAACTCAAACTGGTAATTACCAAAGTAACTATATTTAAATTTCAATATAAAAATTTCTTTCACCATGTAACTTGAAAGTTTTATTAAGAAATCAATATTTCAAAATAATACTATTTTATGATAAAACAAAATGGTTGAAATAACATTTGACATGAGATGCCAGTAACTTCATTTATTTGAATGGAAAAAAAAATAAAATAAAATGGTTATACTTTTGAAATTTAAATTTCTAGAAATAAAAATACTTTTTCACTTACAAAAGCAAATTTAAAAAGAATTTTGAATTCTCTTTTGGAACATATCAACAAATATTTATGATTTGGTTATCCTCAGACAAAGCAGGCTAACTGCCCAAACTGAGTTGATAGGTTTATCAGTTACCAGCCAGTCCAGCAAATTCAGGTCAGTTTCATAATGCTCTTATAACAAGAGGGAACTTGCCACCAGTTCCCAATAACAAGGTCTGACCAGCTGGTTTAGTCTAGTATGGTTGCCAAAACATGGGAGGAGGCAATTTAATAAACAAACTACTTAAAAGCATTAACCTGTGGCACAAAAATACATTCAAAGGAGGGACATGCAATGTCAGACACATATATCATGTAACGTCACACATACACATTCTAGACCATCTCTAATATGTCTAGGACATCAAATGATGTCCAATAAAAACTTTGAAGAGAGAAAAAAAAAAAAAAAAAGATGAACAGGCATGTCTTCTGTGGTCATCTTTGATATGTGTTTTTCAGCTGCTTCATATTTATGAAACAAGATGCATAACAAAGAGAGAGGGAGCAAAACTGCAGAACACTCTCTGACACGCACTATACAAGGAAAAGGTACTTTTAATTTTCAAGCATATATGACAATTTTTAATTGGCATAAACATAAACACATTTTATAAATGGGTTTCCTTTGGTGTTTTTACTATTATGAATAGTTCCTAGCTCCCTATGGAGCTGTTTTTCAATACGTGCAGAAATGACTTTCTTGTTATACGGCCCGATTTTAGTAAGAATGTTGACTCGTGTCTTAGTGTATCTCATAGCAATAATTTAGGATTTTTTTTAGTTTTCTATATTTGTAGTTTCCTATTTTAGGATTGTACAGTCTTGTTTGTAACAGATTAACAGAAAAATTATATTTTCTTCCTCTGTTGACAAAGGACATTGGAGGTTTTGATTCCGAATAAATTATTTGTCCATATACTTTTAAATGCTTTGCATGTTAAGTTAATAAAATAAACACATAACACACAAACACAAATTTCTTTTTCAATATGTCATGTCCTTATTTTCAAACAATCAATGTGTTTTACGTCTGTGTCACAATGTCTCTAACCAAAAAGCATACAAGACAGAATAAGAACTATAATTAACATTGACAAAAAAACCATAATGCATAAATAATATGTATATAGACAGAAGAAACTTACAAGACTTAAACCACGATACAAAGATCCATGGTGCAAAAATGGCCAGGCCCCTGCTCCATTATATATCTCATAAATGCATACTGGTTGGCCAGTCCTCTCGAGCTCTCCCTCATCTCTTTCGTTTGCTTCGAACTTAAGTTTCTCAGATCTTCTAGCATTGCGATACAAGTCATCCCAGACACCAGGGCTTTTATCCATTCTTTCTTGAAGCTGCAAATCAGTTAATAACTCTCCATTTTAGCACAGTGAAAGTCTGGAGTAACAAGGAAGTAGGCATTGACACATAGGACCTTAGATTGAACTGTACAACCAAGAAAATTGTGTACCTCCTCCATTTCTAGGCTCTCATATTCTTCAAAGCTATCTATCTCCCTTAAAACATCCCAATCTGATTCAGTTGGGAGATCTGGAACTAGAATTTCAGTTCCATTCGCAGAGATGTTAGTCGAATCAATAAGATTGGTCAACTCTTCCTCAAGAAAATAAACAACACTAGATCCTCCGTAAGAAGAATCCCTCCCATCCATGCCTAAAAAGTTGTCAGTTCCTTGGGCTATTTCCTTCCTAAATAAGTTCCACTCCCATTCCTTCTGTTGAAGCTTGGACAAAGGACCTGGCAATAAGGCATCTGATGGAAAGCTGAGTAAATTCTCCAACAGCCTTGCATAACCAGTTATACATTCTGATACAAACATGTTCCTAGCAAGCAGTCTTCCAGAGGAAGCAACAGTTTGAGCAAATCCAGAAAGTTTTCCATCTGATATTAAAAGAGAGAAAGCCCTCATCAAAGCTTCAGGGTTATGTTTTTGGAAAAGTAACCCATAAACTCCATCAATAAGCTGTAATTGCAGCAAATGCTTCTTTAGTGTTTAAAAAATATGAAAAAGAAAAAACAAAACAGAGAAATTCAGAGAAGCTAATTGTAATTTACCAGGAAACAATCAAAGACCAAAAGCTCTAATGGACTTACATATTTCTTCATTACAGGAACATCAGGAGCAACGACAAGAACTCCAAATGTCATTGCTCGGATGATTAAAGGAGGAAAACCTTGTTCATCTTGAGAAGAACCATAAATAACAATGTCGGCCATTAACAGTACACTATTGACATCACCATTCAAGCCATAGTGCCTCACAGAACCATGAAGAAGCCCCAAACGAGAAGCAACTCCCTATACAAAAGACATACATGAATTGACCATCATAAGATTAAACCTAGTCTAAAATGGAATTTTCAAACAAAAAAAAGTAGTTCTTAGTTCTGTTACTTTCATCTTTTTGAGACTGATTTTCAATAAATTTGTTCATTCTTAAGAATTTTTAGCAATTCCTCCAAAAAAAAAAAAAAAAATTCTTGAATGTTCATTGAGAAATTGAAAGTGCAAACATAATATTTCAGAAAACACCAGGTAGCAAGCACTAGAACTGATATGTTTTCATTATGAGAGTAAAACTCAGTTTTCATATGCTAATCTCTGATGAATTCATATCATGTACAAAGTTTCAGCTCCTGCCCTTGCCCAATCCCCATCCCCCCCCCCCCCCCCCCCCCCAACCAACCAAAAAAAAAATAGCACAACCACCAAACCACCACCTGTCAATGAGAAATTTACAACTAGCTTTCATGAAAAGTTCACTGCTTCATCTGATAAAAGGAGACACCTTTAAGCATGTAGAATGGAAAAGAGAAACTAGAAACATAATATTATACCAAGGAAGAACAACAGAACAAAGCAGTTTTCTACCTGCAAAGCATCACCATCAGTAGAATTACCACAGAGGAAAACAAATTTAACTGAATCCTCAGCGTCATGCCTCCTTGCATATTTTACTAGTAGAGGTCCTAGGGAATGCATGGCCAATGCATAGTCCCATGACAGCTCATCATAAAAGAAAGAACTCCCAACAACTAGAACCACCACATCATCATCAGTGAATCCATTTTGTGCTCTTAGTTGATGCTTGGCATGCGTCTTACTGTAGCTTTCAGCAGCCCACACATCCACTGGTGATCCAGGGATAACAAAGAAGTTTCCAGTGTCAAGCACACTATATAGCATCTATACAAGAAGGAACATAAATAAGATAAGATACAGCATAAGAACATATAATACAAGACTGACTAAAAATAAAGAGGAATATCAAGCCATAATTACCGGCAGAGTGAAATCTGGAAATACAATAACATTGGCTCTATTAAAATATCTTCTCCAATGAGACACAAGATACTCCCAGCCCATTTCCCTGTACACTGAAAGACGACTTGCAAGGGTATCCTCTTGGATTATCCATATAAGTGGTATTGAACAAAAGGGCTCCTGCATAAGGCTGCATAAATATAAAACTCACTAATCACAGCATCTCAAACTAAAGCAACAGATATACAGACCTTCATGTTTACACAAAAACCTAGCAAGAGAAAGATACTGATGAAAGCACTATCAAACAGTTGCACCTTAGTTTATCATCAAAATTTTCTGAACTCATTTCAGTTCACCTCTCCTTATGACTACCATTAAAATTTTGATAAAAAGACCAATCATATTTTAGTGGAATATATAAGGTATGTAAAGGTCATAATTTCACAAATAAACATAAGACTGCAAAATAGTTTCTTCATGCATAAAAATACCTTGATGCGCACAACCCAGATAATAGCAGGTTCTAAAACTAGAGAACATGAGAGACAACCCAGGCACAGTACATCAAGCTGAGTCATTCTAAAGAACATAATACCTCACTTTATGTCGGGTTATAGAAATTTTATTATGAGTGAGGAATTAGAATTCCACATTTGCTAGTCTCTTGTGTTTCGATATGACATACAAAGCAAAGGTGTCCAAAGCATGTAAAATCAATGCATTATTTAACCTCATGAAATCTAATTTGTTTGAAAGATATCAAAGAAAGTAGATTAGATATGTTCACAAGCAAACCAAACACAAACCAGACCATTTATCTAATAATGAACTCTTGAGTAAAACTATAAGCCTCAGTTGCTAAATAGAGTATCAAATCCACCTACCTTAAAATGGCCTCTTTGCCTTCAAGTGAATCAACAATAACTCCTTCAAAACTGTGTTATATGAACATGCTAATTAGCCATATCTAGGACTTTAATAAACAGAAATACTATCTTAAAAAACAAAAGTTCTTGACACAGACATATTTCTGAAACAAAAACCAAAAGGACAGATTAAGTTTAAGAAATACCATAATACATCAAAGAGAAACATACATTGACCAATCAATGCGGCCATATTCTTCTGGTTGTAAAATTGATATCTGACCACCAATTTGATCCCACACTGATTGTGCTTTCCCACTCTTTATGGCATAAATCTGTCAAAGGCATATGAGGTGCATAAGCTTTTCCAAACTAGCAGTTGAAACTACAGGAGTAAAATAACTGGTCCACACTCCTTCCCTCCATTTTCATGCCATGATTCTTTTTGAAAGGGAGCTAACTAGTTAAAGTGACGAAATGACAAATTTGTGTTTTTATTACAAATATCAGACCAACCATATAGAAAATAGCTGGAGGAATTCACCTTAAGCACATAACCAAGTTTTTGCAGATTCTTCATCACAGTAACCAACATCAATGATTGTGGACCTATCTTCATGTCTCCTAAGATCTGCCAACCATGCAAACAAGCATCATTAACGTAAAACATGTACAAACCACTTTTAAGAAAAATCAAAATATGTAAACACAAGCTTTTCATATGCAGGTGTATATCAGATGATCCAATGAACTCAACACTTTGTTTTTGAGTTCGACCACAGATTCCACTACGAAATCATTGAAAATGATGATAAATTACTGCATTGAAAAACATAAGCTGCTGCATTCTTGAATATTTCAGCACAAAAGACAAAAAACAGAATGAGTCAAATTCTTAGGACTTAAAATATCTCATAAATAAATCAACAATACATCATCACCACAACAAGACTATGGATTAGGCCATTTTATAGTTAATATATTCCAACAGGCACAAAAGAACAAAGGCATGCTTTATTCTCCTCCTTAGCAGAGGTTTAATTACAGAAGAAAATCTTAGACACTGCCTTAAACTTCATCCACTAGACAGCATGCTAATTCAATGTGGTGTAAAATTAGATTTGATCAACTTCTATGCTAAGTGAGAAACTAAGCATTTAAAAGATTAAGCTTGACCTAAGTTCAGCAATTATATTTCAAGGCAGTACCTCACAATTTGTTTCATTAGAAACTAATTCTCATTAATATATAATCTGATCCTTTTGTACAGAAAAAAGCACCGAATTCAAGGATAGTAAATGTAATATATCTCTGGAGACAGCACTGTTGACCATACAAGACATTCAAATCTGACCAACTAGCAAGTATAGTGCTCAATTAAATGGAATTCTATGACATCTAGAATTTCCCAAATTTCATCGCCTCTTATCTTTCAAAGATTCTACCCATGGTGACTCAGCTTCTTCAACATCATATCATATGCTCTTTATAATGTTTCTCAGTTCGATTTTTAGTAGGCCAGTAATGCTGCAAGTATGAGAGTTAAGTGGTTGCTTCCATATGTAAATATTATCGCATAATGCCTTCTTGAAAAAAGAATAAATAAAACAAAAATGCATTCCCCAGATGTTAACAAACCATTTGCATCCATTACCCCGAATAGCATTGGAAGAATCAGAGGCAGTCTTGGACAAGTATAGTATTTTCAAACAGCAGTGTTGTGTTTATTAGTTCATAAATCTTAGAAGAGCAGATTGAACTTAAAAGACAACTTTATCCTGATTCTCTAGTACTTGGATTTTCTTAAATGAGAAAGGGAAAAAAAGGGGGCAATGAGAATAGTTCAATTCTTTCTCTTCCAACTCCTTGGATAGATCAGAAATCAAAATCCCATGTTGTTAGATGCTACTTCCAGACTTCCAGTTCTTGAGAATCAGATAGGAAATAGACACTTACTTTTAATCTTTTTTCACGGACATAGTCAGTTATGGAATTAACAACACTCTACGACTGACTTCAGGCTACTTGTTAAGTCTTAAAATTTAAAAAAGAAATTATCAGATGCTTTCAATATATATCATATATCTCAAATAAATGATGGGTGATGGTCCCACCTTGAATTGCACTTTTGGGACCCACTACTTGTGACCAGAAGGAGAGTACCAGTATGGTAATATTTCTTCCTTAACTAAGATTGACATGAACCAACCAAAAAATTAGGATTGACTAATTAATAAAAATCAGATAGTCCTTTATGAACACAAATATATAAATAATAACAGTCTAGACGAGTGTTATTAGTTGCCAGACCCTATCAGTTTCTCTTTATTCTCCTTTAAAGCTATCAAGTGAAAATTAAAGGACAAACAACAGTCTTAGTTTCATGAATAAGTTTCCTCACCTGCAAAATTAGCAAGAAGTTCCTTCCTGTGCCCCACAACTAGACCAGTAGGAAACAGAGGATTCCCAATAGACATTGCTTATGCATTTAAAGCCCATCATGCTACTCATCTTTTAGCACATTTGAAATATCATAACAATTATAACTAGGATACCTATAAAATATTCCTACCTCTCCAACTGCGTTTCCCTTCATAGGAGGTAAGAATAAGGAAGATGTCTTAAAAGGCTAACACCTTTTTTGGTCATTATACTTTATTTGTTTTTCAATTAAATTGTAACACATTCTTTTAACAATGAAGTCCTTATAGTTTTAGAACTGGTTACCATCACTCATCAAACAGGATTATCCAATGAATGCCACCAAAAAATGTCAGATTCATTTGACTCACCACCATATTTCTTTTTTAAAAAAAAATAGTTCTACTACTTTTTAGAATGACAATTTCTTTCTTCTTTCTTTCCCTTTTTTTTTTTTTTCGGTTCCCCGCTACCAGTTTGACCTTTGTTCTTTTTCTTCTTTCCTTTTCAGAACCAGTTCTAACTCGCTACTTGCTTTCTTTAACAATTCAAAATTCAATATTATTTCTCTTTTTTTTAGGAGGGCGGAGGTGGAAGTGGGAGGAATAAGTAATCAATTATATTGCATGCCCAATAAAAAAATAATAATAAATAGAAACCAGAAAGCAACAGTTTCTGCAAAGAAAATTAATTATAACTAATAACAGCAGCATAACCAGTTATAGATAACTAAAATTCTAGGTGGATGTCCATGCTCAGAAAGCAATCTTTCAAGATTTTTTTCTTCCTGCAACACCTCCGTCAATTTATTTTGTAAATGTTGCAGGTTGTCTCCCACTTTTAAATATTATTTTGCCATGTTCCCTCCAAATGGTCGAGCTTTTTAACACAACGGAAGAGTTTAGGATAATTAGTTCTCAACATAAGGGGTTGAATATGGTCCAAACAATATAAAATATTCGGTATTAAAGAAAAAGGTTAATTATATTTATGGTGTCTAACCTTTTAATTTTTTTCTATTTTGGTGTCCAAATGGAAAAAAATTTGCAAGTAAGATTTTGAACTATTAAAAAGTGGCAATCAAGTGTATTTGGCTAGATTTTCTTGCCAGAAAATTAAAATGATCATTTTAATCAATAAATAATATCAAATATAAACATTCATTTAGTTGATCTCTCTTTTTCCAATTTTTTTAACTTTTTATTGTATTATATCTCTTCTCATAAAAAAAGTTTCAAAGTTCCTTTTAATTTACTTTTCATCCCAAAACAAAATAAGAGAGAGAGAGAGAAAGAGAGAGAGAGAGAAGAAAGAAAAGTAATAATCTAGAGAAATAAAAAAAAAAAAAAGTAAAACAATGGGGCAAAATAGTTCACTTTGATTTTTTGGTGAAGAATTCTAGCTAAATGAACTTGATTGTACAAAAAATATTAGTTCAGACACTTAAATGCAAGTTTTTTTCATCCAGACACCAAAATAGAAAAAATTAGAAAATTCAAACACCAAAAATATAATTAACCCTAAAGAAAATCTTAGAAATCAATTTCTGAATCAAAAGTGAAAATCCAATACATTTTCCAACTATTATGTATCCTTAACTAATAAACATACTTTACAAGAATTCTAAACAAAAAAAGGAAAAATCAAAAACTTCCTAATTAATCAACATAAAGAAGGAAAACTAAAAAGCTTCATAATATAACTTGGATGCACTTGCATCATTCTCCTCAGGTCAGAAAAGAACTCAAAACCGATGAGAAAAGTGTAGATGTATCAACAACAACAATAAAATCAATTCACCTAGAGTCCCTATTAAGAATAGCACCTGCTTACAGCTATTGTAAGAGCAAACAAAATCACAAGGCATTCAAATCATTCATCTTTTTCTTGGGCAAGCAAGGTTGGTTCAACACAAAAGGCTTTTACTTATCTCAATAAGCCTTCTACCAATTAGCATGTTGCTTGGAGATGTATTTCAACTCTATCTGGTAATCTGCTTGGTTAGCTAAAGCTGCGCTAGAAATGAGATTAATTGCATGGTTGATATCTCCTATTGCAGGGACTTTTTTTTGCAACTAAATGCCACCAATATCTAAAAGCAAATTCTTTTTTGAAGAACAATAATCTTTCATTGTTTTCTCATCTTCAACATTCCAGTCTTCCTATTGAATGACATTATTTTCTCCACGGACAGGTACTAGGTTAATTTCTTGCTCTTCATAATAGTAACCATGATAGATTGGTTCCATAACATCCTTGTTGCTACCTTCACCAAGTACTTCCTCCGTCCCAAAAAGATAGTCAATATTTCCTTTTTGGTTTCTCAAAATATAATCCACTTTCCTTTTTTGCATTATAGTTAATCCTTAAATTGTCTACTATACCCTTATTATAATTTATCTTATTTTCAATAACCCTCATTAATTCTTACTTATTATTCCAATATAATAATTGCTCATGTGTTATTTAAGATGATCATAACAAGGAAGTTATATGAATAAAATTATCCTTTAACTATAATAATTGTTATTTCTTAATCCGTGTGAAAATAGAAAGTGGACTGTCTTTTTAGGACAGAGGGAGTATTAAAGACAAGAAACTTCTTTCTCCTTTCACTCTTCTTAGGGTCATCAATTTGTTCTTCCCCAAGTGCTACTTCTTAGATCTATGGGATATTCATCAAAATCAAGAATTACAATGGAAACTTCTAAACTAAGATCAACTCTCACTAATAGCTCTTTTAATCTATTGCATTCAGATTATTCACGAATCATGGAATTATGAAACAAGCATACTCCTCAATGGGCATGTTTTTTTGCTTCAAACGATAGAACTTCTTATACAAATCCATCATATAACCAGAGCAGGCAAAATTGCTTTTGTAGCTTAGTTTTAGTGTGCTCTTAACTGCTGATTTTAGGCTTGCCTTGAGGGCACATTGCTCTTCAACTCTCTTCCACCTTTGAAGTGCACCTTCTGATTTTCAAGCATGGTTTTTCGTTCAAAGTAATTCTCTAGACTAGCTTCCCAATCTAAATATCCTCTGCATGTAATTTTTCATCATTATTAGCAACTCAAATCTTCACCAATCAAATCAAGAGAGTGTAGCAACTGCTCTCCCTAAGGACAATACAAATACATAAACTGATCTTCACTCTTTAAAATTCTGAATTGAAAGAGAAAATACAATATATAAACCAATTATTGTTGTCCTATTTATATACTGGTGAAGATAAATCCTAATTCTAGACTGAAACTATTCCTGATTAGTTAATTAACTTACTTTATCAGAATAAGAAACTTAGATAAAGAAGGAAAACTGAAAAACTTCCTAATTAATTAACCTACTTAATAGGAAAGAAATCCTAAATGAAGAAGGAACTCAAGAACTTCCAAATTAACATACTTTAAGGGAATTCTAAATAAAGATGGGAAACTAAAAACTTCCTACTTTAACTTGGATGCTCTGCATTATTTTTCATTTCCCTCAAATTTTTACAAACGAACAGCATCCACTGCTTTCTAATTCTCTCAGATTTTCTCATTATGGAGCCTTTGTATAAATTAGAGCTTACATGCATAACTAACATCAAACTTTAATTTAAGAATGGCACTTGACAGAACAACCTATTGCCTACAATTCTGTCTCTCTTCCAGTTTGTAGTCAAATAGTTTGCAACTTAAGTCTTCATTTAACGTTTCCATACCATATCATATCATCAGCAAATTTTTATTTCTAAGCGCGCGTATGTAGTGGATTTTCTTCACTTACAGCTAATAAAAAACTTCAATATCTTCTCAAAATTTTCTCAATTCTCTAATAATCCTTGCTTCCACTATTAATTTCCTTTAGAATCCCATTGAGGAACAACACCTTTTAACTAAAAAATGAGTTTCCATAAGCAACACTATGGAGTCAAATGTAGCCAAAACCAATTACATACAATGTCATAATTCAGATAAACCAATTCAAAACTAGGAATTAAAATAACTTACAATTGCGAGCCTCGGGGCCCGAAGCCCCACTCTAGCCCCTTGCAATCTGAGTTGATCAAGCCCATGACCCTCTGCAAGCTGCTCTGATCTTATCCCTGGAAAGAATTTCAATGTGCTCCCGAACCTCAAATCCTCTCTAAACGATTTCCGGTAATCACTCCACCCCTTAGTAGACAGTAATTCGGTGATCGAGCTTTGTAACACCATCGAAGCCATTGCAAAAGCAAAAGCAAAAACAGCAAAGGAAATCACAAAATAACGCAAATAAACGCCTCTGAACGGAAACCAAGAATATGAACCCTTGCGATTACTTCTATTACTCTTGCGTCCAGAGGAGCGATCTAAAGGGGATATGGTGGCTCTGTTTTGATCATTGGAAGTATTGTTGGTGTTGCTATGCGCAGTGTTTCGCTTAAATCGCACTCTGTCTCGGATCGAGTGATAACCTTGGTCATTGTTGTTATTCACATTGCCGCCATTAGTGCCACCATCGGCGGCAGATGTGGTGGCAGTGGTGGCGGTGGTGGTACCGGCTTCGTCGATTTCAGGAGGAATAGGACTTCGGCCCATAAGGAAGGGGATTTTCTCGGGAAAATGAGGAAAATTATTGAAGTGTTTAATCGGGACTATTTGCGAGAGTGAGCATAGAGCCTGCGCCCGCGTTTGTTCTTCTTTTGAGCTGTGTTCGTCAACTCGAACGAGAGTGATATGAAAATAGATTCTTTTTTTTTAATTAAGAAAAACTTTCATTATTTATTTATTAATTAATTTAGAGGTGTGGCGTATGCGAGTGAACAGTACTGACGCGCCAATTGGAGAAGTCCTACTAGCTAAGCTACGCCAGTTGCAATTGCGGTTCTTCAAAGAGTTATTTAATTTCTTACTTAAAAGTTTTTTTTTTTTTTTTTTTTCCAAACCGCGTGTATCTGAACTGTATTAACAAGAATCGACTAATCCGACTCGGTACTTAATTACAATTAAGGATTTCTCTTTGCATTTGTGTTTAATAAAGTCAAATTTAAAATCTTTTTTTACATGTTTAGTCTACCTTGCCAACTGAGCCTCAACTCCTATCTTACTTAAAAGAATTTTTATTAAAATCTAAGACACCTAATGGTATAATTGGATTTAGGGGTGGCCATATTACGATTTCGGGAACCGGAACTGTCGGTTCGAACCGATCCGAAACCTTAATCGGAACCGGGCCGAACTGAAACCAGAGATTTTTGGTTCGGTTCCGGTTCCAGATTTCTAGAACCGGAACTGGCGGTTCCAGAGAACCGGTCAGAATCGGACTGGAACCGCCGGTTCGAACCGGCGGTTCTAGCCATTATAAACTGTCAAGTTTGTTTTTTTTTTTTTTTTAAAATTTTGTTGTGAAATCTCTTAATTACCCCTCCCAATAGCCATAAAACAGCTAAAAAAAATAATAATTCAAGCCCTTTTTTTTTTAATTATGTTCAAACTTTTTTAAACAAAACATAAATTCAGTTGAAATTTTTTTAAAAAAAAAATAATTATGTTCAAGTCTTTAAAAAAATAAATTTAATTGAAGTATTTTTTTTTAATTTTTTAGGAGTATCTTTTAATTTTTTATGTTCAAATATATATTTTTTTTAACCGGTCTTCAAAATTTAAAATTTAAAATTATGTTCAAACTTTTTTAAACAAAAAATAAATTCAGTTGAAATTTTTTTAAAAAAAAATAATTATGTTCAAGTCTTTAAAAAAATAAATTTAATTGAAGTATTTTTTTGATTTTTTAGGCGTATCTTTTAATTTTTTATGTTCAAATTTTTTTTTTTAAAACCGGTCTTCAAAATTTAAAATTTAAAATTATGCGATTCGCCGGAAAACCGATTGGAACTGTTGGTTTGGTCACCATACCGAAACCGGAACTTTTCGGTTCGGTTCCGGTTCCATTTTCTTTAGAATCGGAACCGCTGGTTCCAGAACCGTAGCCACCCCTAATTGGATTTGAATATTCTAATTTTATAGATGTGATTAGACTGGAACATAGCTCCATCTATAA
The DNA here is from genome assembly GCF_041381405.1 of Jatropha curcas. NCBI lineage: Eukaryota > Viridiplantae > Streptophyta > Magnoliopsida > Malpighiales > Euphorbiaceae > Jatropha > Jatropha curcas. The sequence continues at coordinate 26,761,464 of NC_143156.1, forward strand.
TCAAATTAATGAAAATAAAAATTTTTATTGAAATCAAATATTTCTAATCATATATATGAATAATTTTAAAATATTTTTAAAATAATGTTTGTGATTAATATTTCTCAATTTCGATGTTAGTATTTTCTTCTATATTGCAAAAGAGACATAAGAATGAATTATATACTTTTTTTGTCTTCTTAAATATTTATCACATTTTAAAAAAATACTATGTTCCAAAATATTTGTTATGTGATTTCAAAAAATAATAAATTTTTTTCATGTTTATCATCTGTATATGACTTACAATTATTCCTTTAATTCTTAAAAACTTTAGCATTTCAATATATTAAATTAAGAGTAACATAATCAATTTATTTACTCAATAATTTATTATAATTTAAATAAATTTAATAATTTTTCAATGAACACAAATTTTAAAAGGGACAAAGATTTAGAAACAGAGAGAGTAAGTTTTACTGGCCCAAAACCATAAACCGAACCATCTTTTGCCATCATCATAAATGAGGGCTCCATGACCATGTGCCTCCTGTATATCCTCGATTAATGAAAAGGAAAGTATTTGCCCACCTTGACCTCTAACTAGGATTAATGGTTAATCAATGTCCAACACAACATCTAAAATCACGTGGTTTGTCATGGGAATGATAGGGAAAAGGAAGTCAAACCAATTTTTAATTTACTAAACTTGCAATTAAGAAAGTATTAATGAGATATTAAAGCAAAGATGTAATTTTTGGCCCAAGGAATAAGTAGTTTAAGAGCATCATTATTAGATATAGTTTTTTATCGGTAAAATAAATTTAATTTTATTAGAATTAAAATGGTTTTATTATATGGTCTAATTCATAATTTGCAGGTAGAAAATAATTCTTCATGACTTAATCCACCGACGCAGAGCATTGACCTCCATTCAAGTAAAATGGCTTTGCGGCATGTTGTAAGTGGGCAACCCATTTTATACATGCTTCCTTTGAGCTACTTGGAAGTTTGGTCAATTCAAGAAAGGTCAGATCATTGGAAGTTTAGTTTTTTAAATTTTAGTATAGACTTTCGTACCAGATTTTTGTACATGTTTTGAGACTTGAGACCAAACCTTTAGGCACTGAGACCAACCAAAATAGATTCAGTCATATCCAATGGCTTCTGTAACTTCATGTTCAATCTACATGGTTTATGCATTGCTATAGTTTAAGAATTTAATGCATGTTTATAGGGTTAATTATAATTTTAGTGTCTAAATTATGGAAAATGTTCTATTTTGATGTCTCAACGAAAACTTTTACAATCGGATGTTTGAATTCATTAAAAATTTTCAATCAAGTGTCTGTGGTTTACATGACATGCCGAATATACAATTAATCCGACGGCTAACATTTCAAGTAGGAATTTTTTCTGACTTAGAAAAATATGTTGAGTTGTCAACTGTAATTGGGCATTTTGAGTGAGATCCAGAAAATAAAAGTTACTAAAATAACATTGTCTTCTATCGTTCAAATTTATAAAAACCATGGGAAAGTTAGAGATATGAGAGAGATAGAATTCGTTGATAGACAAGGATTGAGGTTTTATTAGTGCTTTAGAACTCTACAATGCTGATAACTTTTTGATTTATTTGTATTGTATAAAAAAAAAATAAAAAATTTAAGGTTGCTATGCAGGCCAAATTACAGAGGAGGAAAAGTAAGAAGCAGCAGCAACAATATAGGTCGCCGACAGCGGCTGCGAACTACAAGGTGGACCCCCAGAAAGAGAAGCGGTTGAATCCTATTACTATTCGCAGGAGGAACCTTTTATTCCCAACTCTCTTTGCAAGGGCCAGATCATGTTCGATAATCCTGATGATTAGGTTCAAGTGTCCGATAATCCTGAAAAGATAGAATAGTTGATGTTGCTACAGAGCAGCCTACAAACAACGATAACAATATTTTCTTTCAAGCTTCAATTTGTTGTCTCTGTCTCTTTCTTTCAATAATTTTCAGATCTCTAACTTCAATTCGGTTGTTTTTGTAAATTTTAACAATAAAAGGAAATGTTATTTTAGTAATTCACTTTTTTGGGTTCCACTCAAAATAATCAATTTTAGGTTGACAACTCTTAACATATTTTTTTAAGTCAATAAAAATTCTAACGTGACGTATTAGCTACCGGATTAGTTATACTTACGACATATTTGCAAATGGTTTCAATTGAAATAGAACATTTTCTCTGGTTCAAACATTAAAATTATAATTAATTTTATAAATTCTTGTGCTCATATCTTCAATAAGGTGCCATTGGGCAAATGATTAATACAAACTATTTATGCACATGAATTGTAAATATTGTTTCTTATTGTTGACACACTTTAAATTTTTTTTTTACAAACAGCATCATTGTTTACCGAGAAACACGCTCATCATTATTTTAATTTACAATAAAAAATAATTGAATACAATAATTAATAAAATATAAAATTTATTTTCATGTATTCATGTTCTTTTCTATAAAATTTAGATAAACAATATTCATAAATCCCAAAAAAGAAATTGACAACAATTTACAAGATTTAGTTTTATTATGAAATAAGAAAATATCATTCAACAATAAAAACAATAATAATGATTTTGGTAGAAAATAATGATTTTCTATTAAAAAAGAAACAATATGTAAGCATCTTGTCTAACCAAATAAACATCTTATTAGTTCAATTTTAAAAGACAAGTTTACTTCATTATTTGTCTGAAAAAACAAAGCGAATGTTCAATTAACTTTTAATAAAACAAAACAGACGACTCCAAAGTGCCACTCCAAGCTCATAGGAAAGATTTATAGACATGGAATAACTCTTTATTGATATTTTATTACGTTTTGCAAACAATAATTTTCATGATCAATACATTTGCAAAACTTTCATGATCAATACAATAAGGTAAGCGAGAAAACTTGCTCATATAACATCTCATTACATCTTTACGTGCAGAGACCTGTATGCATATTCTTATCATTTTACTCCAAGTCGGGATAAGTTTCGAGAAATCGTCTTATTTTCAACTGTTCATCCTTCGTTATAACTGGATTATCACCAGTCAGCCTGCTTCGCACTGCCGAGTTAATAATGTCCACATCTTCACTCACAGCCTGGTTCAAGAGTAGAAAAAAAAAGCACCAAAATAACATTTTGTTCAGAAATGCAACACACGAGCACTCAACATAGGCTGATAAATGCAGGTACAATATTGATTATAAGACTTAAGAGGCAACTAAGGTGGATTTATAAATGCAGGTACATCTAGACTGATAAACCACTAAATATTTTTATGAGGGAAAATATTAATATTGAGGACAAATAGCATACTTTTAAAAATAAAAGGTTTTTTCATATTTATAAAATCCATATAATATAATACAATAAACTCTCTATATTTGAAGTCACAGAAAAATCAGAGAGGGTACCTAAACCTGGATACCCCACTAATGGTTGGCAGGTGGCTTTCCCCTTTGGGTTCACAGCAAGACAGGTTCCCCATTAGAACAGGGCAAAATTGACATCTCTAAGTGGATGTAGTTCAATGTTGGTTTTATAGAAAGCAGCAATCTTGCCAAAACTCATGTTACCAAAGTATTTTGTAACATTTGTCAGCTTTGAAAATTGGCAAACTGCCCATTTATTTGACTAATTGCATTTCATAGAACCTAGCTAATTCTGAAATGATATTTGTAGGCCAAAAATAAAAGAGAGAAAGAATCAAATAAATAAATAAAATAAAGGCACCTAGTTCTTATCCACCAGAACAACAGAGACCACTTTTCTCTTTAAAACTACCAAAGCAAATAATAATTGAAGATTGGTAAAGGGATTAGAAACTGAATTTTACTTGTACATAATTGTTGACATGCCCATCTTTGTTCGGGGAGGTCATAAGCTCATGTTCATTACACGTCCATTCACCATCAACTATGTATTTGTATTCATAGCATCCTTCCTGTTGGATCAAGAGTGAATTCCTTTCATGTTATTTATTTCATTTATAAAAGAGCACCTTGTATCATAGAAACTTAAAATATCTATATTCATATGAAAGTCCATCTCTGTGACTTGTAAGCACACTTCAGATATCCTCACTGATTTGGGCAGATCACATGGCATCTAAAGAGTTCTTAATGAGTCCATCTTGGTATTTTATTTGCTTTCTTTTTTTGAGAAGTTTTCTCTCATATTACAAATATATCTGGCCATGATAAAAACATATGTACTAAACATTTGAATACAAGATTCATGCAGTTGATATATTCTACAAAAAAGTAATGCTAAAAACAAGAACTTGACTTTAGAAGCATGAAATCTCTCATATTAGAGACTGGGTCCAAAAGTTCATAGTAAAGGTGCAACTAAAGGGAAATGCCAGAACACCAATTGTAAACATAGAACAATTTGAATAGAAAGAATGCAGAACCATGTGTAGAGCAGAAGATGTGAAACATAAAGGAAAAGTGCAGTCAAAAGAATAAAAGAAGAAAAAGTGAAACTTGAAGGCAAATTTCTTCCTTGAAAATTTGCAGCTTGCAAATGAAGTATTCTTGTTCACAAGAAAAGGAAAAACAGAAAAAATTAGAACAAAGAAAGACTTACCAGCAATTCTCTTTTGAGAGTCCACAAACCGTGTTCCTCGTCCAATTTTAAAGGTATTCTCTGGAAATAAAGAAATAATTAATATGGAAAAGAATAATAGAATGGTAAAGGATTTGAAGGACAAAGAAAACAAGCATCTATCTTATTCAGAAGAATATCCTATTCCAGTATCAGCATTCTCATTTCTTTATCCAGTAAAATTTCTTTTATTATAAAAAAAGGGTTTACTTTCCATGTGGAAAATAGGGTCCAAAGCAACAAATCAATCCTTCAAAAATAAAAATGAACAATCCTCATCATGATGCAAAATTGTGCGAATTAAATCATGATCTATTATTCCTCAACTGTAATTTATGCAGCCACAGCGCAGGCACTCCACTCATTCTAACTCACCCTCAAAGACACCACAGAAGTTACTGATAGTTACTAGTTAATGGATTCTAGGTTGAGGAGGTTAGCTGTAATTTATACAGCCACTGTGCAGGCATTCCACTCATTCTAACTCACACTCAAAGACACCATAGAAGTTACTGATAGTTACTAGTTAATGGATTCTAGGTTGAGGAGGTTAACCATGCCAGACATACTTTGAACTGGGATAGCTGAGAGACCTGCCCAACACATCTCCAGCTTTCTCATAGTTTCATCATTACTCATTTTTCCAACTAGCCAGACAGAGAACAATCAATTTCTTTGTACTGGAGTGTGACCACTTGGTTGGACATGTGGAACCACATGCTTTCTTACAAGCAGCATTTGTGAAACATGCAGGACATGCACTAGAGTGGCATTCACCTTTAACAAATATTATTATTTTAAAGTTGTCATATGTCAAACACGCAAAAATATGTATATATTATGCAACACAAGAAAAGCTCTCATACACAGAAAAGTACAGGAAATCAAGGTCTTTACATGGAAACTCATATGACATCTTGTTTTACTGAAGCAGTGAACTTTGTTGTCTAATGTCCAAGCAGGATCAATAGCATCCATAGGTTATCAGAGACAAGTTCACAAACTATTCTAACAATGCCACATTAAGTCACCCAGAAAGTGAATTCATACAACAATATTACCTGGCCCCATCCAATATCAAGCCCAGAAACTTCCACTGTAGAGCAGTTGTCATCTTTCCATGTCAGAGTAACAAGCTTCTTTCTGTGACCTGTCAGCTTTCAATAAGAGAATGCGATAAATCAGTTTGTATTGTGTAAAAATCACAAGGCAGAAAATGTTACATCATAAAGCTTGCAAAGAGAACAAAGCAGTTAGATGAAATCATCAAGTTATTTCTCGTACTAAAAATTTTCATTTTTTTTTTTTTTTTGCGCCATAGAGAACTCCCATAATTGATCAGTCACTGAATAGGCCACATGGATCTCTCTAAATCCATCAGCATTTGCTTTTGCACTGGCTCTCATTTCTTATTCTTGAACCAACTCAGTTATGCACCCGTAACAAATGAAACTATTGGAAATATCAAAATGGCAAAATAGTAAACAACAAATATATAGCATTTTGCCCGGAAAATAAAGTTACCATAAAGAAATGACTGGGAATTATGCTTATTTATTGAAATACTTTTAGGAAAATGAGGCTTATTTTTTTATGAAAATTTCATGAAAAAATAAGATTAAGATAAATTTTGCATCTTCCATGTGAAGGAATATCCATTTGTCCCAAGTTTTATAGATTATCCTCTAAGTTGCCCCCATCTCCACTGCTGAAATTCTTTCAGAAGAAACATTTTCCTTAAGCTTTGCTAACTCCCGCATAATTAGCCAAATGAAGAATTAGAGCATGAGGGAAAATGTGAATCACAACTGCCCAACTACTGTGTGATGTACGAAACCTACTTGTCTCAAAGTCTCTGAAAGTTAGGTTCCAAACAAAATGGAACAACAAATTATGATGTAATACATGTGTAACCGGTGAAGTTTGACAGCAATTTAAAATATAAAGGCCCTTTCAGACACCTCACCTAACAAATAATGCATTTCAAGTATGAAATGTGCGGCTGATTAAAAACAATCACAATTACAAGCTGTATAAAGTTTTTTTTTTTTTCTCTTTTAGAAAAGGTCTGTCATGAAAGTCATTCAAATGAACAAAGTGAGAGAGAGATAGAGAGAGAGAGAGACAGAGAGAGAGAGAGAGAGAGAGAGATCAAATGTGCAAAAGGACAACAATATTCAAGGATTTCACAACTCACTATGTCAGCAGTCGCACTTTTTATAGCATCGATCTTAGGGAAGCATGGGCGCTTGTTCTGCAAGAAAAAAATAAACAATAATAAACTAACTAAGATGCCAATTAGCTTCTCTGTACAATAGTTCTCTCTCATTTAATTGACTCAATCCTCTTCGTCACTATCTTCATAAATACCAAGTCATGAACACAAGATCTGACACTGAACGGGAATATAAATAAGAGTTCCATCATCTGTTGAGGGACTTTGCATGGATGAAACACGTCAGTTAACATGATTTGCAATTGGATGAACGGTATATCTAATTGTTTTAACATGTGCCTGTATTCTGCACACATGAAAATGCACAAATGGTAACTCTGGCAATAGTTTATTATATAATCTCATCCAAATTTAATACTGTTATAACATGTGAACTGATATCTCAATTAGTAAGCAAGAAAAGATCGACAACCGCCACATAAGCTGCCATCACCAAAGATAGACCATTGTTTTAAATACTGGATATTTTGACATCAACAAGATTTCAGAGTGTTCTGCAATTGTGTATCTCACATTGCAAATTGAAGTACGCAACCAACGCCAATTATTACAAGCTAATTACAGGACACAGAAAACTTATTGAACAAGATGTTACAATAAATTTAATTAGAAATCATCTGCTTCAGAGTAACATAGTCTTAAAATCTAATATTCCCGGATATTTGTAATTGCTTTAGGATGTTACCAATACATTATACATGTCACCTTCATTGAAGTTAAAAACTAGGTTAAAGGAAAGAAATAAAAAAGTTACCAGAAGCAAATCATGAGCATCACCAAGTTTGTAGCCCTGAACCCAGAACATGTATGCCACCTGTAATTCATAACAAACACTCAGTTCATTATCAAGGAGAAATTAATCAACTACACCATGAAAAAGTCAGAACATGTGAATTTAGCCTTATAGCACTCAGATAAGACCTAATAGTTGGTCATAAGGAGCAAGTAATCAAAAGATATTGGCTAAAAGTATTAGGCAAACTACAACATTTTTAACAAAGAAAACTGAAATGCATACCGCAACAGCCGGAGCTCTTCCTAGTCCAGCTGTGCAATGTATATATGTCACACCTCCATTTCGGTTTATTGCTTTGTACAATTTACTAACCACTGCCGGAAGCCGTATCCGTAAATCAAATGCATCAAAGTCCCTGCCATATCCAATATTAGTTACTGCATTAGAAGTCCTGTATCAAGTAAAAATTTGCACTCTACAGAAAAAGAGATGCACATGTATATCCATGCACACACCAACATTGTGCTCTTTAGCATGGTAACTTAAATTAATTGATCAGAAATTGAACTGAGTAGGAAGAATAATTTAAAGAGTAATTTCACAATAGAACAAAGGAATGGGAAAACAATGAACACTAGAACTTAATAAGACTAAAAAGGTGGAAAATGAATTACCACTCCTAACAAAGTCCCAAAAGGTGGCAAGGAGTGAAAACAACAATAACTCAAAATTGATAAAAATAAAAATACAAAATAAATAAATCATCACCAATTTTTCAGTGGAAAAAAGTTTTAATATCATCACCAATTTTACAGAGGAAAAAAGTTTTAACTGTAGAAATGAGTTTACTATCCGCCAATTTTTTCCTTGCTTATTGATTTAGTTAAGTGGTTGTGGAAAAACTGAAAGAAGAATATCACAATAGGAATGAAAAACACGGTGTTGTCATGACTTGCCTTATCTCTGCACGCAAGTGTTGAATGTCACTGCATTTCTTGGCATATTCTCGAATGGCATTGATATCTACCCCAAAATATCTGGGTATAATAGTCAAGGTATACTATTTTGTCACATGCTAAAAATTCTTGAGGACTCAAATTTCCAACAGTTACATATCAACCAAACAGAGACCATATAAAAGGAAGCAAACTTAGTGTTCTTTTTTTTTTTTTTTTGTGGCAAGTCTAATCTCAAATGGAACTTAAAGACGGTCATTTGGGATACTCCAAGTCCGGGTCCTGCTGCAAGCAATATATGGTTTTCACTCCTACTTCTCGAAGCTTGTCAACATCTTCAGGAGTCTAGCAATTAGGAAACAAATAAGAAATCAAAATAGAAAAATAAGAGATAATCATGAGCGAAAAGATTAATTCATAATTTATTTGAAAAATAATCACCTGCAGGCATGATCCTACAATTAAATCTGGAGAAATGAAGTTGTAGTTCATTCCTAGTTCATGCCTATAGGTCAAAACTGTACTAAAACAAAATAGGACAAATGATTAGTAGTGTTAAGGATAAAAAAAAAAAATGGTGATACACTTCAAATGAGAAGTCTTGAAAAGCATAACTATCAACCTAAACCATATAAATATTGAGAAATAAACCATATAAACATTAATCTCATGCATTTGTTGACACAGAAAAAAACCATGAAGGCCTGAGTATTATTCCCTCTATCAAACAGTAACTTTTCTTTGATCACATGAAACATTTACAGAACCACAAGCATCAAAAAAAAAAAAAAAAAAAAAAAAATCATTCAGATGCATACCCCAAGAATAGAACACATTTGACCCACCAATTCCTCGCACTTAAAAAGGGACCTAGGGAATTTTGGAATTACCAGCACCCATAGCTTCTGTCATGTTATGGCTATATGTCTCAGATTTTTCCGTGTCCTCCTTCAGATCAGCACCACTTGTGTCTGCACTAGCTGAAGAACCAGAAATTGCCTACAAACAACAACGTCAAATAATCTTTTCTTAGAAAAGATGCAGATTTATTGAAGTGGAACGGATACTGATTTCTTCAAATAAATTTTTTCCACGGAAAAAAAAAAAAACAGCTGCTTTAATTACCATAATTGCCTACCAACTGATCAAAACCAAATTGTAATCATGTAGGATTTCCAATTATGGCAGCATCTATATAACCATTTTTTTTCATTAAAACAACCAACAGACCAGCTAAAAGAATGAGCACTCTTATGTCAAATCCAGTGCAGAAAAATCTACATTGGTTGATTATGATGGAAAATTTAAAGAAACATAAACATTGTCTAAGAAAAGGTTATGGAATAGAACAAACAAAAGCGAAAATATTCCAGAAAATCTAATAAAGTAAGATATTTACTGAAAAGAGAATAATGGGGAAAAAAAATAACTACTTCAGAGTATCTAGTTTTCACTGCTTGAAAATAACAGCACATAATCCATCTAAAAAAAAGTGAGAAATGAGAATCAAACAACAGATATAGAAATTCCAAAACAAATTCAAAATCTGCAGATTCTTCAAAAGCTACCTTTACAGCCAAGCTTCGATACAGATCATTAAAATTCTTCATTGCCTGCGTAAAATCAGTAATCAACTTTTCAATAAAGCTAAATAAAACTAAATGTATATACACATAAAAACACAAGAATTGAATAAAAACTAGGGTAAGAGGATATCACCACCATATTAACAGGAACAGAAAAAGGAGGAGGATGAGAAGAAAGCTTTGTTTGGTGCCCTTTGAAGCCTTGCAGAGGCAAAGAAGAGGATCTGAAATTCCAACAGTAAATTACACAGTTGTTCAAATTTAAGGAAAAATAAACAAATTATGAGGATATAATTATAATGACCTTGGGAAATAATGAAGGCAATTCATTTGATGAAGAAGAAGAAGAAGAAGCAGAGAAGAGTGAAAAATATCTGAGAAAGTACTTTTCGATTGATTTGATTCTTTTTTCTTTTTATTTTTTCTGGGAGGGTGGGGCTTATATAGTTTTAGTGGGATGGGGATATAAAGGGGATCGCCTTTTGAAAGATTCTCCAAAATGCCATAATAGGAAACTTGTGGAAGATGCTTACTATAAGTGGGGCCCGCAGCACGGGATATTGAAGTGACGCACGTGAATTTTGGATCGGACTTTATTGAACCCGGAAATTAATGCAAAACTAGTCGGATTCATTCAATGGACGGAACGCGGAACTTCTATTGCTTAATTTGTTAAATTGATATCAAGACATGAGGTTTTGATTAGTAAGTGCATTTGGTTTAACTATTTATAAAATGTTTTTATTTTTTGTCTTTTTTTGTAAAAGTTGTCGATTCATAAAATGGTAGGTCTATTGACTATTTATAATAAGATCCTACTATCGATATTTTGTGATATATTTAAGGGATAATTATATTTTTATGAATTTTGTATTGATTGAGTGTATCAAATTAGGTGTTTTCGGCTAACTTGGCAATCCAGACTAGTGAACGTACAATCGTGGGATACGCTTTTTTTTTTTTTTTTTTTACACATGTCAACTGAAGAAAACTAGAGATGATCAAATGATTCAATCCGTTGGATATTCTCTTCAATTTGAATGGAGTGATAAAATTTGATCCGAATAGTGGTGAATCGGATAAGGAATATAGATTGGATACGATATAGCATTATGTGATCCGAATTCGATCAGTGAAAAATAATTTTATTTTTTCTTATATTTCTAAAATTGTTGATTATAATTATAGATGTGCAGTTATCTTTGTTTTTTCTCCTTCTTTCTTTTCCACTTATATTTTAAATTATTGTCTCCAACTCTTCACCATTTTCACATTTTTTTTAATCTCTACTTCAAACAAAAGAATATAAGTCGAACATTATGATGACTAGCATGATTTCTTTTGCGCTTAATAATTTTTAAAGTCTCTTCTAATTGTCATAGTATAAAATATTTCAATTACTGTTAAGATTTTTTTTTATTTTCAAGCACAATAAATAATATGAATTTTTATTAAATTCTTATTTTATTTTTTTTAAACATAATAAAAACGGATAATATTCGATCCGAACCAACCCGCTTCGATATTTGATCTAATCCGAATCCCAACTGAGCCGATATAAACATAGATACATAAATAATTTTTGTGGATCGAACGTAAATTTTATATAATCCGATCCGAATCCGATCTGATGAGAACAAAATGAGGTCCAAATTAACCAAAACTGATGTGGGCTTTATGAAAATTGTCTCTTTTTTTTTTTTTTTTTTCACCTTTCATTTATTATTGCCCAACAACTACATCACATAAACAATCTACCCTGTTAATCACAGGTCTCCGATCCAGCATCTAGTGGCCAAAATGGATTTCTCAGTCAATTTATTTCACTACCATTCAAAAAATAATAATATTTTGGAGAACAATCAAACGATCTTTTCCAATAATAATAATAAAATCTGATACAATAACTAAAATCTCTCTATATAAAAAGAATAAAATAATGCATCTTAATATATATATATATATATATATATATATATATATATATATATATATATATATATATATGGAAGCTGAAAAAAAAAAATTCAAGCCCTTCTCTTTGTTAAGCATTTAATTTTTCTTTCTTTAGAAAATTTTAAATTTTTCCTTTATTTTTTTTTTATTTTGATTGGTTGTTTCAATTTAATATTTAGTATATAGTATCGATAATTATTAACTTTTTTAAAATCTAATCTAATCTAATCATCTAACCTACTCTAACTTTATTTTTTAAATATTTGAGTTGTTTTAACTTTTAAATACCAATTTTTTCGTTAAATTTAATTTTAATGGTTTTTCTAATCTATATTTGCAGAGGGAACAATTAATTAAAGGGAACATGCAACTTTTCTATGTGGATCAGCAGCGTGCGGTGTATCTCTCATCTCTCAGAAATATGAACTATCCACCATTTTTTGTGTTGCATATTTTGACTAACGAGGGTTATTATTTCTCTTTGTTTGAACAGGTTCCAGGAGATGAACAGGTTATCAATGTGTAAGTGCTATGTAATTTACAGAGAATGATGCCTTTTTATGATATTCATATGGTTAATTTGTGATTATTATTTCACATCACACGTTATTTCTATGGTTGTTGTCAGGAACTAGAAGATCCCCCCATTTTGATATATATATATATATACTTCTATTTTTAGATTTATTCTTAAATTTTAAATAGATAACTAAGTACATTAACCATAAAAAATTACTTTCAATACTACATAAATGATTCTTTTTTCTCTTTTTCTCTCTCAATTAAGTGAAATTTCTCTCAATTAAAATTTTAATCATGGGATATTAATTTAATGTACATGCTTTTATGTGAAAAATAAAGTGTTTAATTAAAATTTTTCGTTTAGCAAATGACTAACAATTTATCTAACAAGAGGACATTCACGTTGAAGGATTCCCATTAAACATATTTAATTATTTTTACAGAGGCTTTTACAATAATTCGGTAATGTATGATAGTAAAACCAAGGATTCCGGAATAATTATTATAAACTGCAAGATCAAGTCATATATTTTGTAAAACCAAGGACTTAAAAATAATTTTTCCAAATCATAAATGAAAGTTAAAGGACAATTCCCATAAAGTTCACATTTTCTTGGAAAAAGATTGCTCTTTTTCTTTGTTCCATTTTCTTTTTTTTTTTTTTTTTTTTTTTAATTTTTGGGTTTTAGAATTTCTATGGACAGGAGTTGAGGTGTCTGATTAAATGGGGCTTTGTGTTAGCAACGGAGTCAAGGGTTATACTCGTAGCACAGGTACCCATTTATTCTTTTATGTTTTAGTGTTTAAGTTTTTATGTGTTTTCACAATTAGCTGTTACTGCTTTTCCTTGATTGAGATTGAAATCAGTCGCCTTCTTCTTAATTTTTACCCTAAAGATGCTTGAGCTGTTCTTTTTGTCTTTCCCTCGGTATTATTCACTCTATATGTTTGCTGTTGCTATGGCTTTCACGAATACACTTAATGCTCTTGACAAGAAATTTAAATTTTTAGATGTATTGTTACTTTTTGTAAATTTCAAGATAAATTTCTAAGGTATGTATTTCTATAGTTGATTATTTGATAATTTCCCTTGGATTCAATCAGAATTTGTGAAAATTTGTCAGTCTTTGGTGATGATTTAGAGTATTGGTGTCTGAGGAAAAGTGTGTTTATATAATTTAAATTATGAAGATATTCTTTGAGATTATGTATCATATTGATATTCTGCTCTTCAGGACCTATTTGACAAAAATTGATTATTCTAGTATGAGAGTTAGTAATTAGGCAATGAGAAGGATAATATTTTTAGAGTTTCCTTTCAGACAATTTTTATTTCATTAATTTATTGTCTTGTAGAATTGAATTCAAGAAATGTCAGAAGAGATGGGAAGAATCTTGGTTTTGAGTTTGAGATATTGCAGTCACCAAATTTAAAGAACTTTAGCTTCATTGAACTGAATATTGCCACTAGAAACTTCCGATCAGACAACGTACTGGGTGTAGATGCTTTTGGGCAAGTTTTCCTTGGGCGTATTGATGGCATGGCGATTGCTGTGAGGGGGTTTAACCAAAGGTTCCTTGGTCAGGAGGAATGGTTGGTCAGTTTTATGGTTTCAATTTCTTAAATTGGTTTTTCCAGCTATTTATGATAAATTTTTCTTTTCAATTCAGGGGCTACTTATTCGGTTGAGGTCCTTAATTAGAGGGAGTTCATACTTCTCTCTCAATTAGAGGGACCTTGGCAATACAAGATATATATGAAATGTGAATCCAGTTCTTCTCATTTACGTTAAATGCATTGCTATCTTTACACCGATAGTAGTGCTCAATCCATAGAAATAGCCATTGCCCATTAGGAATTTAGGATATCTAAAAAGTTCACAATATTTAGTATCAGTAAAATGATTATATTTTAGACCCCTTTTCGTGCCCAGTGTGTTTAAATTTTAAAAGATTGAGATGAGCTAAAAATAGTTGATTGTAGCGTTCTTTGGACATGAAGGCAGAGATCAACTATCTTGGAAAATTGCAGCATCCTAATCTTGTTAAGTTGATTGGTTACTGCTTTGAGGATGACCATCAGCTTTCGGTTTGTGAGTTTATGCTTTATGGCAGCGTGGAACAGTGGTTATTGGGTTGTGAGTTCCATGTTATCTTATTTGTATTAACTCGACTACTGCTTTTAGTTTATGCATAAACATGCTCAAACGTTAAGCGAATCTTGATATAGGGGGGTCTGGGATACATTCTTGGGACATTCGCATGAAAGTTGCTCTCGGTGCTGCAAAGGGGCTTGCATTTCTTCATAGTGCTGATGTGAATGTCATTCATGGGGACTTTAAGACTTCTCATATACTGCTTGATTCAGTATGTAATTTACCTACATTACCTGATCATTTTTTCACAATATATTTGAATTTAGGACTAACAATTAGTTGAGTATATCTGCATTTGTTGACCTACCTGCTACATTTGCTCCATATTTGTAGAACTTCAATGCAAAGCTTTCTGGTTTTGCTTTAGCTAGGGATGGGCCAACTGATGATGAGAGTTACGTCAGTAGTCCTTTCAGGGGTACTACTGGATATGCTGCACCAGAGCGTCTAACCACAGGTATCATTTTCATTTGTGGCTTCTCGTAACTCTGATTGATATTAGCTTGCTTGATATGCTTCAATTTTCTGGTTCAATGTACTTATTTTTACCATTTTCTCTATGCACTACAAATGTCATGTTTGAGCAATTTATTCTTCACTTGTTTGAGCATTAGAAGTGTTAAACATATCCCTAATCCTAGGAAATATAATCTGAGACTGCGCAAGGCAAAGGGGTGTTAGAGAGGACGAGCACGAGTGAAAGCTTCCGTTGATGGAGAGATATTGTGAGTAAAAACTGCATATCATCGATTCTTTTGAGGCATTACCATTGAAATATTTGCAAGTGAATCCTTTTTTTTTATTTTATGAAGGTTAATGAAGGATCAAAATTTGTCTAAAATTCGCAGGTTATAGTGTAGAGGGTAAAGGATAGTCGGCCTTGTATCAAAACACTCACCATATTAGCAAAATTGCCCACCATTCCTTCACGTTAAAGTTTGTGAGGAGAACAATCAAGTCTAACCTGATCAGAGAAACTTTATTTTTAATAATATATTTGTGTTACTCAACCTCTAAGTCTCACAGCATAGTTCAAAATAGGGTTAATAATATATGTAGTTATTAAGTTTTTTTTTTTTTTTTTTTTTTTTTTTTTTTTTTTTTTTTTTAATGGCTAAGTAGGAAAAATTTGAAATTAAGTACTACCTTTGTTCTATAATACTTGTAACGTTTGGAGTTTCAAGTCTCTTAATAAAATCATTAAATCTGTCTAAGTTACAATAAATTATTAAGTAAATTGACTGTATTATCCTTAATTTAATACTAATTCTCTAAAAAGATCATTAAATTGAAGTAATAATTATTGGTCATATACAAAGAGTGAACATAGAAAAAAGTATTTATTACATCTTGAAATCACAAACATGACAAGTATTTTAAAACAAACTATTTTTTTAAATGTGATAAGTATTATGGAACGGAGGTAGTATATGAATTAATAATGTTTGCACAATTAAGTGTATTTAGTTTGAATCTTAAAGGAAAATCAAAATGAACTATTACCCTATGATTTTGCTTTATTGATTTTTTTAAGATTATCATATTCCTTCTTCTTATTACACTCTCTCTCTCTCTCTCTCTTATATTATTTTCAAATTGAAAGAAAACTGGAAGAAATTTTTTTGACTTTTTTAGAAAGAGATATAAAATAGTAAAAAAAAGGAAAAAAAAAAAAAAAAGAGATGGATTGAATGTTTATGATTGATATCATTTATTAAGTAATAAGATGGTTATTTTAATTTTCCGATAATTCACTTGATTGCTACTTTTGGATAATTCAGACATTCATGATTGCTACTTTTGAATAATTCAAACATTCCATTAGAAATTTTTTTTCATTCAAACATCCAAATAAAAACCATTAAAAAGTTTAAGCACTGCAAATATAATTAACCCTTCACAATATTCTCTCCACGCTAATACTAATTATGTGGTTGTTAGACCAACTTATGGGGTTGTGGCTGTACTTTGCCTATGGTTTATGCAGTATAATACAACAATATTGTTATATTGTATATGGATTCTGGTCACTTACTAAATTTTGATATTGAACAGGCCGTTTAAATGCAAAGTGCGATGTATACAGCTTTGGAGTTGTACTTCTACAAATTTTATCCGGCAGACGAGCTATAGAGAGTTTAAATGCAAAGTGCGATGTATACAGCTTTGGAGTTGTACTTCTACAAATTTTATCCGGCAGACGAGCTATAGAGAGTACTGCGCTACCTAAGCACGAGTACATAGTGGAGTGGGTAAAGTCTTCCCTGACAAACAAAGACGGAATTTTCCGAGTTTTAGACGGACGTCTTGACGGCCAACACTTTATTAAAAGGGCTCGAAAGTTGGCTAACCTTGCACTTCATTGCTTAAATGATGAGCCGAATTTCAAGCCAGACATGGAAGAGGTGGTTACGGCATTAGAGTCGCTTCAAGAATCAAATTAAAGCATGTGTTTATCGGAGCAATGTACAGTTTCTGCTTTGCATTTTGCTTGTAATATTTATCACTTTGTTATTATTGGTATTATGACAATGTTACAGGCAATAATTTTCCTTTCAGTTGAGGGAGTAAAATTTTCTTACGGTGTTCTGTTCATACACTTTACAGTTTGAGGTTAACGGTATGTATTTAATACATCATAAAACAAATTTTGAAAAATTGGTTTTTCGCATTTTGCTTGTAATATTTATCACTTAGTTATTATTGGTATTATGACGATGTTCTAGGCAATAATTTTCCTTTCAGTTGATGTAGAAAAATTTTCTTAAAGTGTTCTGTTCATATACTTTACAATTTGAGTTTAACAGTATGTATTTAATACATCATAAAACAAATTTTGAAAAATTGATTTTTCGCATTTTTCATTTATTTCCCTACCACTTCTTGCAACTTAGATAAAAAATCAATCAATATAAAGTTTGAATTGAGATACTTCTTACATTCTCAAATACTTCTTTCCAAATATTTTTCAAGAAAAAAAAAAGTATTTTATTTTTCGAGAAGAAACGGTGAATCAAAATTTTGTTTTTGTTTTTGCTTTCTGCCTTTTTGTAGAGCTGAATGGTATGTAATTTAGTAAGGATTGTTGAAAATGAAAATGTTTCAAGACAAAGGTTGTATGACATGGATATGCTTCCCTTACTTCAATTTTGGCCTCTGTCATCAAATGTTCATGGATATTGGAACCAATCTGCTCATGAATAAACTCAAATGCTCAAAATCTATCTTCAATTTTTTCTAACAGTTCAATGCATCAAATTTTTCTGCCATGAAACAATAAAATTACAAAACAAACCTGAATGGGGTAGTTCAGTGGCAAAGAACCCTTGCGAGATTGATCACCATGACTTAGATCATGGATTCGATCTTTCGCAATGCAACCTCCCCTGGACCAACCCCTTTGTCTACGAGAGCAAGTGGAGAATAATCGTATCTGTAAACTGTTAAAACGGACATAAGCCTGCATACCTCGTTCAAGTTTCAAAGGAAAAAAAAACAAAATTACAAAACAGTTACAGAAAATAAAAATAAATTTTACGAATAAGAAACTGAATAACAAAACTACTTAGCAAAATGAAACACAACCTTTAAAGAATATGATTAGGCAAAAGGAACAAATCTCAAAATCATATATGCAACATATGAAGATTTAAAATTTTTAACAATAGCTTACATCAATACAATTATAAAACCATTTAGTCCAAGTAAATGTGCATTTTGCATAAGTAGCGGGAATCAATAGATTGTAAATAATCAATTATGTTCATATATATAAGCTATGCAAACAATTTTAAAATATCTAAATGCAAAAGTTTATTAAGGCTCATGCAAAAATTTGTAATTAGCAGACTCATAAATTTATTTTATAATTTAATTATAATAATCATCATCATCACCAAATTAAACGTCATCAATCCTAATTCATAACGAAAAAGCTCATTAAAATAATCCCATTTATATGTTTAGATTAAATTATTAGACAAAACTTGACAATTTTATTTGATTTCTCTCCCTTAAAAGTAAAGTTGAAATAAAAAGTATTTTCTTTAGTTGATTAAAAAATTGTAAAATCTTAAAAGAAAGATTATCTAATTGAATGACAACGAAATAAAAAGTTTATTTTAATTAATAATTTAAAAATAGAGGTCTTAATTTGTAAATTTCACCAAACTATAAAAATTAAAAGTAATTTACCTTATACAGCTTTATGAAATCTTTAATTGATTAAATCCAGTACAAGAAAATCAAATTATAAAATACTAGTCGTCGTCCTGCACTTCAAGTGGGGATTACATGATGTTTGAAAATAAAAATGCTATTTTTATTACAACAAATAATCACTTTTAATAATTCAAATATTAAATATATTATACTTACTAATTTCCAAATAAATAAAAAAAAAATTATTTTTTCGTAGATTCCTGCAAAATGATCAATATATTAACATATACGTACATAAATCAAGTTTATAATTAATCTTAAATTTTTTATTTTCTAGAAATATTTTAGTAGGTTTTAAAATAATTTTTATAAATATCAGTTATATTGAATTCATTTTGAATAAATAGTTTAAAATATGGGCATAAATCCAATAAAGATTAAAAACATAAAAAAAATTTCATTAAAGTTTGCTTTAATTTGAAATAGGTCAAGACATACTATTATCTCCATTCATAAAAGAAAATATACATATCAATTTAATCATACATTAGTTGATCATCGAGCAGTAAATATACTTTATAATTCATCATCATCATCACATTGATCAAGTTCAAATTTATTAAATGCCATGAAAATAGTTTTATATTCTTTGCAAGTAATCCATTTCTTTTTGTTGAAAGTATGATGTGATTTTTTTTTTTTATGGTTTCATTTATATTGAAATAAATGTTTATAAAAATTTCGTAAAAATAGGAAAGTAAAAAAAAAAAAAGAAAATGAAAGAGAAAATATTAATGAAATTATTAATTATTTATAATAAGAAAGTGAAAAAATTTTAAAATATGTGATATTATTATTTTTATTAATTATTTAAAAACTAAAAACATTAATGATATTAATTAATTCTCTATTAACAAATTATAAAATAAATTGATAAAATGATTTTTCATGTATAGGGTGTTGGAAGATATATCAGACGGTATAGTGGCACTGACTACAAAAGAAGGTAAAAAATTAACTTTATATAAAAATAATTTTTTAGCCGTTATATTTAAAATTACGTTTACATTAATAATAATTGTACTTGTCTCAAATATAAATTTACTATGCAGGTTCTCATTGCATGGACATATTATATGCAACAAAAGATGATCCAGAGTGGTTGGTCTTACAGAGGAACACAGCACTTGAGATTATAAGTGGATGGATATTAACTTACTATCAAGATCTCTTTGGAATTAATTAATTAATTATCTTTCTTTAATTCACATTCTTTTTATTTTTTTCCCCTTTTATTAGCATTTTATTAGAATTAGATTAATTAAATTATCAGTAGAATTCAGTTAGCTATAAATACTTTGGATTTTTCTTTTGTTTTTTTTTAATAAATTCGTGTCTTGTTAAAAGCCATTATTATTATTTTTTTAATTTTGTTTATTTTGGTGTTCTCTTTCATATTTCTTTTGGCTGGTATGTTTTTGTTTTGGCTTTTCTTGTAGATTTTTGTTTTCGTAGTATCATAGTTTTTTGTTTTTCTCTGTTTTTCTGGTGCTTTTAGAGGGTTAGAATGATCATATGCAGCGATGCTGTTTTTTTTTTTTTTTTTTTTCTCCCTATCGTCTCTTTTCGAAATCACTATTATATTTTCATTTTTGTTTTTAACATTTTGTTCAGAAATGCAACACATGAGCACTCAACATAGGCTGCAATATTGATTATAAGACTTAAGAGGCAACTAAGGTGGATTTATAAATGCAGGTACATCTAGACTGATAAACCACTAAATATTTTTATGAGGGAAAATATTAATATTGAGGACAAATAGCATACTTTTAAAAATAAAAGGTTTTTTCATATTTAGAAAATTCACATAATATAATACAATAAACTCTCTATATTTGAAGTCACAGAAAAATCAGAGAGGGTACCTAAACCTGGATACCCCACTAATGGTTGGCAGGTGGGTTTCCCCTTTGGGTTCACAGCAAGACAGGTTCCCCATTAGAACAAAAATTGACATCTCTAAGTGGATGTAGTTCAATGTCGGTTTTATAGTGCAGTCAAAAGAATAAAAGAAGAAAAAGTGAAACTTAAAGGCAATTTCTTCCTTGAAAATTTGAAGCTTGCAAATGAAGTATTCTTGTTCACAAGAAAAGGAAAAACAGAAAAAATTAGAAAAAAGAAAGACTTACCAGCAATTCTCTTTTGAGATTCCACAAACCGTGTTCCTCGTCCAATTTTAAAGGTGTTCCTCGTCCAATTTCTTTCTGGGAAATAAAGAAATAATTAATATGGAAAAGAATAATAGAATGGTAAAGGATTTGAAGGACAAAGAAAACAAGCATCTATCTTATTCAGAAGGATATCCTGTTCCTATATCAGCATTCTCATTTCTTTATCCAGCAAAATTTCTTTTACTATAAAAAAAGGGTTTACTTCCCATGTGGAAAAGTAGGTCCAAACCAACAAATCAATCCTTGCAAAATAAAAATGAACAATCCTCATCATGATGCAAAATTATGCGATTTAAATCATGATCTATTATTCCCCGGGCTCATATGGATTGATATTCCAAATTACATAAGGCAAAACAACTGCAGCAACCTTTGTATGTCTCCTAAAACAATCTTTCTCAACTTCCAGCCAATAAATAGCAAGAAAGTATGAAATGCTTGAGCTGGAGATTCCAGATTTTAAACAACATACAACTGCAATTTATGCAGCCACTGTGCAGGCACTCCACTCATTCTAACTCAACCTCAAAGACACCACAGAAGTTACTGATAGTTACTAGTTAATGGATTCTAGGTTGAGGAGGTTAGCTGTAATTTATACAGCCACTGTGCAGGCACTCCACTCATTCTAACTCACGCTCAAAGACACCACAGAAGTTACTGATAGTTACTAGTTAATGGATTCTAGGTTGAGGAGGTTAGCTGTAATTTATACAGCCACTGTGCAGGCACTCCACTCATTCTAACTCACCCTCAGAGACACCACAGAAGTTACTGATAGTTACTAGTTAATGGATTCTGGGTTGAGGAGGTTAACTGTGCCGGAACTTTCATCAACAATCCTTAATCTCCAGCATCTGATTTCAATAAGCAAGGATGAAGAAATAAATTATTTCTACATGACAAATCCAAAAACAGAAGGCTGAACACAGCTTCAAGTGGTGTGATTGAAAATGAAATGTTTATCAGACATAATGGGTCGGAAATGTCTGGATGTTATAAACATCAGATATTTCTGATGTCCAAGTTTTATACATTCAATTAAAAGCTGTGATATACATGCAAATGCCTTGTATGTATACTTGTTTATTTAAGGAAAGTATGTCCCATGGAAGTGCACCTTCACATGCATTTCACGTCTAACGTGCAAATTCATTCTGCACCGGGATAGCTGAGAGACCTGCCCAACACATCTCCAGCTTTCTCATAGTTCATCATTACTCATTTTTCCAACTAGCCAGACAGACAACAATCAATTTCTTTGAACTGGAGTGTCACCACTAGGTTGGACATGTGGAACCACATGCTTTCTTACAAGCAGCATTTGTGAAACATGCAGAACATGCACTAGAGTGGCATTCGCCTTTAACAAATATTATTATTTTAAAGTTATCATATGTCAAACACGCAAATATATGTATACATTATGCAACACAAGAAAAGCTCTCATACACAGAAAAGTACAGGAAATCAAGGTCTTTACATGGAAGCTCATATGACATCTTGTTTTACTGAAGCAGTGAACTTTGTTGTCTCATGTCCAAGCAGGATCAATAGCATCCATAGGTTATCAGAGACAAGTTCACAAACTATTCTAACAATGCCACATTAAGTCACCCAGAAAGTGAATTCATACAACAACATTACCTGGCCCCATCCAATATCAAGCCCAGAAACTTCCACTGTAGAGCAGTTGTCATCTTTCCATGTCAGAGTAACAAGCTTCTTTCTGTGACCTGTCAGCTTTCAATAAGAGAAATGCGATAAATCAGTTTGTATTGTGTAAAAATCAAGGCAGAAATGGTTACATCATAAAGCTTGCGAGGAGAACAAAGCAGTTAGATGAAATCATCAAGTTATTTCTCCTACTAAAGTTTCTTTTTTTTTTTTTTTCCATAGAGAACTCCCATAATTGATCAGTCACTGAATAGGCTACATGGATCTCTCTAAATCCATCAGCATTTGCTTTTGCACTGGCTCTCATTTCTTATTCTTGAACCAACTCAGTTATGCACCCGTAACAAATGAAACTATTGGAAATATCAAAATGGGCAAAATAGTAAACAACAAATATATAGCATTTTGCCTGGACAATAAAGTTACCATAAAGAAATGACTGGGAATTATGCTTATTTATTGAAATACTTTTAGGAAAATGAGGCTTATTTTTTTATGAAAATTTCATGAAAAAATAAGATTAAGATAAATTTTGCATCCTCCATGTGAAGGAATATCCATTTGTCCCAAGTTTCATAGATTATCCTCTAAGTTGCCCCCATCTCCACTGCTGAAATTCTTTCAGAAGAAACATTTTCCTTAAGCTTTGCTAACTCCCGCATAATTAGCCAAATGAAGAATTAGAGCATGAGGAAAAATGTGAATCACAACTGCCCAACTACTGTGTGATGTACGAAACCTACTTGTCTCAAACTCACTGAAAGTTAGGTTCGCAAACAAAATGGAACAACAAATTATGATGTAATACATGTGTAACTGGTGAAGTTTGGCATCAACTTGAAATATGAAGGCCCTTTCAGACACCTCACCTAACAAATAATGCATTTCAAGTATGATATGTGCGGCTGATTAAAAACAATCACAATTACAAGCTGTATAAAGTTTTTTTTTTTTTTTTTTTCCCTTTTAGAAAAGGTCTGTCATGAAAGTCATTCAAATGAACAAAGTGAGAGAGAGAGAGAGAGAGAGAGAGAGAGAGAGAGAGAGAGAGAGATCAAATGTGCAAAAGGACAACAATATTCAAGGATTTCACAACTCACTATGTCAGCAGTCGCACTTTTTATAGCATCTATCTTAGGGAAGCATGGGCGCTTGTTCTGCAAGAAAAAAAAAAAACAATAATAAGCTAACTAAGATGCCAATTAGCTTCTCTGTACAACAGTTCTCTCTCATTTAATTGACTCAATCCTCTTCGTCACTATCTTCATAAATACCAAGTCGTGAAAATGCACAAATGGGAACTCTGGCAATAGTTTATTATATAATCTCATCCAAATTTAAAACTGGTATAACATGTGAACTGATATCTCAATTAGTAAGCAAGAAAAGAACGACAACCACCACATAAGCTGCCATCACCAAAGATAGACCATTGTTTTAAATACCGGATATTTTGACATCAACAAGATTTCAGAGTGTTCTGCAATAGTGTATCTCACATTGCAAATTGAAGTACGCAACCAACGCCAATTATTACAAGCTAATTACAGGACACAGAAAACTTATTGAACAAGATGTTACAATAAATTTAATTAGAAATCATCTGCTTCAGAGTAACATTTAGTATTAAAATCTAATATTCCCGGATATTTGTAATTGCTTTAGGATGTTACCAATACATTATACATGTCACCTTCATTGAAGTTAAAAACTAGTTTAAAGGAAAGAAATTAAAAAGTTACCAGAAGCAAATCATGAGCATCACCAAGTTTGTAGCCCTGAACCCAGAACACGTATGCCACCTGTGATTCATAACAAGCACTCAGTTCATTATCAAGGAGAAATGAATCAACTATGCCATGAAAAAGTCAGAACATGTGAAATTTAACCTTATAGCACTCAGATAAGACCTAATAGTTGGTCATAAGGAGCAAGTAATCAAAAGATATTGGCTAAAAGTATTAGGCAAACTACAACATTTTTCACAAAGAAAACTGAAATGCATACTGCAACAGCCGGAGCTCTTCCTAGTCCAGCTGTGCAATGTATATATGTCACACTTCCATTTCGGTTTATTGCTTTGTACAATTTACTAACCACTGTGGAAGCCGTATCCGTAAATCAAATGCATCAAAGTCCCTGCCATATCCAATATTAGTTACTGCATTAGAGGTCCTGTATCAAGTAAAAATTTGCACTCTACAGAAAAAGAGATGCACATGTATATCCATGCACACACCACCATTGTGCTCTTTAGCATGGTAACTTAAATTAATTGATCAGAAATTCAACTGAGTAGGAAGAATAATTTAAAGAGTAATTTCACAATAGAACAAAGGAATGGGAGAACAATGAACACTAGAACTTAATAAGACTAAAAAGGTGGAAAATGAATTACCACTGCTAACAAAGTCCCAAAAGGTGGCAAGAAGTGATAACAACAATAACTCAAATTTGATAAAAATAAAAATACAAAATAAATAAATCATTACCAATTTTTCAGCTGAAAAAAGTTTTAATATCATCACCAATTTTACAGTGGAAAAAAGTTTTAACTGTAGAAATGAGTTTACTATCTGCTAATTTTATCCTTGCTTATTGATTTAGTCAAGTGGTTGTGGAAAAACTTAAAGAAGAATATCACAATTGGAATGAAAAACAAGGTGTTGTCATGACCTGCCTTATCTCTGCACGCAAGTGTTGACTGTCATTGCATTTCTTGGCATATTCTCGAATGGCATTGATATCTACCCCAAAATATCTGGGTATAATAGTAAAGGTATACTATTTTATCACATGCTAAAAATTCTTGAGGACTCAAATTTCCAACAGTTACATATCAACCAAACAGAGACCATATAAAAGGAAGCAAACTTAGTGTTCTTTTTTTCTGTGGCAAGTCTAATCTCAAATGGAACTTAAGGACGGTCATTTGGGATACTCCAAGTTTGGGTCCTGCTGCAAGCAATATATGGTTTTCACTCCTACTTCTCGAAGCTTGTCAACATCTTCAGGAGTCTAGCAATTAGGAAATAAATAAGAAATCAAAATAGAAAAATAAGAGATAATCATGAGCGAAAAGATTAATTCATAATTTATTGAAAAATAATCACCTGCAGGCATGATCCTACAATTAAATCTGGAGAAATGAAGTTGCAGTTCATTCCTAGTTCATGCCCATAGGTCAAAACTGTACTAAAACAAAATAGGACAAATGATTAGTAGTGTTAAAGAAAAAAAAAAATGATGATACATTTCAAATGAGAAGTCTTGAAAAGCATAACTATCAACTTAAACCATATAAATATTGAGAAACAAACCATATAAATATTAATCTCATGCATTTGTTGACACAGAAAAAAACCATGAAGGCCTGAGTAGTATCCCCTCTCTCAAACAGTAACTTTTCTTTGATCACATGAAACATTTACAGAACCACAAGCATTAAAAAAAAAAAAATCATTCAGATGCATACCCCAAGAATAGAACACATTTGACCCACCAATTCCTCGCACTTAAAAAGGGAGCTAGGGAATTTTGGAATTACCAGCACCCATAGCTTCTGTCATGTTATGGCTATATGTCTCAGATTTTTCCGTGTCCTCCTTCAGATCAGCACCACTTGTGTCTGCACTAGCTGAAGAACCAGAAATTGCCTACAAACAACAACATCAAATAATCTTTTCTTAGAAAAGATGCAGATTTATTGAAGTGGAACGGCCACTGATTTCTTCAAATAAATTTTTTCCACGGAAAAGAAAACAGAAAAAAAAACAGCTGCTTTAATTACCATAATTGCCTACCAACTGATCAAAACAAAATTGTAATCATGTAGGATTTCCAATCATGGCAGCATCTATATAACCATTTTTTTTCATTAAAACAACCAACAGACCAGTTAAAAGAATTAGCACTCTTATGTCAAATCCAGTGCAGAAAAATCTACATTGGTTGATTATGATGGAAAATTTAAAGAAACATAAACATTTTCTAAGAAAAGGTTATGGAATAGAACAAACAAAAGCGAAAATATTCCAGAAAATCTAATAAAGTAAGATATTTACTGAAAAGAGAATAATGGGGAAAAAATTAACTACTTCAGGGTATCTAGTTTTCACTGCTTGAAAATAACAGCACATAATCCATCTAAAAAAAGTGAGAAATGAGAATCAAACAACAGAGATAGAAATTCCAAAACAAATTCAAAATCTCCAGATTGTTCAAAAGCTACCTTTACAGCCAAGCTTCGATACAGATCATTAAAATTCTTCATTGCCTGCGTAAAATCAGTAATCAACTTTTCAATAAAGCTAAATAAAACTAAATGTATATACACATAAAAACACAAGAATTGAATAAAAACTAAGGTAAGAGGATATCACCACCATATTAACAGGAACAGAAAAAGGAGGAGGAGAAGAAAGCTTTGTTTGGTGCCCTTTGAAGCCTTGCAGAGGCAAAGCAGAGGATCTGAAATTCCAACAGTAAATTACACAGTTGTTCAAATTTAAGGAAAAATAAACAAATTATGAGGATATAATTATAATGACCTTGGGAAATAATGAAGGCAATTCATCTGATGAAGAAGAAGAAGCAGAGAAGAGTGAAAAATATCTGAGAAAGTGCTTTTCGATTGATTTGATTCTTTTTTTTCTTTTTATTTATTCTGGGAAGGGTGGGGGTTTATATAGTTTTAGTGGGAGGGGGATATAAAGGGGATCGCCTTTTGAAAGATTCTCCAAAATGCCATAATAGGAAAATTGTGGAGGATACTTACTATAAGTGGGGCCCGCAGCACGGGATGTTGAAGTTACGCACGTGAATTTTGGATCGGACTTTATTGAACCCGGAAATTAATGCAAAACTAGTCGGATTCATTCAATGGACGGAGCGCGGAACTTCTATTGCTTAATTGGTTAAATTGATGTCAACACATAAGTGCATTTAGTTTAACTATTTATAAAATGTTTTTATTTTTTGACTTTTTTCGTAAAAGTTGTCGATTGGTAGGTCTATTGACTATTTATAATAAGATCCTATTATCGATATTTTGTGATATATTTAAGGAATAATTATATTTTTATGAATTTTGTATTGACTGAGTATATCAATTTTTTAAAATTTATAATTAGGTGTTTTCGACTAATTTGGCAAATTAAAAAAAGTGAACGTGCAATCGTGGGACACCCTTTTTTTTTTTAAACATGGCAGCTAAGAAGACTAGAGATAATCAAATGATCCGATTCGTTGGATATTCTCTCCGATCCGAATGGAGTAGATAAAATCTGATCCGAATAGTGGTGAATCGGATAAAGATTTTAAAAATAAAATTTGCACGGATATAGATTGAATTCGATCAGTGAAAAATAATTTTATTTTTTTCTTATATTTCTAAAATGGCTGACTATAATTATAGATGCGCAGTTATCTTTTTTTTTTTCTTCCTTCTTTGTTTTCCATTTATATTTTAAATTATTGTCTCCAACTCTTCACTATTTTCACATTTTTTTTAATCTCTACTTCAAACAAAAGAATATAAGTCAAACATTACGACGACTAACATGATTTCTTTTGCACTTAATAATTTTTAAAGTCTCTTCTAATTGTTATAGTATACAATATTTCAATTATTGTTAAGAATTTTTTTTATTTTCAAGCACAATAAATAATATGAATTTTTATTAAATTCTTATTTTATTTTTATTTTAAACATAATAAAAACGGATAATATTCGATCCGAACCAACCCGCTTCGATATTTGATCTAATCTGAATCCCAACGGAGCCTATATAAACATAGATATATAAATATTTTTGTGGATCGAATGTAAATTTTATATAATTCGATCCGAATCCGATCTATGATCATCCCTGATGAGAACAAAATGAGGTCCAAATTAACCAAAACTGATGTGGGCTTTATGAAAATTGTCTCTTTTTTTTTTTTTTTTTTCACCTTTCATTTATTATTGCCCAACAACTACATCACATAAACAACCTACCCTGTTAATCACAGGTCTCCGATCCAGCATGTAGTGGCCAAAATGGATTTCTCAGTCAATTTATTTCACTACCATTCAAAAAATAATAATATTTTGGAGAACAATCAAACGATCTTTTCCAATAATAATAATAAAATCTGATACAATAACTAAAATCTCTCTATATAAAAAGAATAAAATAATGCATCTTTAATATATATATATATATATGGAAGCTGAAAAAAAAATTCAAGCCCTTCTCTCTGTTAAGCATTTAATTTTTCTTTCTTTAGAAAATTTTAAATTTTTCCTTTATTTTTTTTATTTTGATCGGTTGTTTCAATTTAATATTTAGTATATAGTATCGATAATTATCAACTTTTTAAAAATCTAATCTAATCATCTAACCCACTCCAACTTTAATTTTTAAATATATGAGTTGTTTTAACTTTTAAATACCGATTTTTTTATTAAATTTAATTTTAATGGTTTTTCTAAGCTATATTTACAGAGGGAACAATTAGTTAAAGGGAACATGCAACTATTCTATGTGGATCAGCAACGTGCGGTGTATCTCTCATCCCTCAGAAATATGAAACTATCCACGATTTTTTGTGTTGCATATTTTGATTAATGAGAGTTATTATTTCTCTTTGTTTGAACAGGTTCCAGGAGATGAACAGGTTATTAATGAACAGGAGATGAACATATTTCAATACTACATAAATGATTCTTTTTCTCTTTTTCTCTCTCAATTAAGTGAAATTTCTCTCAATTAAAATTTTAATCATGGGATATTAATTTAATGTACATGCTTTTATGTGAAAAATAAAGTGTTTAATTAAAATTTTTCGTTTATCAAATGACTAACAATTTATCTAACAAGAGGACATTCGCGTTGAAGGATTTCCATTAAACATATTTAATTATTTTTACAAAGGCTTTTACAATAATTTGGTAATTTATAATAGTAAAACCAAGGATTCCGGAATAATTATTATAAACTGCAAGATGAAGTCATATATTTTGTAAAATCAAGGACTTAAAAATAATTTTTCCAAATAATAAATGAAAGTTAAAAGACAATTCCCATGAAGTTCACGTCACATTTGGCTCATTTGGATATTTTAAAATTTTCTTTGTCCTCATCATCTGTCGCGTGTGGAAAAAAACGTGAGGCCTACTATTGTGTATTCAATTTTAATTGCAAATTTAAACTGTCCATGCCTCGATTACTAGCGTTTTTCATTTATGCACTAAAGATATAATTATATCTATTGGAACAAGATTGCTCTTTTTCTTTGTTCCATTTTTTTTTTTTTAATTTTTGGGTTTTAGAATTTCTACGGAGAGGAGTTGAGGTGTCTGATTAAATGGGGCTTTGTGTTAGCAACGGAATCAAGGGTTATTCTCGTAGCACAGTTACCCATTTATTCTTTTATGTTTTAGTGTTTAAGTTTGTATGTGTTTTCACAATTAGCTGTTACTGCTTTTCCTTGATTGAGATTGAAATCAGTCGCCTTCTTCTTAATTTTTACCCTAAAGATGCTTGAGCTGTTCTTTTTGTCTTTCCCTCGGTATTAGTCACTCTCTATGTTTGCTGTTGCTATGGCTTTCACGAATACACTTAATGTTCTTGACAAGAAATTTAAATTTTTAGATGTATTGTTACTTTCTGTAAATTTGAAGATAAATTTCTAAGGTATGTACTTCTATAGTTGGTTATTTGATAATTTCCCTTGGATTCAATCAGAATTTGTGAAAGTTTGTCAGTCTTTGGTGATGATTTAGAGTATTGGTGTCTGAGGAAAAGTGTGTTTATATAATTTAAATTATGAAGATATTCTTTGAGATTATGTATCATATTGATATTCTGCTCTTCGGGACCTATTTGACAAAAATTGATTATTCTAGTATGAGAGTTAGTAATTAGGCAATGAGAAGGATAATATTTTTAGAGTTTCCTTTTAGACAATTTTTATTTCATTAATTTATTGTCTTGTAGAATTGAATTCAAGAAATGTCAGAAGAGATGGGAAGAATCTTGGTTTTGAGTTTGAGATATTGCAGTCACCAAATTTAAAGAACTTTAGCTTCATTGAACTGAATATTGCCACTAGAAACTTCCGATCAGACAACGTACTGGGTGTAGATGCTTTTGGGCAAGTTTTCCTTGGGCGTATTGATGGCATGGCGATTGCTGTGAGGGGGTTTAACCAAAGGTTCCTTGGTCAGGAGGAATGGTTGGTCAGTTTTATGGTTTCAATTTCTTAAATTGGTTTTTCCAGCTATTTATGATAAATTTTTCTTTTCAATTCAGGGGCTACTTATTCGGTTGAGGTCCTTAATTAGAGGGAGTTCATACTTCTCTCTCAATTAGAGGGACCTTGGCAATACAAGATATATATGAAATGTGAATCCAGTTCTTCTCATTTACGTTAAATGCATTGCTATCTTTACACCGATAGTAGTGCTCAATCCATAGAAATAGCCATTGCCCATTAGGAATTTAGGATATCTAAAAAGTTCACAATATTTAGTATCAGTAAAATGATTATATTTTAGACCCCTTTTCGTGCCCAGTGTGTTTAAATTTTAAAAGATTGAGATGAGCTAAAAATAGTTGATTGTAGCGTTCTTTGGACATGAAGGCAGAGATCAACTATCTTGGAAAATTGCAGCATCCTAATCTTGTTAAGTTGATTGGTTACTGCTTTGAGGATGACCATCAGCTTTCGGTTTGTGAGTTTATGCTTTATGGCAGCGTGGAACAGTGGTTATTGGGTTGTGAGTTCCATGTTATCTTATTTGTATTAACTCGACTACTGCTTTTAGTTTATGCATAAACATGCTCAAACGTTAAGCGAATCTTGATATAGGGGGGTCTGGGATACATTCTTGGGACATTCGCATGAAAGTTGCTCTCGGTGCTGCAAAGGGGCTTGCATTTCTTCATAGTGCTGATGTGAATGTCATTCATGGGGACTTTAAGACTTCTCATATACTGCTTGATTCAGTATGTAATTTACCTACATTACCTGATCACTTTTTCACAATATATTTGAATTTAGGACTAACAATTAGTTGAGTATATCTGCATTTGTTGACCTACCTGCTACATTTGCTCCATATTTGTAGAACTTCAATGCAAAGCTTTCTGGTTTTGCTTTAGCTAGGGATGGACCAACTGATGATAAGAGTTACGTCACTACTAGGGTCATGGGAACTTATGGATTTGCTGCACCAGAGTATGTAGCCACAGGTATGATTTTCATATGTGGCTTCTCGTAACTCTGATTGATGTTAGCTTGCTTTGTATGCTTCAATTTTCTGGTTCAATGTACTTATTTTTACCATTTTCTCTATGCACTCCAAAGATTATGTTTGAGCAATTTATTCTTCATTGTTTGAGCATTAGAAGTGTTAAACATATCCCTAATCCTAGGAAATATCATCTGAGACTGCGCAAGGTAAAGGGGTGTTAAAAGAGAACGAGCATGAGTGAAAGCTACCGTTGATGGAGAGATATTGTGAGTAAAAACTGCATATCATTGATTCTTTTGAGGCATTACCAATGAAATATTTGCAAGTGAATCCCTTTTTTTTGTTTTTTATGAAGGTTAATGAAGGGTCAAAATTTGTCTAAAATTTGCAGGTTATAGCGTAGAGGGTAGAGGATAGTTGGCCTTGTATCAAAACTCTCACCATATTAGCAAAATTGCCCACCATTCCTTCACCGTTAAAGTTTGTGAGGAGAACAATCAAGTCTAACCTGATCGGAGAAACTTTATTTTTAATAATATATTTGTGTTACTCAACCTCTAAGTCTCATAGCATAGTTCAAAATAGGGTTAGTAATATATGAAGTTATTAAGTTTTTTTTTTTTTTTTTTTTTTTTTTTTTTTTTTTTTTTTTTTTTTTTTTTTTTTTTTTTTTTAATGGCTAAGTAGGAAAAATTTGGAATTAAGTACTACCTTTGTTCCATAATACTTGTCACGTTTGAAGTTTCAGGTCTCTTAATAAAATCATTAAATCTGTCTAAGTTACTATAAATTATTAAGTAAATTGACTGTATTATCCTTAATTTAATACTAATTCTCTAAAAAGATCATTAAATTGAAGTAATAATTATTGGTCATATACAAAGAGTGAACATAGAAAAAAGTATTTATTACACCTTGAAATCACAAATATGACAAGTATTTTAAAACAAACTATTTTTTTAAATGTGATAAGTATTATGGAACAGAGGTAGTATATGAATTAATAATGTTTGCACAATTAAGTGCATTTAGTTTGAATCTTAAAGGAAAATCAAAATGAACTATTACCCTATGATTTTGTTTTATTGATTTTTTTAAGATTATCATATTCCTTCTTCTTATTACTCTCTCTCTATCTCTCTTATATTATTTTGAAATTGAAAGAAAACTGAAAGAAATTTTTTTGACTTTTTTAGAAAGAGATATAAAATAGTAAAAAAAGGAAAAAAAAAAAAAAAGAGAGAGATGGATTGAATGTTTATGATTGATATCATTTATTAAGTAATAAGATGGTTATTTTAATTTTCCGATAATTCACTTGATTGCTACTTTTGGATAATTCAGACATTTATGATTGCTACTTTTGAATAATTCAGACATTCAATTAGAAATTTTTTTAGTTCAGACATCAAAATAAAAACCATTAAAAAGTTTAAGCACTGCGAGTATAATTAACCTTTCGCAATATTCTCTCCATACTAATACTAATTATGTGGTTGTTAGACCAACTCATTGGGTTGTGGCTCTACTTTGCCTATGGTTTATGCAGTATAATACAACAATATTGTTGTATTGTATCATGGATTCTGGTCACTTATTAAATTTTGATATTGAACAGGCCGTTTAAATGCAAAGTGTGATGTATACAGCTTTGGAGTTGTACTTCTAGAAATTTTTTCCGGCAGACGAGCTATAGAGAGTACTGGGACACCTGCGCAAGAGTACTTAGTGAAGCGGGTAAACAAATACGGAATTTCCGTAGTTTTAGACAGACGTCTTGACGGTCAACGCTTCTTTCTTAAAAGGGCTCGAAAGTTGGCTAACCTTGCACTTCATTGCTTAAATGATGAGCCGAAGTTCAGACCAGACATGGAAGATGTGGTTATGGCATTAGAGTCGCTTCAAGAATCAAATTAAAGCATGTGTTTATCGGAGCAATGTACAGTTTCTGCTTTGCATTTTGCTTGTAGTATTTTATCACTTTGTTATTATTGGTATTATGACGATGTTCTAGGCAATAATTTTCCTTTCAGTTAAGGCAGTAAAATTTTTTTACAGTATTCTGTTCATACACTTTACAATTTGAGGTTAATAGTATGTATTTAATACATCATAAAACAAATTTTGAAAAATTAGTTTTCCGCATTTTTCATCTATTTCCCTACAACTTCTTGCAACTTTAGATAAAAAATCAACCAATATGAAGTTTGAATTGAGATACTTCTTCCATTCTCAAATACTTCTTTCCAAATATTTTTCAAGAAAAAAAAATATTTTATTTTTCGAGAAGAAACGGCGAATTAAAATTGTTTTTGTTTTTATTTTTGTTTTCTACCTTTTTGTAGAGCAGAATGGTATGTAATTTAGTAAGGATTGTTGAAAGTGAAAATGTTTCAAGACAAAGGTTGTATGACATGGATATGCTTCTCTTACTTCAATTTTGGCTTCTGTCATCAAATGTTCATGGATATTGGAACCAATCTGCTCATGAATAAACTCAAATGCTCAAAATCTATCTTCAATTTTTCTAACAGTTGAATGCATCAAATTTTTCTCCCATGAAACAATAAAATTACAAAACAAACCCGAATGGGTAGTTCAGTAGCAAAGAACTTTTGCATTAAAAACTCTTGCATGATTGATCATCACGGCTTAGATCATGGATTCAATCTTCCGCAATGCAAACTCTCCCGGACCAGCCCCTTTGTCTCCGAGAGCGATTGGGAATTAATCGTGTTTCTGAACCATTAAAATGGACACGGGACTACATACCTCGTACAAGTATCAAAGGAAAAAAAAAAAATTTCAAAACAAGCACAGAAAATAAAAATAAATTTTACGAATGAGAAAATAACAAAACTACTAAACAAAATGAAACACAACCTTTAAAGAATATGATTAGGCAAAAGGAACAAATCTCAAAATCATATATACAACATATGAAGATTTAAAATTTTTAACAATAGCTTACACCAATAGAATTATAAAAACCATTTAGTCCAAGAAAATGTGCATTTAGCATAAGCAGTGGGAATCAATAGATTGTAAATAATCAATTATGTTCATATAAGCTATTTAAACAATTTTAAAATATCTAAATGCAAAAGTTTATTAAAGCTCATGCAAAAATTTTTATTGAATTTTTATTTTATAATTTAATTATAATAATCAAAGTTATTGAAAAAAAAAAAAAGATAAACAGTTGACTGAATAATAACTAACTAAACAAACCTAAAAAAAATAGTGCAATAAAACTCAATGGTGGAAATCAAACGCTAATTAAACGTCATTAATCCTAATTCATAAAGAAAAGCTCATTAAAATAATCCCATTTATATGTTAAGATTAAAATTATTAGATAAAACTTGACAATTTTATTTGATTTCTTTCCCTTAAAAGTAAAATTGAAATAAAAAGGATTTTCTTTAGTTGATTAAAAAATTGTAAAATCTTAAAAGAAAGATTATCTAATTGAATGACAACCAAATAAAAAGTTTATTTTAATTAATATTTTAAAAATAGAGGTCTTAATTTGTAAATTTCACCAAACTATAAAAATTAAAAGTAATTTACCCTATACACAGCTTTATGAAAAATTTAATTGATTAAATTCAGTAAAAGAAACTTAAATTATAAAATACTAGCTGTTTTTCTGAGCTTCGCGTGCCAATGTTACATGATGTTTGAAAATAAAAATACTATTTTTATTATAACAAATAAATACTTTTAATAATTCAAGTATCAAATATATTATAATTACTATTTTCCAAAAAAATAAAATAAAAAAATAATATTTTTTCGTAGATTCTTGCAAAAGGATCAATATATTAACATATACATACATAAATCAAGTTTATAATTAATCTTGAATTTTTTATTTTCTAGAAATATTTTAGTAGGTTTTAAAATAATTTTTATAAATGTCAATTATTATTGAATTCATTTTGAATGAATAATTTAAAATATTGGCATAAATCCAATAAAGATTAAAAACATAAAAAAAATTTCATTAAAGTTTGTCCTAATTTGAAATAAGTTAAGAAATACTGTCATCTCCCTTGACAAAAGAAAACATACATATACTTTATAATTTCATCGTCATCACCACATTGATCAAGTTCAAATTTATTAGATGTGATGAAAATAGTCTTGTGTTGTTTGCAAGTAATTTTTCTTGTTTAGAGAATTTTAAATTTTTTCTTTATTTTTTTGTCTTTTGATTGGTTGTTTCAATTTAGTATGTAGTATATGATACCGATAATTATTAACTTTTTTAAAATCTAATTTAATCTAATTATATAACCTACTCAAATTTTATCGTCTAACCTGATCTAACTTTAATTTTTAAATATTTTGAGTTGTTTTAACTTTTAAATACGGATTTTTTTATTAAATTTAATTTTAATGGTTTTTCTAATCTATATTTGCAGAGGGAACAATTAGTTAAAGGGAACATGCAACTTTTCTATGTGGATCAGCAGCGTGCGGTGTATCTCTCATCCCTCAGAAATATGAACTATCCACGATTTTTTTTGTTGCATATTTTGACTAACGAGGGTTATTATTTCTCTTTGTTTGAACAGGTTCCAGGAGATGAACAGGTTATTAATGTGTAAGTGCTACATAATTTACAAAGAATGATGCCTTTTTATGATATTCATATGGTTAATTTGTGATTGTTGTTTCACGTCACACGGTATCTCTATGGTTGTTGTCAGGAACTAGAAGATCCTCCCATTTTGATATATATATATATATATATATACTTTTATTTTTAGATTTATTCTTAAATTTTAAATAAATATACATAGATAATTAAGTACATTGACCATAAAAAATTACATTCAATACTACATAAATGATTCTTTTTCTCTTTTTCTCTCTCAATTAAGTAAAATATCTCTCAATTAAAATTTTAATCATGGGATATTAATTTAATGTACATGTTTTTATGTGAAAAATGAAGTGTTTAATTAAAATTTTTCGTTTATCAAATGACTAACAATTTATCTAACAAGAGGACATTTACGTTGAAGGATTCCCATTAAACATATTTAATTATTTTTACAAAGGCTTTTATAATAATTTGGTAATGTATGATAGTAAAACCAAGGATTCCGGAATAATTAATATAAACTGCAAGATGAAGTCATATATTTTGACTTAAAATAATTTTTCCAAATAATAAATGAAAGTTAAAAGACAATTCCCATAAAGTTCACATCACATGTGGCTCATTTGGACATTTTAATTTTTTTTTTTTTTTGTCCTCATAATCTGTCACGTGTGGAAAAAAAGTGAGCCCTACTATTGTATATTCAATTTTAATTGCAAATTTTAAACTGTCCATGCCTCGATTGCTAGCGTTTTTCACTTATGCACTAAAGATATAATTATATCTATACTTAAATACAAATATAGCCAGTAAAACCAAGTAAGATTCACTTGATTTTTCTCGAAGGTATGACAGCAAGCACCCTGAACTAAAGTATTGACGGCCGACTCCTTGTTGTTATTGGGCAACTGATCATCGCGAAACAGCAAGTCCGCCTCCAGTGAGTTGCTCAAAGTAGTTTTTTTAACCTTTCTTTTTCTTGTT
Organism: Jatropha curcas; assembly: GCF_041381405.1. Lineage (NCBI taxonomy): Eukaryota > Viridiplantae > Streptophyta > Magnoliopsida > Malpighiales > Euphorbiaceae > Jatropha > Jatropha curcas. The sequence goes on from NC_143156.1 coordinate 26,799,157, forward strand.
ATAATATTTGCTGCCAAATTTTAAGAAAGAAAAAGGGATTTCTTGGAACTAGATTGCTCTTTTTCTTTGTTCGATTTTTTATTTTTTAATTTTTGGGTTTTAGAATTTCTGCGGAGAGGAGTTGAGGTGTCTGATTGAATGGGACTTTGTGTTAGCAACGGAATCAAGGGTTCTAATCGTAGCACAGGTACCCATTTATTCTTTTATGTTGTAGTGCTTAAGTTTTTATGTGTTTTCACAATTAGCTGTTACTGGTTTTCCTTAATTGAGATTGAAATCAGTCGCCTTTTTCTTAATTTTTACCCTAAAGATGCTTCTTTTTGTCTTTTCCCCGGTATTAGTCACTCTAAATGTTTGCTGTTGCTATGGCTTTCACGAATACACTTAATGTTCTTGACAAGAAATTTAAATTTTTAGATGTATTTTTACTTTTTGTAAATTTCAAGATAAATTTCTAAGGTATGTATTTCTATGGTTGATTATTTGATAATTTTCCTTGGATTCAATCAGAATTTGTGAAAATTTGTCAGTCTTTGGTGATGATTTGGAGTATTGGTGTCTGAGGAAAAGTGTGTTTATATAATTTAAATTATGAAGATATTCTTTGAGATTATGTATCATATTGATATTCTGCTCTTCAGTACCTATTTGACAAAAATTGATTATTCTAGCATGAGAGTTAGTAATTAGGCAATGAGAAGGATAATATTTTTAGAGTTTCCTTTTAAACAATTTTTATTTCATTAATTTATTGTCTTGTAGAATTGAATTCAAGAAATGTCGGAAGAGATGGGAAGAATCTTGGTTTTGATTTTGAGATATTGCAGTCACCAAATTTAAGGAACTTTAGCTTTAGTGAACTGAAGACCGCCACTTCAAACTTCGAATCAACAAATGTAAGGAGTAGATATGGTTCTGGGTTAGTTTTCAAAGGGTGGATTGATGGCATGGACATTGCTGTGAAGAGGCTTAACCATGAAAGCTTCCTTGGTCAGCAGGATTCGTTGGTCAGTTTTATGGTTTCAATTTCTTAATTGTTTTTTCCAGCTATTTATGATAAATTTTTACTTTCAATTCAGGGGCCTATTTATTCGGTTGAGGTCCTTAATTAGAGGGAGTTCATACTTCTCTCACAATTAGGGGAATTTGGCAATACAAGATTTATATGAAATGTGAATCCAGTTCTTCCCATGTACTTTAAATGCCTTGCTATCTTTGCACCGGTAGGAGTGCTCAATTCATAGAAATAGCCATTGCCCATTAGGAATTTAGGATATCTAAAAAGTTCATAATATTTAGTATAAGTGAAATGATTATATTTTTGACCCTTTTTCATGCCTAGTGTGTTTAAATTTTAAAAGATTGAGATGAGCTAAAAATAGTTGACTGTAGTGTTCTTTGGACATGAAGGCAGAGATCAACTATCTTGAAAAATTGCAGCATCCCAATCTTGTTAAGTTGATTGGTTACTGCTTTGAGGATGACCTTCGGCTTTTGGTTTGTGAGTTTATGCCTTGTGGCAGCTTGGAAAAGCATTTATTCGAGAGTGAGTTCCATGTTATCTTATTTGTATTAACTTGACTACTGCTTTTTGTTTATGCATAATCATGCTCAAACGTTAAGCGAATCTTGATATAGTGGGGTCTGCGCCACTTTCTTGGGACATGCGCATGAAAGTTGCTCTTGGTGCTGCAAAGGGGCTTGCATTTCTTCATAGTGCTAATGTGAATCTCATTCATGGGGACTTTAAGGCTTCTCATATACTGCTTGATTCAGTATGTAATTTACCTACATTACCTGATCACTTTTTTCACAATATACTTGTCACATTTGAAGTTTCACGTCCCTTAAGAAAATCATTAAATTTGTCCAAGTTACAATAAATTATTGAGTAAATTGACTCTATTATCTTTAATTTAATACTAATTTTCTAAAAAATCCATTAAATTGAAGTAATAATTATTGGTCATATATAAAGGGTAAACATGAAAAAAAGCATTTACTACACCTTGAAATCACCAATGTGACAAGTATTTTGGAATAAATTATTTTTTTAAATGTGATAAGTATTATAGAATGAAGTTAGTATATGAATTAATAATTTTTGTACAATTAAGTGCATTTAGTCGGAATCTTACTGGAAAATCAAAATGAACTATCTACCCTATCATTTTGCTTTATTATTTATTTTAGATTATCATATTCATTTTTCTTATTACTCTATCTCTCTCTTATATTATTTTGAAATTAAAAGAAAATTGGAAGAAATTTTTTGACTTTTTTAGAAAGAGATATAAAACAGTAAAAAAAGGGGGAAAAAAAAAAGGAGATGGATTGGATGTTTATGATTGATATCATTTATTAAGTAATAAGATGGTTTATTTTAATTTTCCAATAAACTAATCCGACCAAATGCACTTGACTGCTACTTTTGAATAATTTAGACATTCAATTAGAAATTTTTTTAGTTCAGACATCAAAATAAAAACCATTAAAAAGTTTAAGCACTGCAAGTATAATTAACCTTTCCCAATATTCTCTCCATACTAATACTAATTATGTGGTTGTTAGACCAACTTATTGGTTTGTGGCTGTACTTTGCCTATGGTTTATGCAGTATAATACAACAGTATTGTTGTATTGTATCATGGAATATGGTCACTTATTAAATTTTGATATTGAACAGACCGTTTAAATGCAAAGTGCGATGTATACAGCTTTGGAGTTGTACTTCTAGAAATTTTATCCGGCAGACGAGCTCTGGACCCGAATATGCCACCTGAGCCAGGGTTCATAGTGGAGTGGGCAAAGCGTTACCTGACAAACAAACGCACAGTTTTCGAAGTTTTTGACACACGTCTTGACAGCCAACACTTTCTTAAAAGGGCTCGAAAGTTGGCTAACCTTGCACTTCATTGCTTAAATGATGAGCCGAAGTGGAGACCAGACATGGAAGATGTGGTTATGGCATTAGAGTCGCTTCAAGAATCAAATTAAAGCATGTGTTTATCGGAGCAACGTACAGTTTCTGCTTTGCATTTTGCTTGTAGTATTTTATCACTTTGTTATTATTGGCATTATGATGATGTTCTAGGCAATAATTTTCCTTTCAGTTGAGGCAGTAAAATTTTCTTCTGTTCATATACTTTACAATTTGAGGATTTAATACTGTAAATTTACATGCTGTAATCAAAGTTGAAAGTAGTTGATTCTTTGTGGATAATGAAAGTGAAGCACTAGCAACTCTCATTCTAAACAAGCTTCGTGCCGGAATAAAGGTATTATTGCATTTATCTCATATACAACAGTTATATATGTGTGTGTATATATATATATATATATATATATATATATTGAGAAGAACAACAGTTATGTTTAAGAGTCATATGTTTACAATAATTCGGTAATGTATGATAGTAATATAGATGATAGTGTTACATAAATTGCCAATACTTTTATAATCTTAGGTGGATTAAAAATTAATTCATGAATTGACAAAAGTGTCATATGGTAAGTTGGAGATAATATTTTGACATGATCGTAACTTTTTACAACTGTATTTTATTTTAATTAAATTTTTTCTAATTAATAAGATAAAAACTATTTTTTATTTTTTTCCTTTCTTTTTTAAGGTAATTTATTATTAATTTAATATTTAATATTTTATGCAATTTTTGTATTTTAGGTCAACGAGAAAGCAACGGTGTCATCCATATATGAAGCTTAAAAATATAATCTAAACAGTTTTAATAATTACTTCATCGAAGTTTTAGCGGTTAGAAAAATACAATAATACAAAGAATTTTGGGTAACTTTCCATATTATCAAATAATAAATATAATTACTTTCTTTCTTTTTAACTTTTTTTCATTTCTTCAATGTTGTTTTCGACTTATTTTCTGGTTTTGGCAAAAAAAAAAAAAATTGTTCAAAAGAAAAAAAAAATCTAAGTCTTATTTCAATATTATTTTTTTAAACTTCAATTTATTAATTTATAAGTAAATAATATAAAAGTATAGTAAATATATCAATAATCAATTTAAGTTATAGATTTATAATGTTGTATTATTGTAAACAGTGACATACTTTTTTTTTATTATTATTACAAATCACTTTAATATCTACCATTGTTGAATTATACTAAATAGAATTTTGATTGTTCTTCCTAAAATTTTATAATTCATAATAATTTACTAAACATAATAATATAATCAATTACAAAAATTAATAGAATAATATTTAAATATCCACAGACGAAGTCCAGTTTTTCAGACTAGTTTGATATCAAACTTAACATACGAGGTAATCTTGCATCGTAGATTAGGAACGATCAATATTCACCTCTCATTAGAATCCCGATTCTTTGAACCAGGATCCAAACCAGATGACAAAGTCCCAGTTGATAGAGTCTATAACATTAATATTAATCCAAGAAAATCAATGGTCGGGCCTTCTCCCTGAGTGTTGCTCGTCTTCATTACTGACACCGCCTTCTTCTATAGGCATCCCAGACCAATAAATCAGGCATAGACTCATGAATATCTAACCACTTTTCAACACAACCCGAATGAAACTCATGTTTACACGACATCTCCTGAATCTGGCCGCTGATACTCATCTCATCCAAACAAATTGGCAGTCCTCAACGTAATCTTTAGCCACTATTATTCTTGACATTGCGTTTATTGACTCTTTCAACGCTGATAATATCAAGTTTGTCGGCCTCAATCGATAATTGGAAAAGGGTGACAAAATTGATCGGTTACTTAAAGATAGCGATTTGAGGATGGGTTGAGGCTTCTTGGTTCAGTAAGCAAAATGATATACCATCCGCACTGAGCAAAATGATTTTTGAATATTAATTTTTATGGCTGGATTGGAGATTGGAGATTGGAGATTTACGGGTAGATTATTTAGGAGATTTGGTTGTTACTCAAAATATCTATAATGCACAGACACTTTAAAAGGTTTAGCATATTAGTGTCGTATTTATGACGGACATGACACTTCGGACAACTATTTTATTTTAATTTTATTAATTTAAGAGACTTCAAAGATACTTTAAGATACTTGTAAAAATTTTATAAAACTTTTAGATAAATTTAATAACAAAACAATTCAAATTGAGTCATAAATATAAATTAGATAAATATATATATACTTAAAATAAAAAATTACGATATATATAAGATGAAAAAACCTTAAATCATTATGTAGCGTTTATAATTTTATTGCCAAATTTAAAAATTAGATTTTTTTCATGGTAATTTTTGACTTCTATTAAGAAAAACCTATAATATTATATTGAATAAACAAAAATATAGAACATTGCAAGAGATTAATTCGAATATTTTGAATGTGTTGGAATTTTTGAAACTGTCAATTTATCTTTAGATGAGTGAGATGGAGACGATAATATTTAACGATGATGTGGATTTAATTAATGACGTTGAAGTAAAAAATTAATTTTTTATTATTTTATATTGAATAATTATTTACATATTTAATTTTTTAATAAATTATATATTTTTAATATAACTTGTCCTAAATATATTGTCCTATTTTTTTTAAAATTACCGTATTTTGTGTACGTGTCATATCGTGTCCCATCTGAGTCCATGCAACCTAGCAAAATAATAAGGGTAAATTATTTTCGGGTCTATAAACTTTTACAAATTACATGACTTCCTCCTCTCTATTTATAATAATTATTCTGGAGTCCCGAATGTCTCCATCTAAATTTTTAGCCTTTCCATTAAAAAAATTAATTTTACATAAAAATACCTAAATACCCTTGAAATGTCATACAAATGCCACCCAACAAAAGTCAACCACAGTAAAAATATTAACATAGAAACAAAAACAAATCCAAACTCATACTAAAACCCAAATAAAAATTATTTAAAATATAAATAAAAGGACTAAAGATGATTTAAAATGAAAAATTTTTTTGCCTCCTCTAGCAAATCACCACCGCCAGCAACACCAAGAGCTTCAATCGCTGCAAGCAAACAAAATTCGCCTTTCACCTGCCTCTGCTTCTTCTTCTCTATAATTTCATGAAGTTCTGGGTCTCCCAAAGGAAGTGGTTGGTGTTATAAATTAATCTCAAATAATTCCACAATAACCTAGATCGTGCAAACCACTAGATTCAACAAAATAGATTGAATAAGAAAAGGTTGCGTACCTGACATCGTTGTTCGTCGATCTTGATGTATAGAATTAGGTTTGCAGCCTTCTAGAGAATTGAAGAATCGATTTAGCGGAAGCAGTACGAAAGGAAAGTAAAACTAAAATCGTATTCAACTCTTCTGGGGACCACGACCTTCATATACCTGTAGCGTTAGTACAATTCCTATTTCGGTCCTTTAATAAATTATATAATGGTCTCTACACTTAATATCTATAATTAGTTGATACCTCAATAGTCAATTATTCACAATCAAGACCACATTTGAAATTGACTTTACAATTAGACTGCTGTACATATTTAATTTTACATATTAAGCCCACAATAGAAAATTAAATCCAACAATCTCCCACTTGGGCGAACATATGTTAAATAAAATACATACACCAAAATGAGCTCAACAAACGCAGTCATACAAGGTATCCAAAAACAATCTCGTCCATTAGTTATATTGATAAAGAGCTGAAAAAACATTCGCCATAGATCTCATGACTAAGTTCATCATTAACTACATTACCAATACCCCTAAATGACATAGATTCATTAGAGAAGTGTAGCATGAAAACTACATGCAATGTGATCATCATGTCTGTTTCCAACTGGTCACCAACAAAAGTGAGATCAAGCAAAACAATAATAATACAGAGTGTAACCATCAACCAAAATGAGTACTCAACAAAATTTCATTAACATAATAAAACATATCCAAAACAAAATAGAGCATTCAAAAACATAATGTATACATAAAGAGCAAACTCCCACTAAAACTAGACAGTCTCAAACAAAACGATACCCATATGAGCGGTGTGCTCATGGAAAACTTTCGGTATCACTGCCTTTGTAAGCGGATCCGCAATCATCGAGTTTGTTCCAATATGCTCTAAGGATATCTGTCCACTCTGTACCCTCTCCTTCACAGCCAAGAACTTAATCTCAATGTGTTTTGATCGAGAAGAGCTCCTGTTGTTGTTGGAGAACAAAACGACTGACCTGCTGTCACAATACAACTTCAGTGGTCTTTCTATTCCACCTACTACACGCAGCCCAGTGACAAGGTTTCTCAGCCAAATAGCTTGATTGGATGCCTCATAAGATGCTACAAATTCAGCTTCCATGGTGGAGGTTGCCACTAGAGTTTGTTTCACACTCTTCCAAGAAATGGCACCGCCGGCCAATAGAAAAATGTAGCCAGATGTGGATTTTCTACTGTCTTGGCATCCAGCGAAATCAGAATTAGTATACCTAATGATCTCAAGCTGATCTAATCTCCTATATGTGAGCATATGTCCCTTAGTCCTCTGAAGATATCTCATGACTCTTTTGGCTGCTTTCCAATGATCCATTCCTGGATTGCTGAGATATCTACCTAACATGCCAACTATAAAAGAAATGTCTGGACGAGTACAAACTTGAACATACATAAGACTTCCTACAGCTGACGCATAAGGAACCTTTTGCATTTCCTGAATTTCAAGTTCACTCTTTGGACATTGTTGATTACTAAATTTATCACCTTTTGCAATAGGGGTATCCAATGGTCTAGAATTCTGCATACTAAATCTCTTGAGCACTTTATCAATATAGCTCTTTTGTGATAATCCAAGAATACCTCGAGAACGGTCTCGATGTATCTGAATCCCTAAAACAAAAGAAGCTTCACCTAAATTTTTCATCTCAAAATGCTTTGAAAGGAAAACTTTGGTTTCATGCAGCAAGACTTTACAATTAGTAGCAAGAAGTATGTCATCCACATATAAGACCAAAAAGATAAACCTACTCCCACTGAACTTATGGTACACACAATTTTCAACAGCATTTGCCTCAATACCAAACGAGACAATTACTTGGTTGAATTTAAAGTACCATTGACGAGAAGCTTGCTTGAGTCCATAAATGGATTTCTTTAATTTGCATACCAGATGTTTTGGATCTCCAATTACAAAATTTTCTGGTTGCACCATATATATTATTTCATCAATGTCGCCATTGAGAAACGCAGTCTTAACATCCATTTGATGAAGCTCAAGATCAAGATTTGTAACTAAGGCCATGATTGTCCTAAAAGAATCCTTCGAAGAAACTGGAGAGAAGGTTTCTTTATAGTCAATCCCTTCCTTTTGAGTAAAGCCTTTTGCTACAAGACGTGCTTTATATCTTTCCACATTACCTTGAGAATCCCTTTTGGTTTTAAATATCCATTTGCAACCAATGGGTTTCTTTCCTTCAGGTAATTGAACAAGATCCCAAACTTGATTGTCTTGCATAGACTTATACTCTTCGTTCATTGCCTCAATCCACTTATGAGAGTTAGAACTCTGCATGGCATGATAGAAACTAACTGGATCATCATCTATCATGTTCTACAGTATCCTCATGTTCCTGAAGAAACACTATATAATCATCTGGAATAGCACTTCTTCTTTCCCTAGTAGATCTCCTCAGAGGCATTTGAACAGGCTCTAATTCTTGAGGTTGTTGAATTTGTTCTTGAGGAAGAATAGCATTGTCTTGAATTGGATCTTGAACAGAAGCAACTGGAGTCTGTACGCTATCAGAAACAACAAAAGGAATGAGAATCGAATCATCCTTACTTGATTCCTCTTCAAAGACAATGTTTCTTTCTTTATTTCTCCCTCCAAAATCAACATCCTCAAAAAATGTTGCAATTCTCGTTTCAAAAAAGGTTCTGGAAGTAGGATTATAAAACTTGTAACCCCTAGACCGCTCAGAATATCCAACAAAGTAGCTGCTGATAGTTTTGGAGTCCAGTTTTGTTTCATTCGGCTTGTAAAGCCTTGCTTCAGCTGGACATCCCCAAACATGAAGATGCTTTAGACTAGGCTTACGTCTAGTCCAAAGTTCATAAGGTGTTTTAGCAACTGCTTTAGATGGAATCCTATCGAGAAGATAAGTTGCTGTCTTTAACGCTTCACCCCACAGAGACTCTGGTAAAGTAGAATGACTAATCATACTCCTTACCATATCCATAAGAGTCCTATTACGTCTCTCAGATACACCATTCATGCTGGGAGTACCAGGCATTGTATATTGAGGGACAATTCCACATTCCTGTAGGAAAAGCGCAAAAGGTCCTGGACGTTGTTCGCTTGAACCATCATATTTACCATAATATTCACCACCACGGTCAGATCGAACAGATTTAATCTTCTTTCCTAGTTGATTTTCAACTTCGGCTTTATAAGATTTAAACACGTCCAAAGACTCAGATTTTTCATGAATGAGATATAAGTAACCATAACGAGAATAGTCATCAATGAATGATATAAAATATCTTTGGCCATTTCTAGCTGCAATATGGAATGGACCGCAAATATCTGTATGAATTAGTTCTAAAACATTGGATGACCGAATGGCACCTAGTCTCTTTTGTTTAGTCTGTTTTCCTTTAATACACTCAATACAAGAATCCAAACCTGTGTAATCAAGTGTATCTAAGATACCATCAGAAACAAGACGCTCAATTCTTGATTTGGATACATGACCCAAACGTCTATGCCAAAGTACAGCTGAGTTATCAATATTCAACTTTCTTTTGGTACCTCTTGTAGTAACATGCAGGGATTCATGATAACTAGTATCAATGTCTAACATATATAGATTATCACATTCATTCAAGCAACCAGTACCCAAAACTTTTGAATTCATAGATAAAGTAAATACACTGTCTCCAAAAGAGCAATGAAAACCAGATTTGTCCAAAAAGGAAACAGAAATCAAATTCCTTCTAAAAGAGGGAATAACAAAAGTATCTATAAGATCCAAAAAATAACCAATATTTAAACATAATCTAAAATGTCCAATTGCCTCTACTTTAACCGGATCGCCATTTCCCACATAGACGTATCTTTCACCGTCAGTTGGCTTTCTGTAGTTGAGGCAGCCCTGCAATGAAACACTTATATGAGCGGTAGCACCAGAATCCACCCAATAAGTGTTTTTAGGAGCTGAAGTTAAATTAACTTCACAACAGACTAAAACAAGGCACTTATCCTTCTTTGCAAGCCAAATAACAAATTTAGGACAGTCCTTTCTCAAGTGATCCGTCTTTCCACAAAAGAAGCATTTTGGCACATAAGGCTTCTTTTGTACTGGATCTACAGCAGTAGCAGCAGCAGGTTTCTCAATAGCCTTTTCAACAGTCTTTGCAGAAGGCCTCTTTCTTTTCTTGTTCTTGCCCTTCCTAGCTGAAGAAACAAAATGAGCACTCTCTCTTTTGTAAGAATTCATCTTTTCCTCCTCATCAACACAATGAGAAATGAGCTCGTTAAGAGTCCATTTATTCGGCTGACAATTATAGGAAGTCCTAATTTGTCCATACTGAGAAGGAAGAGAATTCATAACCAAATGGACTAAAAGGTCATCTGGTAAAGCCATACCCAGCGCCTTCAGTCTCTTTGCAATCTGAGACATGCTAAGAATATGCTCCCGAACACCACCATTGCCAGCAAACTTCATGGAGGTTAATTTTCCTAAAAGTGTTCCCACTTCGGCTTTGTCATTCTTGACATAAGCCCTCTCCAGCTCGGCAAGATAGTTTTGAGCATTGTCCTTTTCAGCTGAGACAGAGTCTCAAACATGTTCTGGGACTCCTTTCTGCATGATCATTAGACCTAAGCGATTAGAACGCTCCCACTTCTCATACTGAACCCTTTGAACATCAGTGCTCGTATCAGTAAGAGGAGCAGGTTCGTCCATCCTGAATGCAAGATCCAAATCCATACAGCCCAGAAAGATCATAATGTCTGATTTCCAAGACTCAAAATTTGATCCCTCAAGTTTAGGGACACAATCAGGATTAAATGACATGTTAGTTGACATCGGAGAAAATAAACAAATAGATAAGTATAAGCTCACAATCCACAAATGAAACAATTCACATAAGTAGAGATCAAAAAATGGAAATAAGATACAGACACAACATTAATATTCTCATCTTTGGATGTAAAACATTAACTTGTAATTAGTATCTCAACGCAGCAATCAAATATTGATAACATACTCCTGACAAATAATAAATCTTTCTTTGGGCCGATATATCATTGTCATGGAAAATAATCAAACAATTATCAGATATTTATTGCCAAACATGTATTCAAAACTCAGCCAGATAGTAACCTTCCTTTGGGCCGATTAACTATCCGCAACGAATTCTAATACACCTGTCTAATATTCTAAAATAAATCAATTCAAGCAATAGAGGTCACTTTGGTGACTTATTGATCAAATCAATTTATTTTAACAAATATCAAACACAATAGGGACTTAATCACTCCAAAATTTAATCTCAAGTCGACAAATTAATTCATTTAATTGTAATTAAAACAAAACAATTGCAATTAAATGAATTGATTGTCTAAATATTTAATAATCTAAAATTATTTAGCCCAAAAATATATATATATATATATATATATATATATATATATATATATAATCTAGTCTTTAAGTCACTAAATTAGAGACTAAGTTATAAAATTGGACTAAATAAATTTGAATAAATAAAGTTCGAGGGTCTAATTTAATTAAATATATGTCCTTGGGTCTAGACGAAAGAAAACAGGAAATTAGGAGCCTAATCTGAAGTTACAGAAAATTAGGGGCCTAATCTGAAGTAACAGAAACTTAGAGGCCTAATACGAAAAAAATAGAAAATTAGGGACCTAATATGAAATTTTCCAGGGACCTAACCGTAATTTTTCATCCCTAACCTTAAAACCAAAACGATCAGAGACAAGCTCTCCTTTCCGCCGACTCTCTCCAAAGAAACCAGGAACTGTTTTTTTTTTTAAACAAGATTCGGCCAGCAAAAATAAAATACCACCGACGTGAAAATCAGGGTCCAACACATGATTGAATCAAAAGAAAATACAAAACACTAAATATCAAAACCTCTTATCTGTTCTTCGTATTCCCCAATGAGAACAAATTTTTTTTTTTTTATTAAACAAAACCCTCAATCCGTAAACAGTAGGGAAAACAAAAAAAAAAACATACGAAAATCAATCTAAAATCTAGCAATTATGCACAAGGCTCTGATACCACTTGTTATAAATTAATCTCAAATAATTCCACAATAACCTAGATCGTGCAAACCACTAGATTCAACAAAATAGATTGAATAAGAAAAGATTGCGTACCTGACATCGTTGTTCGTCGATCTTGATGTATAGAATTAGGTTTGCAGCCTTCCAGAGAATTGAAGAATCGATTTAGCGGAAGCAGTACGAAAGGAACGTAAAACTAAAATCGTATTCAACTCCTTTAGAGACCACGACCTTTATATACCTGTAGCGTTAGTACAATTCCTATTTCGGTCCTTTAACGAAATAGAAATTATATAATGGTCTCTTCACTTAATATCTATAATTAGTTGATACCTCAATAGTCAATTATTCACAATCAAGACCACATTTGAAATTGACTTTACAATTAGACTGCTGTACATATTTAATTTTACATATTAAGCCCAAAATTAAATCCAACGGTTGGTTCCCCAGTCTCGAACCATGGCTCTTCGACACTCCATCCGTGGTTCAATAGCAGGGCGCTTGGACGGATTCGGCGATGATGAAGATGATAATTGGCCAAGTAATTTCATCTTTCTCTTTGCGTTAGATCCATTTCAGTGTTTTCTTTTGGTGAGTACTGTAATCTCTCCTGTCCTGTTCTTCAACATCGATGCGGTTTCTGATTGTTCCTCGTAGAACCTACTGCGCAAGTGTATTTGCAGTATCCTCCGATTCGCCCGTATAGGCCAAGTTGCCAGAGCTCGAAGAATATTTGATGAATTGCCAAACAAAACCATTATTACTTAGAATGCAATTGTTGCTGGCTACTTTTGGCTACTTCCAAAACAAGCAGCCTTATGAAGCCCAGAATTTGTTTGATAAAATGCCTGAAAGAAACACGGTTTCTTGGAATGGGTTGATTTCTGGGTATATTAAGAATGGGATGATTAATGAGGCAAGGAAAGTGTTTGATAGTATGCCAGAGAGAAAAGTAATTTCGTGGACTACCATGGTCAGGGGTTACGTGCAAGAGCGAATGATAAAGGAAGCTGAATCACTCTTTTGGCCAATGCCCGAGAAGAATGTGGTTTCATGGACTATGATGTTAGGGTATTTCCGTCTTTTTCTTTTTTTTTTGCAAAATTATCGGAAAAAATGTTACTTTCTCGATGTAAAGATTAAAAATTCAGATGGAGGCATGTCTTAGGGATTCTGAAATAATTTGCATAAACAGCGAGACGAAGTTATATATTTTGTAAAACCAAGGACCTAAAAATAATTTTTCCAAATAATAAATGAAAGTTAAAAGACCATTCCCGTAAAGCTCGCATCACATTTGGCTCATTTGGACATTTTAAAATCTTTTTTGTCTTCGTCATCTGCCACGTGTGGAAAAAAAGTAAGCCATACTATTGTATATTCAATTTTAATTGCAAATTTTAAACTGTCCATGCCTCGATTGTTAGCGTTTTTATTTATTCACTAAAGATATAATTATATCTATATTGAAATACAAATACAGCCAGTAAAACCAAGTAAACTTTACTTGATTTTTCTTGAAGGTGTGATGATAGCAAGCACCCTGAACTAAGTATTGCCGGCCGACTCCTTCTTGTTGTTATTGGGCATCATCATGAAACCGCAAGTCCGCCGCCAGTGAGTTGGTCAAAGTAGTTTTTTTTACCTTTCTTTTTCTTGTTATAATATTTGCTGCCAAATTTTAAGAAAGAAAAAGGGATTTCTTAGAACAAGATTGCTCTTTTTCTTTGTTCGATTTTTTTTTTTTTTAAATTTTTGGGTTTTAGAATTTCTATGGAGAGCAGATGAGGTGTCTGATTGAATGGGACTTTGTGTTAGCAACGGAATCAAGTGTTATACTCGTAGCACAGGTACCCATTTATTCTTTTATGTTGTAGCGTTTAAGTTTTTATGTGTTTTCACAATTAGCTGTTACTGGTTTTCCTTGATTGAGAGTGAAATCAGTCGCCTTCTTCTTAACTTTTATCCTAAAGATGCTTGAGCTGTTCTTTTTGTCTTTCCCTCGGTATTATTCACTCTATATGTTTGCTGTTGCTGTGGCTTTGACGAATACACTTAATGTTCTTGACAAGAAATTTAAATTTTTAGATGTATTGTTACTTTTTGTAAATTTCAAGATAAATTTCTACGGTATGTATTTCTATAGTTGATTATTTGAGAATTTCCCTTGGATTCAATCAGAATTTGTGAAAATTTGTCAGTCTTTGGTGATGATTTAGAGTATTGGTGTCCGAGGAAAAGTGTTGATATAATTTAAATTATGAAAATATTCTTTGAGATGATGTATCATATTGATATTCTGCTCTGCAGGACCTATTTGACAAAAATTGATTATTCTAGTATGAGAGTTAGTAATTAGGCAATGAGAAGGATAATATTTTTAGAGTTTCCTTTTAGACAATTTTTATTTCATTAATTTATTGCTTTGTAGAATTGAATTCAAGAAATGTCGGAAGAGATGGGAAGAATCTTGGTCTTGAGTTGGAGTTTGAGATATTGCTGTCACCAAATTTAAAGAACTTTAGCTTCCGTGAACTGAAGATTGCCACTAGAAACTTCCGATCAGATGGTGTACTGGGTGAAGATGATTATGGGTCAGTTTTCAAAGGGCGGATTGGTTGGTCAGTTTTATGGTTTCAATTTCTTATTTGTTTTTTCCAGCTATTCATGATAAATTTTTCTTTTCAATTCAGGGGCCTATTTATTCGGTTGAGGTCCTTAATTAGAGGGAGTTCATACTTCTCTCTCAAATAGGGGGAACTTGGCAATACAAGATATGTATGAAATGTGAATCCAGTTCTTCTCATGTACTTTAAATGCCTTGCTATCTTTACACCGATAGGATTGCTCAATCCATAGAAATAGCCATTGCCCATTAGGAATTTAGGATATCTAAAAAGTTCATAATATTTAGTATCAGTAAAATGATTATCTTTTAGATCCCTTTTCATGCCAGTGTGTTTAAATTTTAAAAGATTGAGATGATCTAAAAATAGTTGATTGTAGTGTTCTTTGGACATGAAGGCAGAGATCTACTTTCTTGGAAAATTGCAGCATCCTAATCTTGTTAAGTTGATTGGTTACTGCTTTGATGATGACCTTCGGCTTTTGGTTTGTGAGTTTATGTCTTGTGGCAGCTTGGAAAAGCATTTATTCAGGAGTGAGTTCCATGTTATCTTATTTGTATTAACTCGACTACTGCTTTTAGTTTATGCATAAACATGCTCAAACGTTATGCGAATCTTGATATAGGGGGGTCTGAGCTACTTTCTTGGGACATTCGCATGAAAGTTGCTCTTGGTGCTGCAAAGGGGCTTGCATTTCTTCATAGTGCTGATTTGAATGTCATTCATCGGAACTTTAAGACTTCTCATATACTGCTTGATTCAGTATGCTACATTACCTGATCACTTTTTTCACAATATATTTGAATTTAGAACTAACAATTAGTTGAGTATATCTGCTTTTGTTGACCTGCCCTGCTACATTTGCTCCATATTTGTAGAACTACAATGCAAAGCTTTCTGGTTTTGCTTTAGCTAGGGATGGGCCAACTGATGATAAGAGTCACCTCAGTACTAGTGTCATGGGAAGTTTGGGATTTGCTGCACCCGAGTATGTAGCCACAGGTATCATTTTCGTTTGGGGCTTCTCATAACTCTGATTGATATTAGCTTGCTTGGTATGCTTCAATTTTCTGGTTCAATGTACTTATTTTTACCATTTTCTCTATGCACTCCAAATGTTATGTTTGAGCAATTTATTCTTCACTTGTTTGAGCATTAGAATTGTTAAACATATCCCTAGTCCTAGGAAATATAATCTGAGACTGCGCAAGGCAAAGGGGTGTTAGAGAGAACGAGCATGAGTGAAAGCTACCGTTGATGGAGAGATATTGTGAGTAAAAACTGCTTATCATTGATTCTTTTGAGGCATTACCATTGAAATATTTGCTAGTGAATCCTTTTTTTTTTTTTTATGAAGGTTAATGAAGGGTCAAAATTTGTCTAAACTTTGCAGGTTATAGCGTAGAGGGTAGAGGATAGTTGGCCTTGTATCAAAACTCTCACCATATTAGCAAAATTGCCTACCATTCCTTCACCGTTTAAGTTTGTGAGGAGAACAATCAAATTTAACCTGATCGGAGAAACTTTATTTTTAATAATATGTTTGTGTTACTCAACCTCTAAGTCTCATAGCATAGTTCAAAATAGGGTTAGTAATATATGTAGTTATTAAGTTTTTTTTTTTTTTTTTTTTTTTTTTATTTGAATGGCTAAATAGGAAAATTTTGGAATTAAGTACTACCTTTGTTCTATAATACTTGTCACATTTGAATTTTCACGTTTCTTAATAAAATCATTAAATTTGTCTAAGTTACAATAAATTATTGAGTAAATTGACTGTATTATCTTTAATTTAATATTAATTTTCTAAAAAAATTATTAAATGGAAGTAATAATTATTGGTCATATACAAAAGGTAAACATGAAAAAAAAAATATTTATTAGATCTTGAAATCACAAATGTGATAAAGTATTTATTATGGAATGGAGGTAGTATATGAATTAATAATTTTTGCACAATTAAGTGCATTTAGTTGGAATCTTATTGGAAAATCAAAATGAACTATTACCCTTCATTTTGCTTTATTTATTTTTTTTAGATTATCATATTCCTTCTTATTACTCTCTCTCTCTTATATTATTTTGAAATTGAAAGAAAACTGGAAGAAATTTTTTTGACTTTTTTAGAAAGAGATAGTAAAAAAAAAGAAAAAAAAAAAAAGATGGATTGAATGTTTATGATTGATATCATTTATTAAGTAATAAGATGGTTTATTTTAATTTTCCCATAAACTAATCCCACCAAATGCACTTGATTGCTACTTTTGAATAATTCAGACATTCAATTAGAAATTTTTTTCGTTCAGACTTCAAAATAAAAAACATTAAAAAGTTTAAGGACGGCAAAGATAATTAACCCTTCACAATATTCTCTCCATACTAATACTAATTATGTGATTGTTAGACCAACTTATTGGGTTGTGGCAGTACTTTGCCTATGGTTTATGCAGTATAATACAACAATATTGTTGTATTGTATCATGGATTCTGGTCACTTATTAAATTTTGATGTTGAACAGGTCGTTTAAATGCAAAGTGCGATGTATACAGCTTTGGAGTTGTACTTCTAGAAATTTTATCCGGCAGACGAGCTATAGAACGTTTATCTGAGCACGAGGACATAGTGGAGTGGGCAAAGCCTTACCTGACAAACAAACGCACAGTTTTCCGAGTTTTAGACACACGTCTTGGCGGCCAACACTTTCTTAAAAGGGCTCGAAAGTTGGCTAACCTTGCACTTCATTGCTTAAATGATGAACCGAAGTTGAGACCAGACATGGAAGATGTGGTTATGGCATTAGAGTCGCTTCAAGAATCAAATTAAAGCATGTGTTTATCGAAGCAATGTACAGTTTCTGCTTTGCATTTTGCTTGTAGTATTTATCACTTTGTTATTATTGGTATTATAATGATGTTCTAGGCAATAATTTTCCTTTCAGTTGAGGCAGTAAAATTTTCTTACAGTATTCTGTTTATACAATTTACAATTTGAGGTTAACAGTATGTATTTAATACATCATAAAACAAATTTTGAAAAATTGGTTTTCCGCATTTTTCATTTATTTTCCTACAACTTCTTGCAACTTAGATAAAAAATCAACCAATATGAAGTTTGAATTAAGATACAACTTCTTTCCAAATATTTTTCAAGAAAAAAAAAAGGTATTTTATTTTTCGAGAAGAAACGGTGAATTAAAATTTTGTTTTTGTTTTTGTTTTCTGCCTTTTTGTACAGCAGAATGGTATGTAATTTAGTAAGGATTGTTGAAAGTGAAAAATGTTTCTAGACAAAGGTTGTATGACATGGATATATGCTTTTCTTACTTCAATTTTGGCTTCTGTCATCAAATGTTCATGGATATTGGAACCAATCTGCTCATGAATAAACTCAAATACTCAAAATCTATCTACAATTTTTATAACAGTTGAATGCATCAAATTTTTCTGCCATGAAACAATAAAATTACAAAACAAATCCGAATGAGATAGTTCAGTGACAAAGAACCCTTGCAGGATTGATCATCATGGCTTAAATCATGGATTCGATCGCAAACTCTCTTAGAACAGCCTCTCTGCGTCCGAGTGCGATTGGGGATTAATCATGTTTGTGAACCGTTAAAACGGACACAGGACTGCAGATCTCGTATAAATATCCAAAGAGATAAAAAACAAAATTACAAAACAAGAACAGAAAATAAAAATAAATTTTACGAAGAAGAAACCGAATAACAAAATTACTAAACAAAATGAAACACAACCTTTAAAGAATATGATTAGGCAAAAGAAACAAATCTCTAAATCATATATACAGCATATGAAGATTTAAAATTTTTAACAATAGCTTACACAATAGAATTATAAAACCATTTAGTCCAAGTAAATGTGCATTTTGCATAAGTAGCGGGAATCAATAGATTGTAAATAATCAATTATGTTCGTATAAGCTACATAAACAATTTTAAAATATGTAAATGGCACCCAACAAAAGTCAACCACAGTAAAAATATTAACATAGAAACAAAAATAAATCTAAAACTCATGCTAAAACCCAAACAAAAATTATTTTAAATATAAATAAAAGGAATAAATATTATTTAAAATGAAAAAAAAAAAATTAGCATCCTCTCCCAAATCACCACCGCCAGCAGCACCAATAGCTTCCATCGCTGCACGCAAACAAAATTCGCCTTTCACCTGCCTCTGCTTCTTCGTCTCTATAATTTCATGAATTTCTGGGCCTCCCAAAGGAAGTGGTTGGTTCCCCAAGAATCGAACCATGGCTCGTCGATACTCCATCCGTGGTTCAATAGCAGGGAAGTCATATAGTTTGTAAAACCAAGGACTTAAAAATAATGTTTCCAAATAATAAATGAAAGTTAAAAGACGATTCCCATAAAGTTCACATCACATTTGGCTCATTTGAATATTTTAAAAATTTTTTTGTCCTCATCATCTGGCACGTGTGGCAAAAAGTGAGCCGTACTATTGTATATTCAATTTTAATTGTAGATTTTAAACTGTGCACGCCTCGATTGGCAGCGTTTTTCGTTTATACACCAAAAATATAATTATATCCATATTTAAATACAAATATAGCCAGTAAAACCAAGTAAACTTTACTTCATTTTTCTTGAAGGTTTGATAGCAAGAACCCTGAACTGAGTATTGCCAACCGAATCTTTCGTGGTGTTATTGGGCAACTAATCATCATGAAACCGCAAGTCCGCCTTCCAGTGAGTTGCTCAAAATAGTTTTTTAAACCTTTCTTTTTCTTGTCATAATATTTGCTGCCAAATCTTAAGAAAGAAAAAGGGATTTCTTGGAACAAGACTGCTCTTTTTCTTTGTTCGATTTTTTTTTTTTTTTTTGGGTTTTAGAATTTCTATGGAGAGGAGTTGAGGTGTCTGATTGAATGGGACTTTGTGTTAGCAACGGAATCAAGGGTTATACTCGTAGCACAGGTACCCATTTATTCTTTTATGTTGTAGTGTTTAAGTTTTTATGTGTTTTCACAATTAGCTGTTACTGTTTTTCCTTGATTGAGATTGAAATCAGTCGCCTTCTTCTTAATTTTTACCCTAAAGATGCTTGAGCTGTTCCTTTTGTCTTTCCTTCGGTATTAGTCACTCTATATGTTTGCTGTTGCTATGGCTTTCACGAATACACTTAATGTTCTTGACAAGAAATTTAAATTTTTAGATGTGTTGTTACTTTTTGTAAATTTCAAGATAAATTTCTAAGGTATGTATTTCTATAGTTGATTATTTGATAATTTCCCTTGGATTCAATCAGAATTTGTGAAAATTTTGTCAATTTTTTGTGATGATTTAGAGTATTGGTGTCTGAGGAAAAGTGTGTTTATGTAATTTAAATTATGAAGATATTCTTTGAGATTATGTATCATATTGATATTCTTCTCTTCAGGACCTATTTGACAAAAATTGATTATTCTAGTATGAGAGTTAGTAACTAGGCAATGAGAAGGATAATATTTTTAGAGTTTCCTTTTAGACAATTTTTATTTCATTAATTTATTGTCTTGTAGAATTGAATTCAAGAAATGTCAGAAGAGATGGGAAGAATCTTGGTTTTGAGTTTGAGATATTGCAGTCACCAAATTTAAAGAACTTTAGCTTCAGTGAACTGAAGATTGCCACTAGAAACTTCCGATCAGATGGTGTACTGGGTGAAGATGGTTTTGGGCCAGTTTTCAAAGGGCGGATTGATGGCATGGTGATTGCTGTGAAGAGGCTTAACCATGAAGGCTTCCTTGGTCAGGCGGAATGGTTGGTCAGTTTTATGGTTTCAATTTCTTAATTGTTTTTTCCAGCTATTCATGATAAATTTTTCTTTTCAATTCAGGGGCCTATTTATTCGGTTGAGGTCCTTAATTATAGGGAGTTCATACTTCTCTCTCAATTAGGGAGAACTTGGCAATACAAGATGTATATGAAATGTGAATCCAGTTCTTCTCATGTACCTTAAGTGCCTTGCTATCTTTACACCGATAGGAGTGCTCAATCCATAGAAATAGCCATTGCCCATTAGGAATTTAGGATATCTAAAAAGTTCATAATATTTAGTATCAGTAAAATGATTATATTTTAGACTCCTTTTCATGCCCAGTGTGTTTAAATTTTAAAAGATTGAGATGAGCTAAAAATAGTTGATTGTAGTGTTCTTTGGACATGAAGGCAGAGATCAACTATCTTGGAAAATTGCAGCATCCTAATCTGGTTAAGTTGATTGGTTACTGCTTTGAGGATGACCATCGGCTTTTGGTTTGTGAGTTTATGTCTTGTGGCAGCATGGAAAAGCATTTATTCAGGAGTGAGTTCCATGTTATCTTATTTGTATTAACTTGACTACTGCTTTTAATTTATGAATAAACATGCGCAAACGTTAAGCGAATCTTGATATAGGGGGGTCTGAGCTACTTTCTTGGGACATTCGCATGAAAATTGCTCTTGGTGCTGCAAAGGGGCTTGCATTTCTTCATAGTGCTGATGTGAATGTCATTCATCGGGACTTTAAGACTTCTCATATACTGCTTGATTCAGTATGTAATTTACCTACATTACCTGACCACTTTTTTCACAATATATTTGAATTTAGGACAAACAATTAGTTGAGTGTATCTGCATTTGTTGACCTGCCCTGCTACATTTGCTCCATATTTGTAGAACTACAACGCAAAGCTTTCTGGTTTTGCTTTAGCTAGGGATGGGCCAACTGATGATAAGAGTTACGTCAGTACTAGGGTCATGGGAACTCAAGGATTTGCTGCACCAGAGTATCTGGCCACAGGTATCATTTTCATATGTGGCTTCTCGTAACTCTGATTGATATTAGCTTGATTAGTATGCTTCTATTTTCTTATTTTTACCATTTTCTCTATGCACTCCAAAGGTTATGTTTGAGCAATTTATTCTTCACTCATTTGAGCATTAGAAGTGTTAAACATATCCCTAATCCTACGAAATATCATTTCAGACTGTGCAAGGTAAAGGGGTGTTAGAGAGAACGAGCATGAATGAAAGCTACCATTGATGGAGAGATGATATTGCGAGTAAAAACTGCATATCATTGATTCTTTTGAGGCATTACCATTGAAACATTTGCAAGTGAATCCTTTTTTTTTTTTTTTTTTTTTTGTTTAATGAAGGTTAATGAAGGGTCAAAATTTGTCTAAAATTTGCAGGTTATAGTGTAGAGGATAGTCGGCCTTGTATCAAAACTCTCACCGTATTAGCAAAATTGCCACCATTCCTTCACCGTTAGTTTGTGAGGATAACTGGAGAACAATCAAATCTAACCTGATCAGAGAAACTTTATTTTTAATAATATATTTGTGTCACTCAAACCTCAAAGTCTCATAGCATAGTTCAAAATAGGGTTAATAATATATGTAGTTATTAAATTTTTTTATTTTGATGGCTAAATAGGAAAAAATTTTGAATTAAGTACTATCTTTATTCCATAATACTTGTTACATTTTGAGTTTTACATCCCTTGAGAAAATTATTAAATTTGTCGAAATTATAATAAATTATTACGTAAATTGACTGAATTATTCTTAATTTAATACTAATTCTCTAAAAAAATTTTAAATTGAAGTAATAATTATTGGTCATATACAAAGGGTACACATGGAAAAAAGTATTTATAACACCTTGAAATCACAAATGTGACAAATATTTTGAAACAAATTATTTTTTAAAAATGTGACAAATACTATAGAATGGAGATAGTATATGATTTAATAATTTTTGCACAATTAAGTGCGTTTAGTTGGAATCTTACTGGAAAATCAAAATGAACTATTACCCCATCATTTTGCTTTGTTTATTTTTTTTAGATTATCGTATTCCTTTTTCTTGTTACTCTCTCTCTCTTATATTATTTTGAAATTGAAAGAAAACTGAAATAAATTTTTTGGACTTGTTTTAAAAGAGATATAAAACAGTGAAAAAGGAGGGGGGGGGGGGGGGGAGGAAGAGATGGATTGGATGTTTATGATTGATATCATTTATTAAGTAATAAGATGGTTTATTTTAATTTTCCGATAAACTAATTTGGACCAAATGCACTTGATTGCTACTTTTGAATAATTTAGACATTCAATTAGAAATTTTTTTTCATTCAGACATCAAAATAAAAACATTAAAAAGTTTAAGCACTGCAAATGTAATTAACCCTTCACAATATTCTCTCCATACTAATACTAATTATGTGGTTGTTAGACCAACTTATTGGGTTGTGGCTGTACTTTGCCTATGGTTTATGCAGTATAATACAACAATATTGTTGTATTGTATACGGATTCTGGTCACTTATTAAATTTTGATACTGAACAGGCCGTTTAAATGCAAAGTGCGATGTATTCAGCTTTGGAGTTGTACTTCTAGAAATTTTATCCGGCAGACGAGCTATAGAGAGGACTGCGCCACCTGAGCAACACAACCTGGTGGAGTGGGCAAAGCCTTACCTGACAAACAGACGCAGAGTTCTCCGAGTTTTAGACACACGTCTTGGCGGCCAACACTTTCTTAAAAGGGCTCGAAAGTTGGCTAACCTTGCACTTCATTGCTTAAATGACGATCCGAGGTTGAGACCAGACATGGATGAGGTGGTTATGGCATTAGAGTCGCTTCAAGAATCAAATTAAAGCATGTGTTTATTGGAGCAATGTACAGTTTCTGCTTTGCATTTTGCTTGTAGTATTTATCACTTTGTTATTATTGGTATTATGACGATGTTCTAGCCTTTCAGTTGAGGCAGTTTGTTCATACACTTTTACAATTTGAGGTTAATAGTATGTATTTAACACATCATAAAACAAATTTTGAAAAATTGGTTTTCGGCATTTTTCGTTTATTTCCCTACAACTTCTTGCAACTTAGATAAAAAATAAACCAATATGAAGTTTGAATTCAGATACTCCTTTCATTCTCAAATATATTTTAAGAAAAAAAAAGTATTTTATTTTTCAAAAAGAAATAGTGAATTAAAGTTTTGTTTTTGTTTTTGTTTCTACCTTTTTGTAGAGCAGAATGGTATGTAATTTAGTAAGGATTGTTGAAAGTGAAAATGTTTCAAGACAAAGGTTGTATGACATGGATATATGCTTTTCTTACTTCAATTTTGGCTTCTGTCATCAAATGTTGATGGATATTTGAATAAACTCAAATGCTCAAAATCTATCTACAATTTTTATAACAGTTGAATGCATCAAAATTTTCCGCCATAAAACATAAAATTACAAAACAAACCGGAATAGGGTAGTTAAGTGACAAAGAAATTTTGCGGGATTGATTACAATGACTTAGAATATGGATTCAATCTTCGCAATGCAAACTCCCTCAGACCAGCCCCTTTGCCTCTAAGAGCAATTGGGGATTAATCATGTTTGTGAATCATTAAAACGAACACGAGACTGCATACCTTGTGCAAGTATAAAAAAAAATAAAAATAAAAAAAATAAAATTACAAAACAAGTGCAGAAAATAAAAATAAACTAATAAGAAACTGAATAACAACACTACTAAACAAAATGAAACACAACTTTTAAAGAATATGATTAGGCAAAAGGAACAAATCTCAAAATCATGTAACATATGAAGATTTAAAATTTTTAACAATAGCTTACACCAATAGAATTATAAAAACCATTTAGTCCAAGTAAATGTGCATTTAGCATAAGCAGTGGGAATCAATAGATTGTAAATAATCAATTATGTTCATATAAGCTATTTAAACAATTTTAAAATATCTAAATGCAAAAGTTTATTAAAGCTCATGCAAAAATTTTTATTGAATTTTTATTTTATAATTTAATTATAATAATCAAAGTTATTGAAAAAAGAAAGATTAAGATAAACAGTTGACTGAATAATAACTAACTAAACAAACCTAAAAAAAATAGTGCAATAAAACTCAATGGTGGAAATCAAACGCTAATTAAACGTCATTAATCCTAATTCCATTTATAGAGAAAAGCTTATTAAAATAATCCCATTTATATGATTAGATTAAAATTATTAGATAAAACTTGACAATTTTATTTGATTTCTTTCCCTTAAAAGTAAAGTTGAAATAAAAATTATTTTCTTTAGTTGATTAAAAAATTCGAAAATCTTAAAAGAAAGATTATCTAATTGAATGACAACCAAATAAAAAGTTTATTTTAATTAATATTTTAAAATAGAGGTCTTAATTTGTAAATTTCACCAAACTATAAAAATTAAAAGAATTTACCCTTTACAGCTTTATGAAATCTTTAATTGATTAAATTCCATACGAGAAACTTAAATTATAAATACTAGTCGTCTTCCCTCGTTTGGCGTGAAGATGTTACGTGATATTTAAAAATAAAAATACTATTTTTATTATAACAAATAATTGCTTTTAATAATTTAAATATCAAACATATTATATTTACTAATTTCCAAAGAAATAAAATAAAAAATAATATTTTTTCGTAGATTCTTGCAAAAGGATCAATATATTAACATATACATACATAAATCAAGTTTATAATTAATCTTGAATTTTTTATTTTCTAGAAATATTTTAGTAGGTTTTAAAATAATTTTTATAAATGTCAATTATTATTGAATTCATTTTGAATAAATAATTTAAAATATTGGCATAATCCAATAAATATTAAAAACATAAAAAAAATTTCATTAAAGTTTGTCCTAATTTGAAATAAGTTAAGAATTACTGTCATCTCCCTTGACAAAAAAAAAAAAAAAAAAAACATATATATCAGTTTAATCATACATTAGTTGATCATCGAGAAGTGAATATACTTTGTAATTTCATCGTCATTACCACATAGATCAAGCTCAAATTTATTAAATGCCATGAAAATAGTCTTGTATTGTTTACAAGTAATCCATTTCTTTTTGTTGAAAGTATGATGTATTTTTTTATAGTTTCATTTATATTAAAATAGATATTTATACAAATTCTGTAAAAATAGGAAAGTAAAAAAAAAAAAAATGAAAATGAAAGAGAAAATATTAATGAAATTGTTAATTATTTATTATAAGAAAGTGAAAAGTTTTTAAAATATTAATGATATTAATTAATGCTCTATTAACAATATTAAAAAATAATTTTTTAGAATATAAAAATATATTTTCAACTTAATATATTTATATTGCCGTGTAAGTTCCTTAATGGTCTAAAATGATGCCACGTAAGCTTTTAGGACTTAACTTTTATATATTTATATAGATATAAATAGATAGACATAAAATGTAAGAAAAGTTAAATCTTAATTAAATTTTAAAATTTATTAATTAAAAGTATTCAACATAATAAACAGCATTCAGGAAACTAATCTTAACAACACAATAAAATAAGATTTCCTGAGATTTTATGATCAAACAAATAGGAGTTTGATTCAAACTCTTACCAGAAAATCCAAAAATAGTATTGTCCAAAATTAATCTTTCTTCATATAAATTAGACCATTAGACTTACTAATTATTATTATTATTATTATTATTTCACCTACAAAATCTTTAAAAATGGAACTACTCTTGCTCCTGCTTTTATTCTTCTTCTCCTTCACAATACACATTTCATACTCTTCACCATTATCAAAAATACCAAGACTTAGTGTTAATTCCGGGTTTTGCACCATTAGATTATGAATTGTATCATTGCAACCAAACACTTGATCATTTCAATTATCAACCACAAAGCTATGCAACTTTCCAACAAAGATATGCAATTATTTACAAGCATTAGATGTTAGAAGTTGATTCAAAATAGGATATTTTTGACAGCTCATACTTTGTTAGATAGTTGCCAATAATTTTCCTACTTTGTCTCTTTGTTTGTTGATTCAAGGCACGTTATTGTTAGTGCATTATTTTTCTATTATTTCTGTTATATGTATGGCTATAAATAAGCCAACAATTCTCTTGATTTGATTATCCAATAGGAGTGCTTCTTTCATCTTCTTTCATTATTGTTTAGTTCTAAATCTTTCTATTCTTATTGTTTAACTTGATACAGAATTGCAGTTATCAAGTTTCTAGTTTTGCCCAACATTGTGGTATCAGAGCCTAGTTTGATTCTTGACTGGGCTAGTGTGAGTAAAAATAGAGAGAGAGAGAGAGAGAGACACGTAAGGGAGTGAAATACAATAGGAAATTAGGTCATGGCTGTGAATGGTATTTCCTCTTCCATGCAGCCACTCATACCCATCTTCAATGGAGAGAAGTATGAGTTTTGGAGCATCAAAATGAAGGCACTCTTTAATTCCCAAGATGTATGGGAATTAGTTGAAAGAGGTTTTGCAGATCCTGACACTGATGAAGCAAGGCTGAAAGAGAACAAGAAAAAGGATAACACGGCCTTATACAGCATTCAACAAGTTGTTCATGAATCAATATTCTCACGAATTGCAGCGGCAAGCACTTCCAAAGAGGCATGGGAGATACTGCAGAAAGAATGTCAAGGCACAAACAAATCTATCAAGGTCAAACTTCAATCACTACGCCGTGAATTTGAGAATCTGACAATGCAGAATAATGAGACAATACAAGTCTTTTTGTCCAGAGTAGCCACGGTAGTGAATCATTTGAGGCATATGGTGAAAAATATAATGATCAAGTTGTGGTTGAGAAAGTTCTAAGGAGTTTAACTCCTAGATTTGATCATGTAGCTGTTGCTATAGAAGAATCCAAAGACTTGTCTATTTTATCTTTTGATGACCTAAAAGGGTCATTGAAATCTCATGAAGCCAGAATGAATAGCAAATGGATTGAGAAATAAGAAGAAAAGGCATTTCAGGTCAAAGCTTCCCTATCAACCGGTGACTCAAGAGCCGCTGGTAAGGTAAAGAATTCAACAGAGGAGGTCGCAGCGGTAGAGCCAACAACAGAGGCAGAGGTAGAGGAAGATCCTATGAGCAAGTTGATTATAGGCAGACAAATGATGAACAAAGACATTACAAAAGTAGTGTTCAATGTAACTACTGCAAAAATTATGGCCATGTGAAAGCAGATTGTTGGAAGCTTAAAAAGAAAGAAAAAGCAAGTTATGCAGAAGTTGAAGTAGAAGAGAAGTTGTTCATGGCTCAAGAGCCAGAGCAAGAGGCGGAGGTGAATGTGCCAACAGAAGTTTGGTTCATTGACAGCGGCTGTTCACACCACATGTCGGGAGAAAAATCTGCATTCAAAGAACTTAATAAAAATTTCAAGAAAGAAGTAAAGGTTGGAAATAACACCAAGATCAAAATGGAAGGAATAGGTACTATCGCAGTACGGTCAACAATGGTAATGTGAAATTTCTCGATTATGTTTACTTTGCACCCAGTTTGGCAAATAATTTGTTATGTGTTGGTCAGTTAATGAATGGGGGGTATTCAGTTTTGTTTGATAATAATTGATGTGAGATCAAAGATAAAAAAATCTGGCCAAATTATTGTTAGTGTTCCTATGGTACAAAACAATTTGTTTCCCCTATATGTCTCTGGTGGTGAAAGCTGTGCATTAGTTGCTGGGAATGAACCAAATGACTCTACCTTGTGGCATCTAAGGTATGGTCATCTCAATGTGAAAGGTTTAAAATTGTTGAGTAAGAAGGAAATGGTTTATGGGCTGCCTAGAATTAAGTCAATTGGGCTGTGTGAAGGTTGTATCTATGGGAAGCAAAATAAAAAATTATTTCCTGTTGGGAAGCCTTGGAGGGCATCTGAATGTCTTGAGCTCGTACATGCCGACCTGTGTGGACCCGTAAACAAAATCTATTGTAGGAAGTCAATATGTTTTATTATTTACTGATGATTGTAGTCGTTTCAGCTGGGTATATTTTCAAGTTACCAAGGCAGAAACGTTTCAAAAGTTTCAGAAGTTCAAGACCTTGGTTGAGAAGCAAAGCAGCCAAATCATCAAAACTCTTCGCACAGATCGGGAAGGAGAGTTTTTATCCGGTGATTTCAATTCATTTTGTGTAGATAATGGCATTCATAGGGAATTGATAGCACCATACACATCGGAACAAAACGACATTGCTGAGGGAAAAAATCGCACTACCATTGAAATGGCCAAAAGTTTATTGCAAGCAAAAAATCTTCCGAACAGTTTATGGGTAAAAGCAGTAGCTACATTAGTTTACTTTTTAAATATCTCTCCTACAAAAGCAATTTGGAACAAGACTCCTTTTGAGGTTTGGTCAGGTATGAAGCCTTATGTTAGCCACTTGAAAATTTTTGGTTGTATTGCTTATACCTTAATTAACCAACAAAATCATTAAAAACTAGATGACAAGTTTGAAAATTGTTTTTTTGTTGGTTGTTCATCTCAATCCAAGGCTTATAGGTTTTATAATCCTATTAGTGGCAAAATAATTATTAGCAGGAATGTTGTATTTGATGAACTTGCAAGCTGGAATTGGAATGAAAGTCATGCAACGCCAGCTGCTGAAATTCATGTAGAAGATGAAGATTTGGTTTAGTCAACAGAAAAAGAGGTACCTTTGAATACTCACGCAACATCTAATATTTCGAGTTCCTCCTAACTAGCGACCAGGCCAAGACGATAAATTCAACCATCTTCCCATTTAAGAAATTTGGAGGTGATTCAAGATAATGCCATTAATGATGAAGGAGATATAATTCAATTTACAATGTTCGCAAATGTTGACCCATCATCTTATGAAGAAGCAGCAGACGAAGATGTGTGGTGTAATGCAATGAAAGAAGAGATGTCAGCCATTGAAAGAAATTGTACCTGGGATTTGGTCAATTTACCTACAGAAAAAGAAGCAATCAGACTGAAGTGAATTTTCAAAACAAAGTACCAAGCAGATAGGAGAATTCAAAAGCATAAGGCGCGACTTGTAGCTAAGGGGTATTGCCAACAGCAAGTTATTGATTAAGAAGAAACCTTTTTTCCTGTGGTGCGTTTTGAGACCATAAGAATTGCTTTAGCATTAGCTGCACAATTGAAATGGCATGTTTTTCAATTTGATGTTAAGTTAGCTTTTTTAAAGGGTGACTTGAAAGAAGAAGTTTATGTATCACAACCAGATGGGTTCGTAATCAAAGGCAAGGAGAGTAAGGTATATAAGTTGAAAAAGGCTCTTTATGGGCTAAAACAAGCACCGCGAGCTTAGTACAGTAAGATTGATTCTTATTTTCTGAAGTCTGATTTTGTTAGCAGTGAAAATGAACCAACTCTTTATCTTAAAAAACATGAGAATGATTTGTTGTTAGTATGTCTTTATGTAGACGATATGATTCACATGGGATCATCTTCTTCTCTTGTTTTTGAATTTAAAGAAAATATGATGAAGACTTTTGAGATGACAGATTTGGTGACGCTTCATTACTTTCTTGGCGTGGAGATTATTCAAACAATAGATGGGATTTTTATATCTCAAAAGAAGTAAGCAGCTGACCTTCTTCAAAGATCTTACATGCTAAATTCTAACTCCACAGCAACTCCAATGAATGTTAGTGAAAAGTTACAAGCCAATGACGGTTCAGAACCTGCAGAAAGAAAATTTTATAGAAGCTTGGGGGTGGACTGATTTATTTATGTCACACAAGGCCAAATATAGCCTTTTCTGTTGGTGTTGTTTCTAGGTTCATGCATAGTCCTTCTAAGCAACATCTTGGAGCAGTAAAAAGAATTCTACGGTATGTTGCAAGAACTTTGAATTTTGGGCTTTGGTATACTGCAAGCTAAGATTTCAAGTTAAAAGGCTTTACAGACAGCGATTGGGCAAATTCTCTTGAAGATAGAAGAAGTATTTCTAGTTAGGTATTTGTTCTTGGTTCATGTGCAGTGTCTTGGAGCTCAAAAAAACAACCAACAGCAGCCTTGTCATCAACGGAAGCAGAATACATGGCTGCAACTACCTCAGCTTGTCAAGCAATTTGGCTCCGAAGGTTATTGAAAGATCTTAACCAGGAACAAAAGGAAGCAATTGAGATTTTCTCTGATAACAAGTCCACAATTACAAAAAATCCAGCCTTTCATAGGAGGACTAAACACATAGATACCCGTCATCACTTCATTCGGGAGTTAGTCGAAAGTGAGCAAATTGTCTTGACTTATTGCAGCACCGAAGAACAACTTGCAGATGTTCTGACTAAAGCACTCTCGCTCAAAAAGCATTTGTACTTCTGTTCTTGTTTTGGAGTGTGTGATTTTGAATCAAGGGGGTGGATATTTTTGATAGCTCATGCTTTGTTAGATAGTTGCTAATAATTCTCCTACTTTGTCTCTTTATTTGTTGAGTCAAGACACGTTACTATTAATGCCATATTTTTCTATTGTTTCTGTTACATGTATGGCTATAAATAAGCCAACAATTCTCTTGATTTGATTATCCAATAGGAGTGCTTCTTTCATCTTCTTTCATTATTGTTTAGTCTCTAAATCTTTCTATTCTTATTGTTTAACTTGATACAGAATTGCAATTATCAAGTTTCTAGTTTTGCCCAACATTGGAGAGGTGCCCATGATTCTACTCCGATTTTCGTGTATCTCGGCGAAGAGTCTCTGAAGGACAGTGATATTGACGCAGCCGGTATTCTCAATGATAATGCAGATCGGTTTGGTGCTTTAGTAATAATGTTCATTGAGGATAGTACTTGGCAGTGTGTTCTTGAGGATTTTTCATTATCAAGTCATATTAATTGGTTAGTTCATTTTTCATTATTCTTTTCAAGGCCAAATGGAATTTTAAAAAAAGAATGATGATGTCATTTTGTCTTCCCCACAGTAAAAAAAAATGTAAATAAAAAAGTTTATATCATTTTATATTTTCTTTTATTCTCGAATTAGTGGATTCAATAAGTTGTTAGCTATTTAGTTTTGATAATATAAATAAGTTATATTTGTGGTGAGAATAGCATCGCTTTTATGGAGAATCAGTCCATTCACGTTGAAGGATTCCCATTAAACATATTTAATTATTTTTTACAAAGGCTTCTACAATAATTCAGCAATGTATGTTAGTAATATAGATGATAGCGTTACATTAATTGTCAATACTTTTATACTCTTACATGGATTCAAAATTAATTTATGAATGGACAAAAGAGTCATATGGTAAGTTTTAGATAATATTTTGATATCATCATAACTTTTTACAACTGTATTTTATTTTAATTAAATTGTTTCTAATTAATAAGATAAAACTATTTTTTTATTTTTTTTCTTTCTTTTTTAAGATAATATATTATTAATTTAATATTTGATATTTTGTGCAATTTTTGTATTTTAGGTCATTAAGAAAGTAACGGTGTCATCCATGTATGAAGCTTAAAGATATAATCTAAACAGTTTTAATAATTACTTCATCGAAGTTTTAGCGGTTAGAAAAATACAACAATACAGAGAATTTTGGGTAACTTTCCATGTTATCAAATAATAAATATAATTACTTTCTTTCTTTTTAACTTTTTTTTCATTTCTTCAATGTTGTTTTCAACTTATTTTCTGGTTTTGGCAAAAAAAAAAAAAAAAATGTTCAAAAGAAAAAAAAATCCAAGTCTTATTTCAATATTATTTTTTTAAACTTCAATTTATTAATTTATAAGTAAATAATATAAAAGTATAGTAAATACATCAATAATCAATTTAAGTTATAGATTTATAATGTCAGTGACATAACTTTTTTTTTTTTATTACAAATCACTTTAATATTTACCATTGTTGAATTATACTAAATAGAATTTTGATTGTTCTTCCTAACAATTTTATAATCCATAATAATTTACTAAACATAATAATATAATCAATTACAAAAATTAATAGAATAATATTTAAATATCTATCCGCAGACGAAGTCCAGTTTTTCAGACTAGTTTGATATCAAACTTAACATACGAGGTAATCTTGCATCGTAGATTAGGAACGATCAATATTCACCTCTCACTAGAATCCAGGATCCAAACCCGATGACAAAGGCCCAGTTGATAGAGTCTATAACATTAATAATAATCCAAGAAAACCAATGGTCGGGCCTTCTCCCTGAGTGTTGCTCATCTTCACTGCTGACACCGCCTTCTTCTATAGGCATCCCAGACCAATAAATCGGGCATAGACTCATGAATATCTAACCACTTTTCAACACAACCCGAATGAGACTCATGTTTACACGACATCTCCTGAATCTTGCCGCTGATACTCATCTCATCCAAACAAATTGGCAGTCCTCAACGTAATCTTTAGTCACTATTATTCTTGACATCTTGTTTATTGACTCTTTTAACGCTGATAATGTCTAGTTTGTCGGCCTCAATCGATAATTGGAAAAAGGTCACAAAATTGATCGGTGACTTAAAGATAGCGATTTGAGGATGGGTTGAGGCTTCTTGGTTCAGTAAGCAAAAATGATATGCCATCCACACCGAGCAAAATGATTTTTGAATATTAATTTTTATGGCTAGATTAGAGATTGATGGGTAGATTGTTTAAGAGATTTGGTTGTTTCTCAAAATATCTACAACACACCGACGCCTTAAAAGGTTTAACATATTAGTATCATACTTACGACGGACATGACACTCCGGACATGTGTTAAACACTTTAAAATATGTGTTTGACTATTTTATTTTAATTTTATTAATTTCAGACATTTCAAAGATACTCTAAGACACTTGTAAAAATTTTATAAAACTTTTAGATAAATTTAATAACAAAACAATTCAAATTGAGTCATAAATATAAATTAGATAAATATATATATATACTTAAAATAAAAAATTACGACATATATAAGAAGAAAAAACCTTAAATCATTATGTAGTGTTTATAATTTTATTGTCAAATTTAAAAATTAGATTTTTTTCATGGTAATTTTTGACTTTTATTAAGAAAAAACATATAATATTATATTGAATAAACAAATATGTAGAATATTGCAAGAGATTAATTCGACTATTTTGAAGGCGTTGGAATTTTTGAAACTGTCAATTTATCTTTAGATGGGTGAGATAGAAACGATAATATTTAACGATGATGTGGATTTATTAATGACGTTGAAGTAAAAAATTAAGTTTTTTTTATTTTATATTGAATAATTATTTATATATTTAATTTTTTAATAAATTATATATTTTTAATATAACTTGTCCTAAATATATTGTCCTATTTTTTTTTGAAAATTACCGTATTATGTGTACGTGTCATATCGTGTCCCATCCGAGTCCATGCAACCTAGCAAAATAATAAGGGTAAATTATTTTCGGGTCTATAAACTTTTACAAATTACATGACTTCCTCCTCTCTATTTATAATAATTATTCTGGAGTCCCGAATGTCTCCATCTAAATTTTTAGCCTTTCCATTAAAAAAAATAATTTTACATAAAAATACCTAAATACCCTTGAAATGTCATACAAATGCCACCCAACAAAAGTCAACCACAGTAAAAATATTAACATAGAAACAAAAACAAATCCAAACTCATACTAAAACCCAAATAAAAATTATTTAAAATATAAATAAAAGGACTAAAGATTATTTAAAATGAAAAAAAAAATTTGCCTCCTCTCGCAGATCACCACCGCCAGCAACACCAAGAGCTTCAATCGCTGCACGCAAACAAAATTCGCCTTTCACCTGCCTCTGCTTCTTCGTCTCTATAATTTCATGAAGTTCTGGGTCTCCCAAAGGAAGTGGTTGGTTCCCCAGTCTCGAACCATGGCTCTTCGACACTCCATCCGTGGTTCAATAGCAGGGCGCTTGGACGGATTCGGCGATGATGAAGATGATGATTGGCCAAGTAATTTCATCTTTCTCTTTGCGTTAGATCCATTTCAGTGTTTTCTTTGGTGAGTACTGTAATCTCTCCTGTCCTGTTCTTCAACATCGATGCGGTTTCTGATTGTTCCTCGTAGAACCTACTGCGCAAGTGTACTTGCAGTATCCTCCGATTCGCCCGTATAGGCCAAGTTGCCAGAGCTCGAAGAATATTTGATGAATTGCCAAACAAAACCATTATTACTTAGAATGCAATTGTTGCTGGCTACTTCCAAAACAAGCAGCCTTATGAAGCCCAGAATTTGTTTGATAAAATGCCTGAAAGAAACACGGTTTCTTGGAATGGGTTGATTTCTGGGTATATTAAGAATGGGATGATTAATGAGGCAAGGAAAGTGTTTGATACTATGCCAGAGAGAAAAGTAATTTCGTGGACTACCATGGTCAGGGGTTACGTGCAAGAGCGAATGATAAAGGAAGCTGAATCACTCTTTTGGCCAATGCCCGAGAAGAATGTGGTTTAATGGACTATGATGTTAGGGTATTTCCGTCTTTTTCTTTTTTTTTTGCAAAATTATCGGAAAAAATGTTACTTTCTCGATGTAAAGATTAAAAATTCAGATGGAGGCATGTCTTAGGGATTCTGAAATAATTTGCATAAACAGCGAGACGAAGTTATATATTTTGTAAAACCAAGGACCTAAAAATAATTTTTCCAAATAATAAATGAAAGTTAAAAGACCATTCCCGTAAAGCTCGCATCACATTTGGCTCATTTGGACATTTTAAAATCTTTTTTGTCCTCGTCATCTGCCACGTGTGGAAAAAAGTAAGCCATACTATTGTATATTCAATTTTAATTGCAAATTTTAAACTGTCCATGCCTCGATTGTTAGCGTTTTTATTTATTCACTAAAGATATAATTATATCTATATTGAAATACAAATACAGCCAGTAAAACCAAGTAAACTTTACTTGATTTTTCTTGAAGGTGTGATGATAGCAAGCACCCTGAACTAAGTATTGCCGGCCGACTCCTTCTTGTTGTTATTGGGCATCATCATGAAACCGCAAGTCCGCCGCCAGTGAGTTGGTCAAAGTAGTTTTTTTTACCTTTCTTTTTCTTGTTATAATATTTGCTGCCAAATTTTAAGAAAGAAAAAGGGATTTCTTAGAACAAGATTGCTCTTTTTCTTTGTTCGATTTTTTTTTTTTTTAAATTTTTGGGTTTTAGAATTTCTATGGAGAGCAGATGAGGTGTCTGATTGAATGGGACTTTGTGTTAGCAACGGAATCAAGTGTTATACTCGTAGCACAGGTACCCATTTATTCTTTTATGTTGTAGCGTTTAAGTTTTTATGTGTTTTCACAATTAGCTGTTACTGGTTTTCCTTGATTGAGAGTGAAATCAGTCGCCTTCTTCTTAACTTTTATCCTAAAGATGCTTGAGCTGTTCTTTTTGTCTTTCCCTCGGTATTATTCACTCTATATGTTTGCTGTTGCTGTGGCTTTGACGAATACACTTAATGTTCTTGACAAGAAATTTAAATTTTTAGATGTATTGTTACTTTTTGTAAATTTCAAGATAAATTTCTACGGTATGTATTTCTATAGTTGATTATTTGAGAATTTCCCTTGGATTCAATCAGAATTTGTGAAAATTTGTCAGTCTTTGGTGATGATTTAGAGTATTGGTGTCCGAGGAAAAGTGTTGATATAATTTAAATTATGAAAATATTCTTTGAGATGATGTATCATATTGATATTCTGCTCTGCAGGACCTATTTGACAAAAATTGATTATTCTAGTATGAGAGTTAGTAATTAGGCAATGAGAAGGATAATATTTTTAGAGTTTCCTTTTAGACAATTTTTATTTCATTAATTTATTGCTTTGTAGAATTGAATTCAAGAAATGTCGGAAGAGATGGGAAGAATCTTGGTCTTGAGTTGGAGTTTGAGATATTGCTGTCACCAAATTTAAAGAACTTTAGCTTCCGTGAACTGAAGATTGCCACTAGAAACTTCTGATCAGATGGTGTACTGGGTGAAGATGATTATGGGTCAGTTTTCAAAGGGCGGATTGGTTGGTCAGTTTTATGGTTTCAATTTCTTATTTGTTTTTTCCAGCTATTCATGATAAATTTTTCTTTTCAATTCAGGGGCCTATTTATTCGGTTGAGGTCTTTAATTAGAGGGAGTTCATAGTGCTGATTTGAATGTCATTCATCGGAACTTTAAGACTTCTCATATACTGCTTGATTCAGTATGCTACATTACCTGATCACTTTTTTCGCAATATATTTGAATTTAGAACTAACAATTAGTTGAGTATATCTGCTTTTGTTGACCTGCCCTGCTACATTTGCTCCATATTTGTAGAACTACAATGCAAAGCTTTCTGGTTTTGCTTTAGCTAGGGATGGGCCAACTGATGATAAGAGTCACCTCAGTACTAGTGTCATGGGAAGTTTGGGATTTGCTGCACCCGAGTATGTAGCCACAGGTATCATTTTCGTTTGGGGCTTCTCATAACTCTGATTGATATTAGCTTGCTTGGTATGCTTCAATTTTCTGGTTCAATGTACTTATTTTTACCATTTTCTCTATGCACTCCAAATGTTATGTTTGAGCAATTTATTCTTCACTTGTTTGAGCATTAGAATTGTTAAACATATCCCTAGTCCTAGGAAATATAATCTGAGACTGCGCAAGGCAAAGGGGTGTTAGAGAGAACGAGCATGAGTGAAAGCTACCGTTGATGGAGAGATATTGTGAGTAAAAACTGCTTATCATTGA
Organism: Jatropha curcas; assembly: GCF_041381405.1. Classification (NCBI taxonomy): domain Eukaryota; kingdom Viridiplantae; phylum Streptophyta; class Magnoliopsida; order Malpighiales; family Euphorbiaceae; genus Jatropha; species Jatropha curcas. The sequence continues at coordinate 26,836,583 of NC_143156.1, forward strand.
TTCTTTTGAGGCATTACCATTGAAATATTTGCTAGTGAATCCTTTTTTTTTTTTTATGAAGGTTAATGAAGGGTCAAAATTTGTCTAAAATTTGCAGGTTATAGCGTAGAGGGTAGAGGATAGTTGGCCTTGTATCAAAACTCTCACCATATTAGCAAAATTGCCTACCATTCCTTCACCGTTTAAGTTTGTGAGGAGAACAATCAAATTTAACCTGATCGGAGAAACTTTATTTTTAATAATATGTTTGTGTTACTCAACCTCTAAGTCTCATAGCATAGTTCAAAATAGGGTTAGTAATATATGTAGTTATTAAGTTTTTTTTTTTTTTTTTTTTTTTTTATTTGAATGGCTAAATAGGAAAATTTTGGAATTAAGTACTACCTTTGTTCTATAATACTTGTCACATTTGAATTTTCACGTTTCTTAATAAAATCATTAAATTTGTCTAAATTACAATAAATTATTGAGTAAATTGACTGTATTATCTTTAATTTAATATTAATTTTCTAAAAAAATTATTAAATGGAAGTAATAATTATTGGTCATATACAAAAGGTAAACATGAAAAAAAAATATTTATTAGATCTTGAAATCACAAATGTGACAAAGTATTTATTATGGAATGGAGGTAGTATATGAATTAATAATTTTTGCACAATTAAGTGCATTTAGTTGGAATCTTATTGGAAAATCAAAATGAACTATTACCCTTCATTTTGCTTTATTTATTTTTTTTAGATTATCATATTCCTTCTTATTACTCTCTCTCTCTCTTATATTATTTTGAAATTGAAAGAAAACTGGAAGAAATTTTTTTGACTTTTTTAGAAAGAGATAGTAAAAAAAAAGAAAAAAAAAAAAAAGATGGATTGAATGTTTATGATTGATATCATTTATTAAGTAATAAGATGGTTTATTTTAATTTTCCCATAAACTAATCCCACCAAATGCACTTGATTGCTACTTTTGAATAATTCAGACATTCAATTAGAAATTTTTTTCGTTCAGACATCAAAATAAAAAACATTAAAAAGTTTAAGGACGGCAAAGATAATTAACCCTTCACAATATTCTCTCCATACTAATACTAATTATGTGATTGTTAGACCAACTTATTGGGTTGTGGCAGTACTTTGCCTATGGTTTATGCAGTATAATACAACAATATTGTTGTATTGTATCATGGATTCTGGTCACTTATTAAATTTTGATGTTGAACAGGTCGTTTAAATGCAAAGTGCGATGTATACAGCTTTGGAGTTGTACTTCTAGAAATTTTATCCGGCAGACGAGCCATAGACAGTAATGTGTCACCTGAGCACGAAGACATAGTGGAGTGGGCAAAGCCTTACCTGACAAACAAACGCACAGTTTTCCGAGTTTTAGACACACTTCTTGACAGCCAACACTTTCTTAAAAGGGCTCGAAAGTTGTATATTCAATTTTAATTGCAAATTTTAAACTGTACATGCCTCGATTGCTAGCGTTTTTCATTTATGCACTAAAGATATAATTATATCTATTGGAACAAGATTGCTCTTTTTCTTTGTTCGATTTTTTTTTTTTTTTTTAATTTTTGGGTTTTAGAATTTCTATGGAGAGGAGTTGAGGTGTCTGATTGAATGGGACTTTGTGTTAGCAACGGAATCAAGGGTTATACTCGTAGCACAGGTACCCATTTGTTCTTTTATGTTTTAGTGTTTAAGTTTTTATGTGTTTTCACAATTAGCTGTTACTGGTTTTCCTTGATTGAGATTGAAATCAGTCGCCTTCTTCTTAATTTTTACCCTAAAGATGCTTGAGCTGTTCTTTTTGTCTTTTCCTCGGTATTAGTCACTCTATACGTTTGCTGTTGCTATGGCTTTCACGAATACACTTGATGTTCTTGACAAGAAATTTAAATTTTTAGATGTATTGTTACTTTTTGTAAATTTCAAGATAAATTTCTAAGGTTTGTATTTCTATAGTTGATTATTTGATAATTTACCTTGGATTCAATCAGAATTTGTGAAAATTTGTCAGTCTTTGGTGATGATTTAGAGTATTGGTGTCTGAGGAAAAGTGTGCTTCTGTAATTTAAATTATGAAGATATTCTTTGAGATTATGTATCATATTGATATTCTGCTCTTCAGGACCTATTTGACAAAAATTGATTATTCTAGTGTGAGAGTTAGTAATTACGCAATGAGAAGGATAATATTTTTAGAGTTTCCTTTTAGACAATTTTTATTTCATTAATTATTGTCTTGTAGAATTGAATTCAAGAAATGTCAGAAGAGATGGGAAGAATCTTGGTTTTGAGTTTGAGATATTGCGGTCACCAAATTTAAAGAACTTTAGCTTCAGTGAACTGCAGATTGCCACTAGAAACTTCCGATCAGATGGTGTACTGGGTGAAGGTACTTTTGGGCCAGTTTACAAAGGGTGGATTGATGGCATGGTGATTGCTGTGAAGAGGCTTAACCGTGAAAGCTTCCGTGGTTACGAGGAATGGATGGTCAGTTTTATGGTTTCAATTTCTTAATTGTTTCTTCCAGCTATTCATGATAAATTTTTCTTTTCAATTAGAGGGAGTTCACACTTCTCTCTCAATTAGGAGGAACTTGGCAATACAAGATATGTGTGAAATGTGAATCCAGTTCTTCTCATGTACTTTAAATGCCTTGCTATCTTTACACCGATAGGATTGCTCAATCCATAGAAATAGCCATTGCCCATTAGGAATTTAGGATATCTAAAAAGTTCATAGTATTTAGTATCAGTAAAATGATTATATTTCATCGGGACTTTAAAACTTCTTATATACTGCTTGATTCAGTATGTAATTTACCTACATTACCTGATCACTTTTTTCACAATATATTTGAATTTAGGACAAACAATTAGTTGAGTGTATCTGCATTTGTTGACCTGCCCTGCTACATTTGCTTCATATTTGTAGAACTACAACGCAAAGCTTTCTGGTTTTGCTTTAGCTAGGGATGGGCCAACTGATGATGAGAGTTACGTCACTACTACGGTCATGGGAACTTATGAATTTGCTGCACCAGAGTATCTGGCCACAGGTATCATTTTCATATGTGGCTTCTCGTAACTCTGATTGATATTAGCTTGCTTGGTATGCTTCAATTTTCTGGTTCAATTTTCTTATTTTTACCATTTTCTCTATGCACTCCAAAGGTTATGTTTGAGCAATTTATTCTTCACTCGTTTGAGCATTAGAAGTGTTAAACATATCCCTAATCCTACGAAATATCATTTGAGACTGCGCAAGGTAAAAGGGTGTTAGAGAGAACGAGCATGAGTGAAAGCTACCGTTGATGGAGAGATGATATTGCGAGTAAAAACTGCATATCATTGATTCTTTTGAGGCATTACCATTGAAACATTTGCAAGTGAATCCTTTTTTTTTTTAATTTTTATTTATGAAGGTTAATGAAGGGTCAAAATTTGTCTAAAATTTGCAGGTTATAGTGTAGAGGATAGAGGATAGTCGGCCTTGTATCAAAACTCTCACCGTATTAGCAAATTGCCACCATTCCTTCATCGTTAGTTTGTGAGGAGAACAATCAAGTCTAACCTGCTCAGAGAAACTTTATTTTAATAATGTATCTGTGTTACTCAACCTGTAAGTCTCATAGCGTAGTTCAAAATAGGGTATTATATATAATAATATATGTAGTTATTAATTTTTTTTTATTTTAATGGCTAAATAGGAAAATTTTGGAATTAAGTAATATCTTTGTTTCATAATACTTGTTACACTTGAAGTTTTACGTCCCTTAAAAAAATCATTAAATTTTTCTAAGTTATAATAAATTATTAAGTAAATTGACTGTATTATCCTTAATTTAATATTAATTTTCTAAAAAAATTTTAAATTGAAGGAATAATTATTGGTCTTATACAAAATGTAAACATGGAGAAAAGTATTTATAACACCTTGAAATCACAAATGGAACAAATATTTTAGAAAAAATTATTTTTAAAATGTGATAAATATTATAGAATGGAGGTAGTATATGAATTAATAAGTTTTGCACGATTAAGTGCATTTAGTTGGAATCTCACTGGAAAATCAAAATGAATTATTACCCTACCATTTTGCTTTATTTATTTTTTTTTAGATTATTGTATTCCTTTTTCTTATTACTCTCTCTCTCTCTCTTATATTATTTTGAAATTGAAAGAAAACAAGAAGAAATTTTTTTGACTTGTTTAGAAAGAGATATAGAACAGTAAAAAAGGGAAAAAAAAAAAAAGAGACGGATTGGTTGTTTATGATTGATATCATTTAATAAGTAATAAGATGGTTTATTTTAATTTTCCGATAAACTAATCCGACCAAACGCACTTGATTGCTACTTTTGAATCATTCAGACATTCAATTAGAAATTTTATTCGTTCAAAATAAAAAACATTAAAAAGTTTAAGCACTGCAAATATAATTAGCCCTTCACAATATTCTCTCCGTGCGAATACTAATTATGTGGTTGTTAGACCAACTTATTGGGTTGTGGCTGTACTTTGGCTATGGTTTATGCAGTATAATACAACAATATTGTTGTATTGTATATGGATTCTGGTCACTTATTAAATTTTGATATTGAACAGGCCGTTTAAATGCAAAGTGCGATGTATACAGCTTTGGAGTTGTACTTCTAGAAATTTTATCCGGCAGACGAGCCATAGACAGTAATGTGTCACCTGAGCACGAAGACATAGTGGAGTGGGCAAAGCCTTACCTGACAAACAAACGCACAGTTTTCCGAGTTTTAGACACACGTCTTGGCGGCCAACACTTTCTTAAAAGGGCTCGAAAGTTGGCTAACCTTGCACTTCATTGCTTAAATGATGAACCGAAGTTGAGACCAGACATGGAAGATGTGGTTATGGCATTAGAGTCGCTTCAAGAATCAAATTAAAGCATGTGTTTATCGAAGCAATGTACAGTTTCTGCTTTGCATTTTGCTTGTAGTATTTATCACTTTGTTATTATTGGTATTATAATGATGTTCTAGGCAATAATTTTCCTTTCAGTTGAGGCAGTAAAATTTTCTTACAGTATTCTGTTTATACAATTTACAATTTGAGGTTAACAGTATGTATTTAATACATCATAAAACAAATTTTGAAAAATTGGTTTTCCGCATTTTTCATTTATTTTCCTACAACTTCTTGCAACTTAGATAAAAATGTTGGATTTAATTTTCTATTGTGGGCTTAATATGTAAAATTAAATATGTACAGCAGTCCAATTGTAAAGTCAATTTCAAATGTGGTCTTGATTGTGAATAATTGACTATTGAGGTATCAACTAATTATAGATATTAAGTGTAGAGACCATTATATAATTCCTATTTCGTTAAAGGACCGAAATAGGAATTGTACTAACCCTACAGGTATATAAAGGTCGTGGTCCCCAGAGGAGTTGAATACGATTCAGTTTTACGTTCCTTTCGTACTGCTTCCGCAAAATCGATTCTTCAATTCTCTGGAAGGCTGCAAACCTAATTCTATACATCAAGATCGACGAACAACGATGTCAGGTACGCAACCTTTTCTTATTCAATCTATTTTGTTGAATCTAGTGGTTTGCACGATCTAGGTTATTATTGAATTATTTGAGATTAATTCATAACAAGTGGTATCAGAGCCTTGTGCATAATTGCTAGATTTTAGATTGGTTTTTCGTATTTTTTTTTTATTTATTTGTTTACCCTACTGTTTATAGATTGAGGGTTTTGTTTAATAAAAAAAAAATGTATATATATATTTTTGTTCTCACTGTTCTTCGGATTCCCAAGAACAGGTAAGAGGTTTTGAACTAACGCCATTAACGATTAATTGTTCGTTTGGTATTTTTTTTTTTTCTTTGCTGGCTGGATCTTGTTAAAAAAAAAAAAAAAAACCTCCATTGTTGGCGGCGGAAAGGGGCTGGAACCTGTTATTTTCCGTCCCTTATCGTTTTGTTTTTTAGGTTAGGGATGGAAAATAACAGTTAGGTCCCTGCAAAATTTCATATTAGATCCCTAATTTTATGTTTTTTTCGTATTAGTCCCTTAATTTTCTGTAATTTCATATTGGTCCCTTAATTTTCTGTAACTTCAGATTAGGTCCTTTAATTTTCTGTAACTTCAGATTAGGTCCTTAAATTTTCTGTAACTTCAGATTAGGTCCCTAAATTTTCTGTAACTTCAGATTAGGCCCCTAATCTTCTGTTTTTCGTATTAGGCCCTTAAATTTCTGTTTTCTTTCGTTTAGACCCCAAACTTTATTTATTCAAATTTATTTAGTCCAATTTTATAACTTAGTCTCTAATTTAGTGACTTAAAGACTAGATTATAATTTTTTTTTTTGGACTAAATAATTTTAGATTATTAAATATTTAGACAATCAATTCATTTAATTGCAATTGTTTTGTTTTAATTACAATTAAATGATTTAATTTGTCGACTTGAGATTAAATTTTGGAGTGATTAAGTCCCTATTGTGTTTGATATTTGTTAAAATAAATTGATTTGATCAATAAGTCACCAAAGTGACCTCTATTGCTTGAATTGATTTATTTTAGAATATTAGACAGGTGTATTAGAATTCGTTGCGGATAGTTAATCGGCCCAAAGGAAGGTTGCTATCTGGCTGAGTTTTGAATACATGTTGGCAATAAGTATGTGATAATTGTTTGATTATTTTCATGACAATGATATATCGGCCCAAAGGAAGATTTATTATTTGTCAGGACTATGTTATCAATATTTGATTGCTGCGTTGAGATACTAATTACAAGTTAATGTTTTACATCCAAAGATGAGAATATTAATGTTGAATCTGTATCTTATTTCCATTTTTTGATCTCTACTTATGTGAATTGTTTCATTTGTGGATTGTGAGCTTATACTTATCTATTTGTTTATTTTCTCCGATGTCAGCTAACATGTCATTTAATCCTGATTGTGTCCCTAAACTTGAGGGATCAAATTTTGAGTCTTGGAAATCAGACATTATGATCTTTCTGGGCTGTATGGATTTGGATCTTGCATTCAGGATGGACGAACCTGCTCCTCTTACTGATACGAGCACTGATGTTCAAAGGGTTCAGTATGAGAAGTGGGAGCGTTCTAATCGCTTAGGTCTGATGATCATGCAAAAAGGAGTCCCAGAACATGTTCGAGACTCTGTCTCAGCTGAAAAGAACAATGCTCAAAACTATCTTGCCGAGCTGGAGAGGGCTTATGTCAAGAATGACAAAGCCGAAGTGGGAACACTTTTAGGAAAATTAACCTCCATGAAGTTTGCTGGCAATGGTGGTGTTCGGGAGCATATTCTTAGCATGTCTCAGATTGCAAAGAGACTGAAGGCGCTGGGTATGGCTTTACCAGATGACCTTTTAGTCCATATGGTTATGAATTCTCTTCCTTCTCAGTTTGGACAAATTAGGACTTCCTATAATTGTCAGCCGAATAAATGGACTCTTAACGAGCTCATTTCTCATTGTGTTGATGAGGAGGAAAAGATGAATTCTAACAAAAGAGAGAGTGCTCATTTTGTTTCTTCAGCTGGGAAGGGCAAGAACAAGAAAAGAAAGAGGCCTTTTGCAAAGACTGTTGAAAAGGCTATTGAGAAACCTGCTGCTGCTACTGCTGTAGATCTAGTACAAAAGAAGCCTTATGTGCCAAAATGCTTCTTTTGTGGAAAGACGGATCACTTGAGAAAGGACTGTCCTAAATTTGCTATTTGGCTTGCAAAGAGGGGTAAGTACCTTGTTTTAGTCTGTTGTGAAGTTAATTTAACTTCAGCTCCTAAAAACACTTATTGGATGGATTCTGGTGCTACCGCTCATATAAGTGTTTCATTGCAGGGCTGCCTCAACTACAGAAAGCCAACTGACGGTGAAAGATACGTCTATGTGGGAAATGGCGATCTGGTTGAAGTAGAGGCAATTGGACATTTTAGATTATGTTTAAGTACTGGCTATTTTTTGGATCTTATAGATACTTTTGTTATTCCCTCTTTTAGAAGGAATTTGATTTCTGTTTCCTTTTTGGACAAATCTGGTTTTCATTGTTCTTTTGGAGACAGTGTATTCACTTTATCTATGAATTCAAAAGTTTTGGGTACTGGTTGCTTGAATGAATGTGATAATCTATATATGTTAGACATTGATACTAGTTATCATGAATCCCTGCATGTTACTACAAGAGGTACCAAAAGAAAGTTGAATATTGATAACTCAGCTGTACTTTGGCATAGACGTTTGGGTCATTTATCCAAATCGAGAATTGAGCGTCTTGTTTCTGATGGTATCTTAGATACACTTGATTACACAGGTTTGGATTCTTGTATTGAGTGTATTAAAGGAAAACAGACTAAACAAAAGAGACTAGGTGCCATTCGGTCATCCAATGTTTTAGAACTGATTCATACAGATATTTGCGGTCCATTCCATATTGCAACTAGAAATGGCCAAAGATATTTTATATCATTCATTGATGACTATTCTCGTTATGGTTACTTATATCTCATTCATGAAAAATCTAAGTCTTTGGACGTGTTTAAATCTTATAAAGCCGAAGTTGAAAATCAACTAGGAAAGAAGATTAAATCTGTTCGATCTGACCGTGGTGGTGAATATTATGGTAAATATGACGGTTCAGGCGAACAACGTCCAGGACCTTTTGCGCTTTTCCTACAGGAATGTGGAATTGTCCCTCAATATACAATGCCTGGTACTCCCAGCATGAATGGTGTATCTGAGAGACGTAATAGGACTCTTATGGATATGGTAAGGAGTATGATTAGTCATTCTACTTTACCAGAGTCTCTGTGGGGTGAAGCGTTAAAGACAGCAGCTTATCTTCTCAATAGGATTCCATCTAAAGCAGTTGCTAAAACACCTTATGAACTTTGGACTGGACGTAAGCCTAGTCTAAAGCATCTTCATGTTTGGGGATGTCCAGCTGAAGCAAGGCCTTACAAGCCGAATGAAACAAAACTGGACTCCAAAACTATCAGCAGCTACTTTGTTGGATATTCTGAGCGGTCTAGGGGTTATAAGTTTTATAATCCTACTTCCAGAACTTTTTTTGAAACGAGAATTGCAACATTTTTTGAGGATGTTGATTTTGGAGGGAGAAATAAAGAAAGAAACATTGTCTTTGAAGAGGAACCAAGTAAGGATGATTCGGTTCTCATTCCTTTTGTTGTTTCTGATAGCGTACAGACTCCAGTTGCTCCTGTCACTATTCAAGATCCAATTCAAGACAATGCTATTCTTCCTCAAGAACAAATTCAACAACCTCAAGAATTAGAGTCTGTTCAAATGCCTTTGAGGAGATCTACTAGGGAGAGAAGAAGTGCTATTCCAGATGATTATATAGTGTTTCTTCAGGAACATGAGGATACTGTAGACATGATAGATGATGATCCAGTTAGTTTCTATCATGCCATGCAGAGTTCTGACTCTCATAAGTGGATTGAGGCAATGAACGAAGAGTATAAGTCTATGCAAGACAATCAAGTTTGGGATCTTGTTCAATTACCTGAAGGAAAGAAACCCATTGGTTGCAAATGGATATTTAAAACCAAAAGGGATTCTCAAGGTAATGTGGAAAGATATAAAGCACGTCTTGTAGCAAAAGGCTTTACTCAAAAGGAAGGGATTGACTATAAAGAAACCTTCTCTCCAGTTTCTTCGAAGGATTCTTTTAGGACAATCATGGCCTTAGTTGCAAATCTTGATCTTGAGCTTCATCAAATGGATGTTAAGACTGCGTTTCTCAATGGCGACATTGATGAAACAATATATATGGTGCAACCAGAAAGTTTTATAATTGGAGATCCAAAACATCTGGTATGCAAATTAAAGAAATCCATTTATGGACTCAAGCAAGCTTCTCGTCAATGGTACTTTAAATTCAACCAAGTAATTGTCTCGTTTGGCTTTGAGGCAAATACTGTTGAAAATTGTGTGTACCATAAGTTCAGTGGGAGTAGGTTTATCTTTTTGGTCTTATATGTGGATGACATACTTCTTGCTACTAATTGTAAAGTCTTGTTGCATGAAACCAAAGTTTTTCTTTCAAAGCATTTTGAGATGAAAGATTTAGGTGAAGCTTCTTTTGTTTTAGGGATTCAGATACATCGAGACCGTTCTCGAGGTATTCTTGGATTATCACAAAAGAGCTATATTGATAAAGTGCTCAAGAGATTTAGTATGCAGAATTCTAGACCATTGGATACCCCTATTGCAAAAGGTGATAAATTTAGTAATCAACAATGTCCAAAGAGTGAACTTGAAATTCAGGAAATGCAAAAGGTTCCTTATGCGTCAGCTGTAGGAAGTCTTATGTATGTTCAAGTTTGTACTCGTCCAGACATTTCTTTTATAGTTGGCATGTTAGGTAGATATCTCAGCAATCCAGGAATGGATCATTGGAAAGCAGCCAAAAGAGTCATGAGATATCTTCAGAGGACTAAGGGACATATGCTCACATATAGGAGATCAGATCAGCTTGAGATCATTGGGTATACTGATTCTGATTTCGCTGGATGCCAAGATAGTAGAAAATCCACATCTGGCTACGTTTTTCTATTGGCTGGCGGTGCTATTTCTTGGAAGAGTGTGAAACAAACTCTAGTGGCAACCTCCACCATGGAAGCTGAATTTGTAGCATCTTATGAGGCATCCAATCAAGCTATTTGGCTGAGAAACCTTGTCACTGGGCTGCGTGTAGTAGGTGGAATAGAAAGACCACTGAAGTTGTATTGTGACAGCAAGTCAGCCGTTTTATTCTCCAACAACAACAGGAGCTCTTCTCGATCAAAACACATTGAGATTAAGTTCTTGGCTGTGAAGGAGAGGGTACAGAGTGGACAGATATCCTTAGAGCATATTGGAACAAACTCTATGATTACGGATCCGCTTACAAAGGCAGTGATACCGAAAGTTTTCCATGAGCACACCGCTCATATGGGTATCGTTTTGTTTGAGACTGTCTAGTTTTAGTGGGAGTTTGCTCTTTATGCATACATTATGTTTTTTGAATGCTCTATTTTATTTTGGATATGTTTTATTATGAAATTTTGTTGAGTACTCATTTTGGTTGATGGTTACACTCTGTATTATTATTATTGTTTTGCTTGATCTCACTTTTGTTGGTGACCAGTTGGAAACAGACATGATGATCACATTACATGTAGTTTTCATGCTACACTTCTATAATGAATCTATGTCATTTAGGGGTATTGGTAATGTAGTTGATGATGAACTTAGTCATGAGATCTATGGCGAATGTTTCTTCAGCTCTTTATCAATATAACTAATGGACGAGATTGTTTTTGGATACCTTGTATGACTGCGTTTGTTGAGCTCATTTTGGTGTATGTATTTTATTTAACATATGTTCGCCCAAGTGGGAGATTGTTGGATTTAATTTTCTATTGTGGGCTTAATATGTAAAATTAAATATGTACAGCAGTCCAATTGTAAAGTCAATTTCAAATGTGGTCTTGATTGTGAATAATTGACTATTGAGGTATCAACTAATTATAGATATTAAGTGTAGAGACCATTATATAATTCCTATTTCGTTAAAGGACCGAAATAGGAATTGTACTAACCCTACAGGTATATAAAGGTCGTGGTCCCCAGAGGAGTTGAATACGATTCAGTTTTACGTTCCTTTCGTACTGCTTCCGCAAAATCGATTCTTCAATTCTCTGGAAGGCTGCAAACCTAATTCTATACATCAAGATCGACGAACAACGATGTCAGGTACGCAACCTTTTCTTATTCAATCTATTTTATTGAATCTAGTGGTTTGCACGATCTAGGTTATTATTGAATTATTTGAGATTAATTCATAACAAAAAAATCAACCAATATGAAGTTTGAATTAAGATACAACTTCTTTCCAAATATTTTTCAAGAAAAAAAAAAGGTATTTTATTTTTCGAGAAGAAACGGTGAATTAAAATTTTGTTTTTGTTTTTGTTTTCTGCCTTTTTGTACAGCAGAATGGTATGTAATTTAGTAAGGATTGTTGAAAGTGAAAAATGTTTCTAGACAAAGGTTGTATGACATGGATATATGCTTTTCTTACTTCAATTTTGGCTTCTGTCATCAAATGTTCATGGATATTGGAACCAATCTGCTCATGAATAAACTCAAATACTCAAAATCTATCTACAATTTTTATAACAGTTGAATGCATCAAATTTTTCTGCCATGAAACAATAAAATTACAAAACAAATCCGAATGAGATAGTTCAGTGACAAAGAACCCTTGCAGGATTGATCATCATGGCTTAAATCATGGATTCGATCATGCGCAATGCAAACTCCCCCGGACCAACCTCTTTGCCTCCGAGAGCTATTGGGGATTAATCATGTTTATGAATCGTTAAAACGGACAGGAGACTGCATACCTTGTGCAAGTATCAAAAGAAGAAAAAAACAAAATTACAAAACAAGCACAGAAAATAAAAATAAATTTTACCAATGAGAAACTGAATAACAAACTACTAAACAAAATGAAACAAATCTCAAAATCATATATACAACATATGAAGATTTTAAATTTTTAACAATAGCTTACACCAATACAATTATAAAACCATTTAGTCCAAGTAAATGTGCATTTTGCATAAGTAGCGGGAATCAATATATATTAAAGGTCATGCAAAATTTTATATTGAATTTTTATTTTATAATTTAATTATAATAATCAAAGTTATTGAAAAAAAAAATTAAGATAAACAGTCAACTGAATAATAACTAACTAAACAAACCTAAAAAAAATAGTGCAATAAAACTCAATGGTGGAAATCAAACGCTAATTAAACGTCATTAATCCTAATTCATAAAGAAAAACTCATTAAAATAATCCCATTTATATGTTTAGATTAAAATTATTAGATAAAACTTGACAATTTTATTTGATTTCTTTCCCTTAAAAGTAAAGTTGAAATAAAAATTATTTTCTTTAGTTGATTAAAAAATTATAAAATCTTAAAAGAAAGATTATCTAATTGAATGACAACCAAATAAAAAGTTTATTTTAATTAATATTTTAAAAATAGAGGTCTTAATTTATAAATTTCACCAAACTATAAAAATTAAAAGTAATTTACCTTATACAGCTTCATGAAATCTTTAATTGATTAAATCCGGTACAAGAAACTTAAATTATAAAATACTAGTCGTCTTCCCGCGCTCTGCGTGTGGATGTTACATGATGTTTAAAAATAAAAATATTATTTTTATTATAACAAATAATCACTTTTAATAATTCAAATATAAAATATATTATACTTACTAATTTTCAAAGAAATAAAATAAAAAACAATATTTTTTCGTAGATTCTTGCAAAAGGATCAATATATTAACATACACATACATAAATCAAGTTTATAATTAATCTTGAATTTTTTATTTTCTAGAAATATTTTTGTAGGTTTTAAAATAATTTTTATAAATAACAATTATTATTGAATTTATTTTGAATAAATAGTTTAAAATATGGGCATAAATCCAATAAAGATTAAAAACATAAAAAAATTTCATTAAAGTTTGCCCTAATTTGAAATAGGTCAAGAAATACTGTCATCTCCATTCACAAAAGAAAATATACATATCAATTTAAGCATACATTAGTTGATTACTGGGAAGTGAATATACTTTATAATTTCATCGTCATCACCACATTGACTAAGTTCAAATTTATTAAATGCCATGAAAATAGTCTTGTATTCTTTGCAAGTAATCCATTTCTTTTTGTTGAAAATATGATGTGATTTTTTTATGGTTTCATTTATATTGAAGTAGATGTTTATACAAATTTCGTAAAAATAGGAAAGTAAAAAAAAATGAAAGAGAAAATATTAATGAAATTATTAAATATTTATAATAAGAAAGTGAAAAGTTTTTAAAATATTAATGATATTATTAATTTTATTAATTATTTAAAAACTAAAAATATTAATGATATTAATTAATTCTCTATTAACAATATTAAAAAATAATTTTTTAGAATATAAAAATTATTTCCAACTCAATGTATTAATATTGCCACGTTAGCACATTAATAGTCTAAAATGATGCCATATAAGCTTTTATGACTCAACTTTTATATATTTATATAGATAAATAGATAGACATAAAATGTAAGAAAACTTAAATCTTTAATTAAATCTTTTAATTAAATTTTAAATTTATTAATTAAAAGTATTCAACATAATAAACAGCATTCAGAAAACTAATCTTAACAACACAATAAAATAAGATTTCCTAAGATTTTATGATCAAACAAATACGAGTTTGAATCAAACTCTTAACAGAAAATCCAAAAATAGTACTATCCAGAATTAATCTTTCTTCATATAAATTACACCATTAGACTTACTAATTATTATTATTATTATTATATTATTTTACCTACAAAATCTTTAAAAATGGAACTACTCTTGCTCATGCTTTTCTTCTTCTTCTCCTTCATAATACACATTTCATACTCTTCACCATTATCAAAAATACCAAGACTTAGTGTTCATAATGGATTTGCTGATCCTAATTCAAATTCAAATCCAGGTTTTGCACCATTAGACTATGAATTGTATCATTACAACCAAACACTTGATCATTTCAATTATCAACCACAAAGCTATGCAACTTTCCAACAAAGATATGCAATTATTTACAAGCATTGGAGAGGTGCCCATGATTCTGCTCCGATTTTCGTGTATCTCGGCGAAGAGTCTCCGATGGATAATGATATTGACGTGGCCGGTATTCTCACTGATAATGCAGATCGGTTTGGTGCTCTAGTAGTGTTCATTGAGGTTAGTACTTGGTAGTGTGTTCTTGAGGATTTTTCATTGTCAAGGCATATTGATTGGTTAGTTCATTTTATTTTTTTTTCGTTTTTGGCTATTTGGTTTTGGTAATATAAATATGTTATATTTGTGGTGAGAACAGCATCGCTTCTATGGAGAATCAGTCCCATTTGTATCAAGAGAAGAAGCACTGAGGAATGCAACTCTACGTGGCTATTTCAGCTCTGCTCAAGCTTTAGCAGATTATGCAGAAATTATTTTGTACATTAAAAAAGAATTATCAGCAGACAAGTCTCCAGTCATCGTCTTTGGAGGATCATATGGAGGAAGTAATGATTATATATTTTAAATACATAATTACTTATTTAATTAGCGTAATTTAATCAATTTTTTATTATTATTAAATAAAAAATAAAAAATTTCAGTGCTTGCTACTTGGTTCCGGCTCAAGTACCCTCACATTGCATTGGGAGCATTGGCCTCTTCAGCCCCGATTCTTTACTTCGATGGTTTAATACCACAAGATTCATATTTCGCTGTTGCTTCAAAAGACTTTTGGGTAATTAAAAATTACATAAATTTTCATTTATTTTATTTATTATTAATAATCTTATATACATCTGATTAATTTTCGTTGATGCAGGAAACAAGTGAGAGTTGTTACAATACAATTGTACAGTCTTGGGCAGAGATTGACAGATTTGCTGCTATGGAAAATGGTCTTTCCTTGCTTTCAAAGAAATTCAAAACTTGCAAGTAATAAATCACACTCGAACTTTTTATTAAATTGAACTTGTGAGGAAAAAAATTTTTCAAAGGTTTGGGCACGATGATCTTTGGGACATCGAGCAGTCCTATACTGAAACTTTCAACTACGGAGAAATGTGCACTATATATATATATATATATATAGGAATGTGTCCACCATCTCCTGTTACCAGTAACATGCTAATCTCGCCTCTCATACCCTTATAGGCTTACGTGGTATGGCTCCACGAGTATAGTGCTCTCCTAGTTACGGCTCACGAAACAGAATTTGATTGTTTTTGCAATACATTGCGGATTATTTTAGTACTGTATATACTTTTTTGGTTGTTGATGATTTGTTATTATAAATAATTCTCCACTTGGCCAACAGAAATTTGGAGAATGTGTATGAGTTGAAAGAAATATTAGTGACTACATATGCTGCATCAGCACAATATGACAAACCAAGCAATCATGTAAGTCGGGTTTGCGAAGCAATTACAAGTGCACCACAGGGAACTGATATACTCGACAAAATCTTCTTGGGATTTGTTGCTTTCGCTGGAAAAAAAGATTGCTATGATCCAAATACCTTGTTTTGGTCACAAGAAACTACAGAAGGTTGGAATTGGCAGGTATTTATTTTATTTGTGTATTACATAAAATATAGTTAACCGTAGTTAAGATTATAGTTATTATAGTTGCCAAAATCATGCAATTATGAATAATTAATGACTAGTAATTCTTTGTGTTTCGTAGGTATGTAGTGATCTTGTGATCCCAATGGGTATTGATAGCAATAGAACAATGTTCCAACATGATCCATTTGTTATGGAAATTTTTACTGAGAGTTGCAAGGAATCTTATGGAGTTCTTCCTAGGCCTCATTGGGTTACAACTTACTATGGCGGTCAGGTATATATTCCAGCTTCTTCTGTGTTGGTTTCGATAGTAAGCAAACTCGATCCCTTAAGAGTGTTCTTGCACTTTGTTCGGAGACCGAAAAATCTTTATACTATACAGCTGCCAAGTACATATACTTAAAAGAAACTGAATGGTAATTGTATTGATATTTGAGTTTTTCATTGCAGCATATAAAAGAGGTTCTCAGGAGATTTGGTAGCAACATCATCTTCTCCAATGGCCTACGTGATCCTTATAGCAGTGGCGGGTAATAATTAACGATTGCGTTTTTCTTATATAACCAATAAAAAAATTATAAAATAAATTGATAAAATGATTTTTCATGTTTCATGTATAGGGTGTTGGAAGATATATCAGACAGTATAGTGGCACTGACTACAAGAGAAGGTAAAAATATAACTTTATATAAAAATAATTTTTTAGCCGTTATATTTAAAATTACGTTTATGTTAATAATAATTGTACTTGTCTCAAATATAAATTTACTATGCAGGTTCTCATTGCATGGACATATTATATGCAACAAAAGATGATCCAGAGTGGTTGGTCTTACAGAGGAACACAGCACTTGAGATTATAAGTGGATGGATATTAACTTACTATCAAGATCTGTTTGGAATTAATTAATTATCTTTCTTTAATCCACATTTATTTTATTTTTCCTCTTTTATTAGCATTTGATTAGAATTAGATTAATTAAATTATCGGTAGAATTCAGTTAGCTATAAATACTTTGGATTTTTCTTTTTTTTTTTTTTAATAAATTCGTATCTTGTTAAAAGCCATTATTATTTTTTTTTAATTTTGTTTATTTTGGTGTTCTCTTTCATATTTCTTTTAGCTGGTATGTTTTTGCTTTGGCTTTTCTTGTATAGGCACTAGCTTTTGGGTAAAAGCACAACCACGAGTGACATAAATTAAAAAATAAAATAAACTAAAATACACAAAACTGAAAATTATATTTGAAGAAATTAGAAATAAAAAATAAGAAAAACCTGGACAAAGAACACACATAAATCAGAAGAAAAAAAAAAATATATTCGAGCCGCTAACGAGATTAGTAACATTATCCATGAAAGTATTGTCTGCTTTGATGTCTCTCTAAAATTACAATCATGGTAAAATTTTGATGGCAAATCATATTACTCGTTTTTTGCGTTGCATTCAATTATTTATTTATTTATATATAGATTAGGTATAACTATGGTTTGGTTGAAATTGAAATTGAACTGGTCAAATTTAGAATTAAACTGCGATCTACGATTTAAAGTTTCAAACTGTAATTAAAATTGATAGTTTAAAGTTCAGTTGTAGTTTCTTATATTTGAAAATTAAAACCGGCGATTTCGATGTGAAATCATTCAAAAATAATAAAAGAAAATATCACACTTCACACTTATTTTTTAATTAATAAATTAATTTTATTTTTCATTATTAAATATAGTAACTTTACCATCATCTTAAAATTTATTAATATAAATATAACTTATAAATTAGAAGTTGAAAAAGGGAAAAAAATTGCTACTCATTTAAATATTTTTAATTTAAATCTTTTACCCATTATAATATATAATTTTTACGTATAAATTAAATAATATTTATTTAACATTTATTTTTATCTCTTAAATAAAATAAAAAAACATTTTTCTCTTTACAACAGTAAAAAAAGGCAATTTGAAAGGTATTTTTTAGAATAAAAAATTTACGTTGTAATTTTTTTTATTCTTAATTTAGATAGAAAGATGTTTTTTTATTCGTAATGAAAAAAATAGCTACTTGGAGGGTATTTTGAAAATAAAAATTAATATTATGATATTTTTTGTTAATTGTTAAATAAAATTAAATGACATTTTTATCCTTTATAACGGTAAAACAATGGAAAATTTGAAGGGTATTTTTATGAATAAAAATTAACATGTTAACTATAAATACCTTATAATCTTCCTTTGTTTTCACAACATCATTTTTTTTTTTTCTCTAAACTCCATTAAATTTCTCCTATCATTTCTTTTCTCCTAATATAAATTCAATCCATTTTTTGACATGTCTCTCAATTCAAACTAATAGAAATTAAATATTAGTAAAAAATTTTAAATTTATGTTATGTGTAGTTATAATTTTTTAATAATTTTAAAATTATTAATTTACTCTTTTAATCTTTTTTTTAATTTAATACTAGTATTTGTTATTAATTTTCTTATTTAGCTACAAAAACTAAAAAAGTTAAAAAAATTATCTAAATTCGATTCTAGACCAAAACTGAACCAAAACCGGCGGTATTAAAAGCGTCTTTAAAACCATCTAAATATGGTTTGAATTCAGTTTCACCTTTTCTGCAATCGAAACTGACGGTTTTAAAACGGCAGTCATGCCTAATAAATGGTAGCTTTATACTGAAATTCAAAAAAAAGAAAAAAGAAAGAAAAAGAAAAAAAAAACGGCTTCACAAGCCCTCTCCCATTACAAGAAATAGAAAGGAGCAAAACTAAGAAGAACACGTTCTCAAAAGTACTTGACATTTTCATGTTTTCCTTTATGTGAGTGATCCATTGAAAAGATTAATAAGACAAACAGCAGCAGCCTACATTAAATTACACAACATTAAAACTAAATTTTCCTGGAATTAACTTAATTCTCGTGTTACAGCCGAGTCTTTTAACACCTGGAATTGTGCATGGAGCTAACGATGCATATCTCTTTTTTAAGTCTTCTTTCTGTCTTTATCTAACAAACAAACTTTCACATTTCTAAAGGTCCAAATACATCATCGGATGATTGTGGATCTTGTAAAATAGGCTGAAACTTGGGTCTCGCAGGTTCATCTCTCCCAGGAGGGAAGTTCCAAAATGAATCAGAATTCTCAAAGAAAATATAAAATGCAACTGCAGATGCCAAAAATAGCAAAACCAGCAGCAAATAAATCTGCCATTCTGCACATGAGAGGGAGGAAAATTAAGTCTATTATACTCGGCTTTTCACGCGTGCGCGCATGCAGTAGAGGTACTCATGGGCCTCTGGCTCAGCCCAGTCAGCTTGAAGCCTGTATTCTAGGTGGGCCAGAGTTCAGAAGTAATTGTAGGATCAGGAGGACAAAAATCTCAGCCAGACTTAGGCCCAGCCTGCCCATTGAACAGGTTGTGTGTGTTTGTGTGTGTCTGAGAGAGAAAGAGAGAGAGAGACCTTTCCAATCTGCAGGAACATTTAGCTTAGTCACCACTGCCCCCCATTCTTTTGAAGAAGTAAATATGACCCTGCAAGAGGAAATCATAAAGTGGAAAATAACTTATCAATCACAAAAAGAAATAAATAATGACTGAAACTGGTTACAAACAAAGGTCAAATAGCTGAAGTGCATGGTGCACGGTAAATTGCTCCATGCAATAACTGAATATGCTAAGGAATAAACAAGCTGTATTTGCAGGACTCAAAAATTGAAGTAAAAACAGAAACATTATCAACCTAAAGTAGTTCAAAGGCTCTTATTAAACCTACATCAGTCATCTACAAAGTAAAGATGATAAAGAGAATCCAATGAGATCACAGCCAGAAAGCTAATTTGAAGAATGTGATCCAAAGCATGCACAAAGATCAGCAACTGACGATATGTCACAATACAACATCTTATAGCTAGCATCTTAATGGGATGGCATCTATTTAATTGTTCTTCTAGCTGTTAGTGTGATGTGAAGCAAAAGAAGTTGAGATTTGACCTGAAGGCCACAGGATAAAAGCCAGCAAAATGACAGAGAACTCTTCACATACCAAACTTCAACATTAAATACAAAACCCATCCAACAGAATCCGAAGGATAACTTTTATTTACTAACATGCTATAAGCCTATAATGCCTAAAAAGATATTCTATTATTCTTTCCATTAAAGATTAACATATTCATATTTTCCAGATTCATTGTAACTATGGCAACTTAGCACAGCAGCTTTCATAACCAATTCTTCATGAAAATGTCTTTAATTATAAATTATCACGATTTAGACATGAATTTTGTTAGTCTTACCTTTGATTGGGACAGAACTCTAAAGATGTAATGCATGAACCCAAGTGCATCCTCCTGCTCCAGTGGCTAACCTCCATTTTCTTTACATCGACTACACACACGTCTCCATCCTTGCTTCCTCTACAATTGACAAAATTGGCACGTCAGTGTAGTTGATTTGCATTACACCATTTGATAATATGTCATGTTGAATGTTTTCTAAGACTCTTTGCAGTTAACTATCCAGACTATATCTTCAACTGAAATCTCTTTCATAATTAGTTTTAAGAAACTCAGGCAGTATAACCAGAATGCTCTGCAAACTAGGTTTGAATATGCTAAAACAAATTCTAGTTGATAAATAGAAAACCATGAAATCTGACATTTATTTAAGGCTTAAGAGAGACAACCTAAAAAGAAGAAGCTTTTATTCTTTTGATTATAGAAAAGGTTGCTTCCTTAGTCAATAACTCAATATCAAACATATGTAATCAGTTTCATGAGTCAATAACAAATAAAAACAACATCCAAATATAATTTTCAATAGAAGCACACCAGAACAAACTTATGCTTGATCAAGTAAATGAGCAAAGTCATGAAAAACAACATAGATAAACAGAATAGAATGCCTAATGGCCAAAGATAAGTGCTTACAAAGCAAGATATTTGCCATCCAGGCTGACAGACATCATACAAGCAGGCTTTTTAAGCAGTCTCTTGTATCCAATTTTCTTCCATGTACTGTTGTCATAAACAGCAGTTATAGATTTATCTCCTGATTCAATGATAATTCAAGAATTTAGAGTGATCTTTATGTTGCCAGATAAAACACAATGTTGAAAATTGTCTACCCCAAGTTATAGTTTACTGACAGAAAAATATACCTCTCTGAACAGCACAAAACAAAAAAGGCTTTGTCCCATCCTTAGAGAACCGACATAATTCAATCTTCTCGTCCTGCATTGAGAACACCATAGAATCACGGACGAAAAAAATCAACGTACCTCATCATTTGCTAGATTAAATAACGCATACCGAAATGCGAGCCAAAGTAGTCAAAGGCACACCATCTTCTATATTCCAAATTCTCGCGGAACCATCAGTGGATGTTGAAGCTAAAAATGCCGAATCTAGGCTAGAATATGATAGAAATCAATAGCCAAATAATTCATACCAAGAATTGGGAGCAAAATAATAATCCTGTTCACAATTTCATTTCAGCATAAAAGAGAAGAAAAGCAATGGAAAATTTTCCACTCAGTGTTTGCACACATAAAGTGTGAAATAGAGGTTCCAACAGTTCAAAAATAATGGCTTGAGATTTTTGGTTGTGTAAAATAGAGATATAGTGCTAAAGAAGAGACATTGAAATCTGCTCATTCTTTTGCAAAATCAACAGCCCACAACTGCAATTCTAAAAACAGGCTAGAATTGAGTTAAGGTCGTGTCGTTACCGGACCATACTATATTTAGAAACATAATGAGAGGAAAAAATGCCTATTGCAGTGTCGTGTTCTAACTGTTGCCCACATATTTAAGCATGTAAGATCAGCGTTATTTTTCTAGTATATCCATGCATAGATTTAAATCATGATAATGAACAAAGGAAAAGAAAAAAAAATACCTAATATCCATATCCCAGAAGGATTTGTGAGCTTTTGGTTCATCCAAAATTATGCGTTGGCTTGGCCACTCAAAAATTCTGAGATGCCCGTCCTGTAGTTGATTATATAATATCAAATCACATATGGGCTTCACTTACAAACATTATCAAACTCAAAACACTTGAATGAAAGCCATTGCTAACAATGGTTGAATCATGTGTTCTTGCTTACCACCCCACCAGTGGCAAATTTAGATCCATCAACACTAAAGGCTAGGCATTTCTGTGAACCAACATCTTTCAGAGGAGGTAGTTCTTTGGCCAACACCTTTATATTAGTTTCTTGACCGCAAAACTCAAACAATCTGCATGTCACAGTGAGATTGAACCTCACATTAGGAAGGAGTTCCTCAACAATGCAAGAGGAGAACAAAATATGATCAATTACAGAAATTTTTTCTTTGAACACATTCAACTGAACAGAACATTTATGTTCTGAAAGAAAAAATTACTCTCATGTTGAGTGCACTTGAACTCTACTTGCTGTTAGTTACATCAGTGTCATGCTCCACTTTCTCACATTCATTTGTAGAATTCACATGAATTAGATACTAACAGACCAGCTACACTGAAGAATTCCTTAAAAAACATGTGCAAAGGCTTAAGGATCTTTTACTACATAGGGAAATCAGCAATCTTTAATCCTAGTACAGAATAGCTAAATGCAATTGCAAACATACATAATAAACTGGGAGTGCTCTCAAACCAAATCATATAACAAGTCACAGACTTTTGTACAGTAAGCCCATAGCAGAATCTTTCGCTTTCCTAAAAATATTGAAATTGAGGAAGAGAAACTCACTTGCAGCCACCTTTGGTTGTAGAACACACAAAGTCATCACCACTCGGATGCACTGCAATTGTCACTATATCACCTTCAGTTTCTTCTAGCACGTACGTAGCCTAGAAACAAAAAGAAACGAAAACAAAAATTAAAAAAAAAAAAAATTAAAATCCTTACTCCTGTTTGGTAGCCTAGAAAACAGAGGAAAAAAATAAAAAACAAAACTTTAGCTATCAAACTGGGCTAGTAAAGTAAAGCTTGTTGTTGCCAACGCTCCTCAAAAAAATAGAGAATATTAACCCAATTATTCGTTTCGCAAAACAACAAAAATACTAAGTTTATGGTGATAACCCTATTTTATTAGAACAGAGACAACGGAAAACGACGCTGTTTCAACGATTCCAATTCGTTTCCGAATAACGATAACAGAAACAAAAAAAAAAAAAAAAAAAAAAAAAAAAAAAAAAGACAGAGAACGAGATACCAGAGGAGAGGGAGAGAGAGACGTGGTATTGGGATCGAAAGAGAAAATCTCGAGCACAGAAGAAGAAGCCTTGCGGCTTCTTGACTTTCCCAACACAACAAGATTAACGTTTTCGGGTCTCCGGATCCACGACCCGCATGCCACGGTACCATGCTCCGACTCCATTTAGCCTCAATTACACAATTACAAAACAGAGAGACAGCGAGCGAGAGACTAGATTGTTTTGGCTTTTCGAGTTTCTGATAATGGAAGTGGAAAAACAGAATGATAAGAGGTAGACGAGGAAGAACTAAGAATTTTTTTTTTTTTTTTAATATAAAGAAGAGGTACAAGCAATGGAAGCATAATGTACAAGTAACCAAAAGTGGGCCCACGCGGGAATGAGAGTGAGAAATACAATGATTGCAATTTGGTTGTGACTAAAACAATGTCAACTCCTTCAACTTGTTGGATATTTCCGTGGATATTCTGCCGCTACGATACGACAATCAGAATCGCGTTTCAACAAAGAAAAATCAATTCTTGCCATAGTATGCAATTTTATAACAAAGCTAACTTTAATGGATTATTTCATGTCACATCTTGCAATTCTAATCGATTTAATTCAAGTGAGAAGGCATATATTTCTTAAATTAAGTTAGTATATAGGGCCGCAAAATAATAAATTACATAAAATAATATTAATTGTGCCATAACTTAATTAAAAATTCACAAATTCACAAAATAGGTTGAACATTTTTTTTTCTATGTTTTTTCCTTATCTATCACCTAGTTTAGGTATTGTTTGCATTTTTTAGTAAGAGTAAAAGGTGCAGTGTCTTGTTCTTGTAGAGAGTTGCTAAAATGTCTTTTAAGTACAATTTATTTTATGTGCCCTATTACTTTGGCATGAGTTCCCATTGGGTTGATCTTCTAGGCAACTCCAGACATATATAATGAGTGCTCTAAAATCAAGTTATAGGACAAATTAGTCTTATTATGGAGATAGCAGTTGCAGATATCGCCATCTTCTTATCAGTTACGGAACTTTGAGACATCATCAATCTTCCACCTCAATCTTTTATAAGGCATAATGGCCAATAATGATATTAAACCAACTTTAGATGTTTTTACAGCTAATGAGCTATCAGAAAATATGCTAGAATCCTCTGAATCTTTGATAATTAGACATTCTGGCTATTTTGAAGGTACACTTCCCCTTGAAAATTTATGCTACCAATATTGTTGTGGCTCTTTAGGTGTCTTCGAGAACTTTGGATGAACCTATAATTTCTTTAAATTGATAGATGATATTCATCATATCTACTTCAATAATATTGATGCATGCTACATGTGGAAAAAGATCTTTATCTGTTGATGTTTGCTCTTTCTCAGGGAACCTCAGGATTCCCTTGTTGATGCGATCTTGTAGAGCATTTCTGAAACTCTGATAGCCATTAGTAGTACAAGTATGGTTTCAAGAATCATGATACTTACAATATTTTTTGCCCTTCATTTCTTCCTTCCTCAGCAGCTTATGACCTATTGGAAGAGTTATGAATTTTTCCTCTAACAACAAATAAAAGATCTTCTCGTTAGAAGACTTGCTAATGGGAGATTGAATAACAAGTCCACAACATCAATTTTCTTTTTAGTGACCTTATCCATGAACATATTCATGGTTTTGCAGCAATTTGGCCACCATCTAACTATTATCCCTCTGTTCTTCCAGCATCGGCTTCACATTAGAGGAATTAAAGTTAATGACAACATCATCATAAATAGAAACCATTTTACCTAGACGTTTATCGAGGTCGTCAGTCAAGGTAATTGCAGTTTCTGTGGGATTTTAGGCAGGAAAGTTAGATCCTCTTTTAGGACTTCCAAGATCTACTTTCTCATGTCCTTCATCTGAATCTAGAGACCCGATAGCAGTTTCTTTCTCAACAACATAACGGGTTTTTCGACCCATGATGAATTCCTCTTAAAACTCAAATGAAAGATGGTTGGGGATGCACAACTACATCCCACCAGGTGTGTCATTAAAAAGTATTGGTCCGTTTAGGAGAACAAGCAAAGAGATTAAATGCGCTGAAACTTGAATTGAAAATTTTGGGCATATATGTGTAATACACCAACTGAAAAATTAAATTGTGCTTAACCTAATTTTTGGACCGTGAGTTTGATCCAAGATTATACAGATCACCAGTTGCACAATTAACATAAATTGAACAAACGAATTTGTAAAAAGTGAACTTGAATTACTTTTAATAAAATTGTAATTATAGATAAAGTAAATGAATAGTGTTTAAAAATTGAAGACATTACTTTGAAATTTAAATTGACTACTTGAAGTTGAAATTGTTTAATTTAAATTTGCTGGAGAATTTGGTTCGTGTATCTACGTTGTTTTCTTCCCCCTCTTATAATCTCCACAGGCAGTTACCAAAAGATCCACTAAAGCACATGTTTATCATTAGCTCATTTGATCTCTTATCTTCTATGCATGAATAATCGTTTGAAAAATGCTCTTATTTTACTCAATTGCAACACACTTAGAGGAATAAAACACCTTTTCACCAAATCACACATCATCTAGTGGTTCTGACTCATAAATAATCCAAGTTAAATAATAAAAACATAAGTGTCCTTACATAGTTACAAATTACCAAGAGGAATAAAGTGCTTCAAGTTATCTTAATAACTTATACATGAAAAATTAGTCATATTAATGTCTGCTCACGTGTCCTCATGTACCATATCTTGGAGGCTTCCTATTATGACACACGTTATTATGATGAGTTTATTGATTGAGTGTAATTATCACCCTAAAGAAATCATTAAATAAGTGTCTAGCATGGGATGTAGATCTCTCACGTGCACCGAAAGACGCAACAGAAGTATTGAAAGCATGTATTGTATATTAAAATAATGTTGTCTCGTCCATTTCAGGAAAAAGGAGTATGAGTTTGTTGGATTGCTATCATAGGAGTGTAATGAGTGTTCGATGAGATTTCTAATGTTGCAGATGGTACAGTCCGTTCAGGTTATGGTACAGAAGATGATGTGTTGGGCATATTAGTGCGATAATCTTTGTAATAGTTATATGTCATAGGGGGAGAGATTTGAGGTATATCATCTATTGGCGGAGCTTCAACTGGAATACGTCTAGATGCTATTTCACGTCTCCTTCGCCTTTATAGTTCTTTTGGTGCTTGACCACGAGAAAACTCTATAGATGAAGGGGTTGAAGCGTAGGATAGGTTTTGATATGAATTTCTTTGATCATTACATTATACAGTAAACAATTTTCGTCGAAATGATTGAGTTCTACGAATTGATGATGTTGAACAATGATATATATGTTGAAGTCCATCTGCCTGTATTAAAGAAAAATATTATGAAAATAAAAGCAAAATTTATTATTCAATTAGATTAAAAGTTTATAAGAAAAGATAAAAAGATATCAGTCAATTCCACAACTCCAACTTCTGCATCTCAAAATGAAATTCAACATATGATTCCTTGTACATATCATTGCATATATTCTGAGTCAGAGCTTAAATGTGCTTCGAGTGAATAAAATAAAACCTTAAAAGAGAGACAATTGTTGTACGCTTGAAAAATTTATGCTCCAAATCCACCGCGCACAAGGCTTGTATGTTGTCATGGTTTGTTCAAATAAAAACTACATAGCTGGTGTGTGTGTTTTAATGAAAAAAAACTTAAGAGTAAATAAATTTTTTTTATTAAAACTATTAATTAATCCAATGGATTTTTAATAAAATACTGTTATCTCGTGTATTTTTTTGTTGACAAATAAATTGTGTCTCGGAACCAGCTGAATGATCTCAGTACAAGATAAAAATCAATATTTATTTATGTAATTACTTTTTGGTGTGTGTGGCTTTTTCAACTGCGCTGAATTGACAGTTTCAGTACAACTCTCTCTCCATTGCATGACATGTCATGACAATTAGTTTTGATTTGGCGTTGGCTGAGAAGTACTCTTTTTAAAGAAAATTATTTTTGTCAAAAAAAAAAAAAAAAACCCTTTCATGTTATTATACCATACACAAGAAAACATTGAACTACTCTTGTCTGCTTACAGTAATGAGTCTCTTATCGTTTACTCCTACCCTCCCTTGCCTCCTGCTCCACCACCAACTGAACAGATCCGCCACCGTCTTCTCTCTCCTCTCCTCCTCTCCTTTCTCTTCTCATTGCCTTTATTCGAAGCCACCTCCTAGTTTACCCTTCCACAATCTCTATCACATTCGTCGTGCAACCACCTCTCGCAACTCTTCTCCTTTTTCCCGTCCTCGCTTTGCTGCCGCCGCGGTCCCTGGAGGAGCTCTGCTTCAAGACGCCGGAGCCACGGTAGCTGTTCTCGCCGGCGCTTATGTTCTAGTTCTCGTTTTCGACACTCTTACTCAGCGAAAGCTCATCCAGCAGGCACTGTATCTATCGAGTGTATATCATGATTATTTTTTCTACCAATTAGAATTTGTTTGGGCAGCTTTTTTGAAAATTTTACATTTGGTTTTCTAATTGGAACAGAATTTGAGCAGAAAATTGGTTCATATATTATCTGGTTTGCTTTTTGCCGTTTCTTGGCCAATTTTCAGGTATGAATGTTTATTTCTCTTTTCAAATTTTCGAAAATATGCCATACTTGATATTTCCCCCTTATGCTCGTTTGATCCTAGAATAGCACCTCAACAGAGGCTCGCTACTTTGCAACTTTAGTGCCTCTTGTCAATGGCTTAAGGCTTGTAATCCATGGCCTCTCATTGGCAACCAATGATGGGCTCATAAAGTCTGTTACTAGAGAAGGAAAACCAGAGTAAGTTTTTTTTGTTCCCCTTATCTATCACCTGGTTTAGGCATTGTTTGCATTTTTGGTAGGAGTAAAAGCTGCAGTGTTTTGTTCTTGCAGGGAGTTGCTAAAGGGTCCTTTATATTATGTGCTTATGTTGATTTTATGTGCTCTAGTGTTTTGGCGTGAGTCTCCTATTGGGTTGATCTCATTGGCAATGATGTGTGGTGGTGATGGTAAATACTATTGCTAAAACTCAAAACCCATATTATGTCTTTTTGTTTCTAAATAATGGTTCACCAGTGGGTCTTTAGGTGTGGCTGATATAATGGGAAGAAGATTTGGGTCAATGAAACTTCCTTATAATCAACAGAAGAGTTGGGTGGGTAGCATATCTATGTTCATTTCCGGATTCTTGATTTCTATGGGGTATGTTTTCAGCTCAAACCTCTATTGCCATTACTGATAGAATTTTTGGTGCTGTATATTGATATTAACATGGATATAATGTTATTTTTAAACATAGGATGCTATACTACTATTCAGCATTGGGATATTTTGACTTTGATTGGATATGGACAATGAAAAGAGTTGCTTTGATTGCTTTAGTGGCAACAATAGTGGAGTCTCTTCCTACTACAGAGACCATAGATGACAATATATCTGTTCCTTTAACAAGCATCTTGGCAGCATATCTAAGCTTTGGTTTCTAGCTTGCGGTGCATAATACCAATTGTTATGTTTTAGATTTACTCTTTTAATGGTGTAGTTCTATTTTGATGATTCTAGCTAATATTTTATTGCTATAAATTGGTAGAATGTTATGAAAGCTGAAATTTAATATCAGGTAATGCTAATTACATTATGTATTCCATGCTATTTTACCTAATGGAATGTTCATAAAATACGATAATACATGTAATCTTTGATTACTTGCTATATTATCATTCCTTACATTTGATTATATCACTCTTGCCTCTCCCCCAAAAAAATAAATAAATAAATGTTGAAATGTAAGTGTTACAGCATATTTTTTATCATTACTTTCTCCTTTACAGGTTCCGACATGCGTTCCCAGGATAAGTACTCAACCTTCTTTGATTTTAAGTTCTTAGGTTTCACTGCCTTTTATTCCAACTACTCGTTTACTTATATTTAAAAAAATCCATCCCAATTTTTTACATTTTGCTATATTAGTGGCATTCTGTGTTTTCTGGTTCCATCCATATGAGTTTCTTGCAAATTATTTAGAATAACTGATGCTTCCATGGACCATAGCCATCCACTTGATAAATTAAAAGCTGCATCGATTTTGACCTTTTTATGTTTTTCATACTCATTGGGCATTGGATTTAAGTAATTTCTCCATGCTACTTATCTTACCTGTGCTAAAAGTAGTTTGTAAACGACCTTAATCACCATAAGGATGAGAATACAAATTCAATTTTCAGTAAGTGCACTTCGCTGAGAGGGCAAAAAACATTTACGCTCTATGGCCAGAGAGGATTACATCTCCTAATTATACCCAAAAAAAAAAAAAGAAGTTTGTAACTTTTTAGGATCCTTGTTATCATATGAGTTACTTCTGTTGAATTTGAGCAATTTTTCCGATCTTTCAGATGAATGATATTAGTAAACAATACGTTATTGCACCTTGGCAAGAAAAAAAAAACATGAAATTGTTTACAGCCTTGTCCTTTAATGCGTTGGGTTGAAACTTGAAACCAGGGAGTGGCATTTTCCAGTAAGTTTAGTCATTTGGATACCTTTGTGGAATACAGGTGAATAATGGAAACAGGGTAGGGATAGTCCTTCAGTTTGAATTTTTACAGCACCCGAATAACTGAATTTTTCTAGAGAAAATTTATAAAAACCGAACAATACTCACCCTCTAACAGGAGGATTACTTTGGGTCATCCTCATATAAGGAAATGAAATACTTACACTTGTATATCAAGCTTCGAGTACGTTATGAGATTTGCCATGTTAATTTGTCTAAAACACTAATGGATTTCAACAAATTGAGAAAAATTAAGAAAGATTATTAAGTAAAGGAGAGAAAATTAATTAAGTAAAGAAAAGCAAATCTTTTGCAAGTTTGTTGAATCGCTAAAACTGATGTGTTTGGATTTGATGTTATTATTCAGTTGCTCTGTTCATCAAAATTGAAATGTAGACATTGCAACTAAGATTATTTTGGTTTATTGGGTCAGATTTCTCAACGTTTGGGCCTTAACTTGCAACCTTGTCTTGGACCTGGAATAAAAAGGCCTATTTCTTACAGTGTCTGCCGAGGCCCATACATGATTCCAGAAAAAATGGGCATGGTCGATCCATCTTTTTTTTTATAGAATTATTAGGTATATTAATTATATTTTTAAAATTATATTATTAAAATATGTTATTTTTATCATTTGAAAAAATGAAAATAAGTTTTTACAATAAAAAAAATCACAAAAGCAACAAAAAAAAAAAATACTACTTATTTCATCAACACATTTTCCAAGCAATGTTATCAAGAATTGGTGTAAATTGTTTGGCTTGGTAGTTTTTCTTTCTTCATTTCACACGTTTATCTATTTGGAAAATCCAGTCAATTTGAGGTTTACAATTGAACACGGATGATAGAATATTAAAGTCACATGACTTTTAAAATCATTTTCAAAATCACTCAATTTTATTTTATTTTATGTTTCTTTCCAGTAAAGTCATTGGTAGATTATGGGAGAATCATGGACATGATGGATACAATGTCAATAAGGAAAATTAACAAGTCAATATCAAAAGAAACTTCCTTGTAATTCCATAGAAAGCTAAAGCTAATTAAAACAGTGGAATCACTATTACATAGAATTTGCTTCTCCATTGTACAATAGGAGATTGTGATATGTCAGTCTTAAATAAGATTCCTTAAATTGAGATTAATATAATAAAATTGCAAATGGACTGGATTTATATATATATATATATATATATTTTTTTTTAATCAGGAATAACTATATATATATTGAAATTCATATATAGAGAGCCAAGGGTAGAAATTACATCAATAATGAGGAATTCAGGGTTGAATCCATAATCTTCAGTCATGAGTATTTTCATTTTAGCCACTAGGCTAAGGCTGTATTCGACAATAATTTTATAAGTAGTTTTTCTCATTTTGATTGGTCGAAACGCTAAATGTTATTTTTTTATAGTATTTGGTAACTTATTGTTTGAATTAGCTTTATAGTTTAAAAAGTATTTTTATAAAAAACTTTTAGCGTTCCATAAAAAACTACTAAAACAGCTATTAACTACTAAAAAAACTAATAACTACTAAAACAGCTAATTGTATTGAACAGACTCTAAAAGCTTCATTGACAGGTTTAAAACAAATCAATCAAATTTCGGAGGCTTTTTTAGGAGTTAAACTTCCATTTGTCCACGTTTCGAAAAAAAAAATCTCTTTCTTATTAGATTATCAATTCTGAATTATTTAATTATAACAGGATTTTGATGCTAGGCTGTACCATTAGATTCTTTGATACTTGGCAATTGTTTGCATCAAACTTTAGTGCAAATATATAATAATAATGTACGTATATTGTCATATCTTTAGCTTTTGAAGTAAATGTAGTTAAAAACAAATTGTAGTAATAGTTTATAGCCGACCGATACCTTTTTAGATTACGTATCATTAGCTGAATAGATCAAATGAAATTATTTCTGTTGTTAGCATATTTGGTAACTAATTAGTCATATCTTGTACAACTCAAATGTAGTAATAGGATCTTCAAAAATTGTTTTTTATTGCATTTTTCATTTGTATTCACATTTCTTTTTCATGCTACTTTTAATTGCATTTTTTAATAATTCTTATCTATATGTGTCATCACTGCTAATTTAAAGAGGATAGGGAATCAAATTTCAGCCTAACAGTATATTTCCGTATATGCGCGCGATTAAACTATGTTCACACCAGCGATCTTGCCAAAATAGTTAAAAATGCCAAAAAAATAATTTTACTTGATTATATTAACTATAGGAAGTAAAATAAAAATATTTTCTTTCGGAAAATTCTCCCACTGAAAATTTATTTATTTATTTTTTTTTTTACTTTGGGGGCTACAGCCCCTTAAAACCTTCTGTGTCCACCCAACAAATTGCTGTCTCACTCACTCGACGTTTTCTATTTGGAGCTTTCAAATCTTCAAAGTAACGCGTGTCAAATGCAAATATAAAAATTCTAAACCATCATTATATTATTTGAAATAATATATTAATATAATAAACTTCCCTAGACAAAAGATTAGCAATTACTAATCTTTTAATGTCTTATAAAAAAGATACGACGATAGAAAAAAATAAAAGCTGTCGAGTTAAAGTATTTTCCACCTCAAAATTATTACCGACAGTAAATTTTATTTAAAGAAGAGAGTTGCCCCTGTTGGTCCATGATGTAAATTATTAATATCTTATTCTTTTAGATCGGGATAAGTAATTCCAAATCATGGATTCAAAATGTAGGAGTATACCTAATCCATGGCGTACAAGCAATATTAACTATTAATTTAAGAATTTTATTCCATATAAATCAAAGGTATTGAAGACTTCAGAAGTTACTATTTGTCCCTTCCTCTAACTAGTTTCTGTGTTCTCATTTGCCAATCTCAGTCACAACATTTATGGTTTTGGTAAACCTAATCAATTCAAAGAGAAATGCACACTTGTATCAATTTTAATTTTTTAATTATCTTTTCTGTTCTTTCCTTTTTTTTTTCTTTTTTCTTTTTAGAATAGATTCATCAACTATCTTGATCCAAATGGAGTTCTTTGATTTATTTTCACTTAACTTCTTTTTCTTTTTATTTCCTTAACAAAATAAGGTCCCATCTCAAGAAATTTTTGAATTTTGAAAATTTATTTTCTTTTCTCTTTTGCCTGACTCAAACCCGAAAATTAAATAAAAGTTGTTCAATAAAAATTTATAGGTTTATTGGAATTGTATTTTTAGCTTTTGGGCTAGATTATATATATTTTTTTTCTTTTTTTTTTTCAAATATCAAGTTAATCCATTAGAAATAATTCTTGTTATTTAAATTAAAATTAAAGATCAAAATCATAGAAAAAGTACGTAGGATCCCTGAGTGATGCAATATGATTGATTATAACAATTTTATATATATTATATATTAGACAATCTGTCATTGCTTGACAATGCAATCAATGTTTTCAATAATACTCTATAATTTAATATTAATTGTAAACCCAATAATGTACTTATTAATTATTTAGATGATTGATTAAAAGATAATTTAGTTATATATATATTTCTTAATTTTTCAAATAATTATTTTAAACGACAATTATAGTAGGAATTAAGGAGAAAGTTTTCTTTTCCTTTTTTTTTTTTGAGTGTCGGGTGAGGACATTTGAACTTGGATCTATTGTTAAATTGTATATACAATTATTACAGGTTATGACTTGGTGCGCAGGATGGAGAGAGTTGTTTTTAAATAATTTAAGTAAATAGGTAAGATTATAGTATGAATAAATAATTAATTCAATTTTCTAGGATTTTTTACAATGATCTCACTCCAAAAATTCAAATGATAAGTCTTTAATAAATCATTTGTTTTACTTTAAATACTAAATTAATGAGATTGTTTTGCAATGATTAAGGATCTGATCCTTTTTTTTTTTCCTCTTCTAAGTCCTAATCACATGTCAAATATAAGATTAGCGTGTTTAAGGAGCATAACATATTATTAAGTATTAAGAAAAAAAAAAACCCAACACAACCTTATTAAAGAGTACTAGTGAACAATTTGGATTAATGGATTTAAAATATTTAATAACTTATAAAATTTTATTTGGTTAGAAAAAATAAGCTATAGCACATGAAATTAATAAAATTTAATATTTGCATTAATCGTATTATTTTGAAGGGGAGATATTTTGAATTTCTCGATTTTCTTGTCTCGTTGCTGTTATTCTTATTAATGATAGAATTTAAACTATTCAATTTTAATCAAAAAAGTATACTTCAAATTCATGAATTTTATCTTTCAATTAACCGGTAAAATGTAAAATTATAGATTTTACGTTCTTTCAATAAAAAATGAGCATTGGAATAATATCTATTCAACAAAATAATTATATTTAGCAAATTATAATAAGTTCTTTTGATAAGGTGCATCATATAAAAGCTATAAATAAATATGAAAATTAAAATCATAATCAAAATTATTTGTTTAATTAATCAAATTCTATATCAATTTAATGGGTTTTTGAATTTTGATTAAATTCTCGGATTTTCGAGTTTTTTTCTGTTTTTTTTTTTTTTTTTTTTTGGTCAACTAATGACTATTGACTTGATGCTGATGGTGACGAGGGGTAGTCTGGAAGGTAAGAAAGGCTGCTTCAAATTTATGAGAGCCAACGGCCAGCGAACGCCATGGGCCCCCAACCATATTCCCTGAGCCCTGGCTTTGTCTCTGCTTTTTTGGCATGTAAATGTAAATAAAAATAAATATATTTATTTCACTTTTTTTTTCCCTTAAATTAGATAAATCGTTTTTTTTTTTTTTAGAAAATTAATATAGTGTTTTATAAAATTGAAATAATTCTGACCAAACTAATAATCTCAGTCATTTCATGCCCTTTCGTATGCGGTGGTGTGTGAATCCGACTTGGCAAACTTAGCTGTGTGTAGTCAGCAACAACCCAATAAGAATATGGAGTTCAACCGTCTTAACGTGATTTTCAACTATTAACCTAAATATTGATAGTAAATTTTGTGATTGAGATACGGGTGTAAATAAGTTGAGCTGAGCTCCAATATACCATGCTCGAAACTCGATTCAAAAATCAATGAGGCTGAAAATTTTAGGCTCAAATTCGATTAGATGAAAATTCAAGCTCAATTTGAGAATCGAGTTTAACTCGAAAAATTTTGAACTCGAGGCTCAAATAATTTAAAATAATAATCTTTCTATCTTATTTTGTTTATATAGTTTGACAAAACATACATATTAAGAATTTAGTCGACAAAAATTATTTTGCCATTTTTATAATCTTAACTCATTAAGACATTGATAAAAGTCCTTTATTTAATAAATAATTATAAAAGTTATTATGCAAAAAATAATTGTTTACGTATCTAAATTTAGAAATATTACAAATATTTTGGGACATCCAAAAAAAAATAACAAGCAAAAAAATGGGACGGAGGGAGTATTATATAAATACAGTGACGGAGCCAAGAATTAAAGTTTGGGGCTAAAAAAATTTTATGAGTTAAGGGGCGAAATTGAAAAAATTTTCTACTTTAGTGAGTAAAATAAAAAAATTTTGATATTTTATGGATGTCTTCTTTTAAAAAAAATTGTTAGGGGGCGGGAGCCACCCCTATTACCCCCTAGCTCCGTCAATGTGTGTGTTTCTGTGTGTATATATATATATATATATATATATAAGCTCGATAAGGGTCTCTCGATAAAGGGTCTACGAACTTTCAAGCTGAACATCATTAAGCTCGAGTTCAATTTGTTTGCTAAATAAGCAAGTTCAAGCTCAAACTTTTTCGAACTTTTTTCGAGTCTATTCAGGCACTTGACTGTAAAGATCTTCCGTTCATACATTAAAATAGAAATTTTGAAAAAGTTAAAAGACACTACTTTACAATTAAAACTAACCAATAATACCAAAATAACTAGTTGTAACAGCGAATATGACATAGATTGGTAGCTAGCAAGGTCAATCAACTTAATTCTCTGGTTCTCAAAAAATTGTAATAATTTGTCACTTCCTTTTATCATATATAGCAAAAGAAATATAAAGGAAAGGAACGTTTTCATAATGGAAAACTTTAATGCATGAAACTTCCATTCTCTTTCGCTTATTTGTATTATTATGCAATAATATTAATAGGTATTATAGACTTGACTTGAGGTCCACGCTTGCAAGAAATCCATAATTCTTGACTTGTAGACAGACTTTTTTTGCTTCTTTGCTATAACTTAATTCTTACAAACCGCTTTCACTCTAAACGCGTTTGATGGGCTAAACTACTTTAAATAGGTATCTTTTTCATGTCAGTATCAATTATTTTTCAAAACAATTAAATTATAATTGATAAAGTAATAAATAAATAAATTGTTTATGAAAGTGAATTTATTGTGTATCTTGCTGTAAAATGAAAGAAAAACTCTTTTTTGTTGTATAAAATAAAATGAATTCTATAAATTTTATTTCCCCAAAAAAAAAAACTATAAATTTTACAAAATTCATGAAATTTTCAAAGTTTATCATTTGGTTGGAAAATAAGAAGCATGGATTTGAAGGGTATTTTTGAAATAAAATTAAATAGTTTAAATTTCACCATCAATAAAAATGATTGAATTAATAAAATCTCAAAATAAAATTTATCTCTTTCAAAATGGTAGCCAAATTGATAGAATCGACTAATTACATAAGTTGAACCATACTTGTTAATTAATGTAATCGGGTGTGATCTAATTGGTTTTTTCACTCATCTGAAAAGTGAGAGATCTCGAGTTTCAATTATCTATATCATAAGAGTTTTCATAAATTTTTGTTAATGAAAATCTTCGTTACGTAGTGAACAGCGACATGAATTTAAAATTTTTACAATTATTATCATATTCTGAAGATTAATTATATTAAAATAAATTGACAGCTAAACGAGGCTTAAGTTAAGAATAAATAAATAATTTTCCGTGCATGTGTAGTGTAGAACCTGATGACTAATTAATGATTATTCTGAGTATATATAAAGTATACAAATAAAAATAATATTGGCCCCAGATAATAACACTACAAGTTGGCTCTGGAAAAAACACAAAGTGCCAACATTACTTAGCTGGAAGATTGAAGCCAACCTGGAAAAATTTTAGCTTCCTGTCCTGCAGGGATTCCTCAATGTCATCATCACTGTTTTAATGCATATAATTTTTTCAATATCAGTACAACCGCAACCGTTACCGAAAAATTTTATAAAACAATTAATATTTATTAGCTAAACAATTTTATCATTCATTAGCTATCGGCTGTCAGCAATTAGTACCAATCAAATCAAATGGATTCGTATTTGTTAAATTGGTGGATGAATAAATTAATAATGGTCAATTTTGGTTCCATTTTTTTACCGGTTCATGTTTGGTTTTCAATACGGTTTGTTGAAAGATTTGTTTCAAAATGAGAACTTAAATCGGATTCAACCGTTTTTGACTAGTCAATTAGATTGGGTTTCAACTAATTTTCAGTTGATTGTAATTAATTATTTGAGTGATGTACAGGATAAATCCTGGTCAATTCTCATTTTAATTCCAAATTGTAATCTCAGCTTCCAGGTCAATTAAGTTATCAACTGGTTCTATCCAAAACTACCCTTGACTGTCTATCAAATTACGTATACTCATGCTACAAAGTAATTTTGCTTTTTAATCTTTTTTTTTTTTAATATTATCCTAATTTGAGTTTGGCTTATATTTTAAAATTGAAAGCCGTGATAGACCAAATAGAGATGGATTCACTGTATAATAGGCTTAAAATTGACTAAAACAATTTATTATAAAACATTAATAATTAAAATTTTAGTCATCTTTTTTTTTTTATAAAAAAATAATATAAATTACTTTTTTTTTTTTTTTAGATTAGAGGAAGGAGATTTGAATCTAAATCTTTTGCCAAGTCGTATATGTACTTACCACTAGAATATGTTTCGAAGAAGAAATTAGAGATTACTTGAAACTTAATTAAAACATTTGAAAAAAAAAAAGTAACTTGTATAGCTTGTGGCCATCCTTCTGGAAAACATGTTTCATTAATCATGTGCTAAAATGAAGGATTGGTGTTGTCACGTGAGCCACGTGAAACATTTCCCTCCTCTCTTACTCCTACCTATAAATAATAGAATACACATTGATTTGATGTTGATGTTAATAATAGTTTTTATTGGTTAATTAAGTGTTGTTTGGTTATTCTTTTACAAGCTTGGTATCTTATTTTGTTATAGAAATGTTTTTTTTTTTAATTTTTTGAAAAATCATGGTGTTTAAATTTTCTCTGAAATTTTCCTCAATTTAATAAATATTATTTAAAAAACTATATTATAACCATCAATTTAACCGCTATAGTTGATAATACCAATTTAAGATTAAAAAATTTTTACATTTGATATATTATTATTGATATGCTTCATTCAAGTAGCATGGTTTTTAATTTTTTTTTTAGTATAATTATTTTTTAGATGTTCTTCATCTAATCATACATGCATCAATTTCATATTATCATATATTTATTAATTATATATTACAATAAAATATTAATAAAACTATTTAGATGGATAAACTTTTGATAAATGATATTTATTTTTAGAAATTCCTTTTTCTAGAGTTATGAGTAAGAGGGTAAAAGAAAAAAAAAAATTTGAACTCAAAATCGAACTCTTAGGTTCCCTTAATTATTTAGATCTAATAGCAAAAATAGTAACCATTAGACTAACCTATTCTCCATTAATTTTCAGTTAATGAAGCAAAATATATATCATATTTATGTAAAAAACCTTTACAAATTTTAGATCAAAATTTATTCTAAAAACAATTTAAAAATGTAAAATATTTTTATTTTTAAAGTAAATTCTTTGTAACCTTTTGTAATAAGTAAAAGGATTTAAAAAAAAAAAAATCAAACATAGATGACAATCATAAATGTAATAAAATCACTAGCTTAGGATTCTCTCTTTTATTAAAAAACAGAAAAATGTTGTCTAATTTGGACAAAAGATTTGTACGAGAAGAATATATATATATATATAGATAGATAGATAGATAGATAGATAGATAGAAACATTAAAACAAAGTCCAACCTTATCCAATCCTTTATTGTCTAGTCAAAAGCCAAGTGTCAAAAACTTTCTAGATGGCCAACAAATACAATGCATTGCCTTGTGACTTGTCTATATGACACATAGCTCACCAGAAAATAAATTGAGCAAAATCTAGGAGAGCTATAGGTTGGCTAACTAACTACTGCTTGGATACACATTAATTAATTATTCTTCAATGAGAAAAAATGCCTATTATATATATACTAGTTGGTATACACATTCCATCCTTTGGTTGCCACAAAGAATATGGATCTCCAACCATAAGCATTTTCACGAAGATAGACTCTATTTTTAATATAATACCGATATCCGAAAGTTTATAAGACTCTAATTACATTCGGTCTGAATATTACAGAATTTATATATAGAAGCGATTCTTAAGACCTTTAATTAAAAAAAAAAGTCTCAATCAATCTATCTCAACTAGTGTTTTTATTTTTACTTTTTACCTAACCCGTATTTGAGAAATATCATAAAACAACAAAATAGTGAATTGGTCAAACAAAGATGTCTTGTTAATTGTTATATTTTCTTTTCTAGTAATAATGACAACTCTAAGAATAAAATTAAGCCCCAACCCAAAAGCAAATGTTCCACCACACAACCAACCATTGTCTTTTTTTGAAACCTCCAATCAGGTTTGGGTTCGTTAGGCCCAAAAACAACTATTACTACAAAAGATGAAAAGGAAGCTTCAACAAGGAAGCCGCCTGTTTGGTCATCTCCATTGTCTTCCTAGATAAGAAAAGGAAAACAGGAAAAAGGAAAAAAGAAAAAGAAAAAGAAAAAGAAAAGAAAAGAAAAAACTTTCTTTGTCAAACTTATTTTTCTTTGAATAAATAAGTTTGTCCATATAGTCAAATCATTGCGCAATTAAAAAATTTTAATTATTCTTATCCGACAAATTTTAATTTTTTGCAATCTTTGCATCAATAATCAAATTTTAAAAAATATTTTCGACATATTTATTAATTAAGAAATATTCCGCTATGGTTTAGTGATTTTTAATTATGTTTAATCATCATATAAAAATCTTAAAAAAGATATAAAAGTATATAAAGTGAGTAGCATTTATTATACATCAAAATTGAAATAAATTAAGAAATTATTTTTTTTTCAATAAACTCAAATTAAATACATATGCAAATTCTTTTTGTTTTTCTATTTTAATAAACAAAAAAAAAAAAGACATCTATTTCTCGAGTCCCTTATGTGCAATTTTCTTTTTCTTTTTTTTTTTTAATTTTTTAATCTTTTCCTTTTTTTTCCACATTTGAAAGCTATACAAATTTAAAATAATATAAAAAAATAAAATGGGATTCGCTTTATCACATCGGAAATCGAGCCCAAGTTGGCATTTGTGAATATTATATTCATTAGAATGGGCCCCAACTCCATTCAAAACGTAGAAGGTCAAAACTGGAAAGCTTCGTTGCAATTGTATTCAAATTTTGTTATGTAGTAGTCAAATGCCGCCTCGGCGCCTCAGGAGGCCCGCCCCAACAACTTGACTTTTTTTATTATTGTTATTATTATATTTTAAAATTTCATATTTTTATTTCACATTCTTACCTTTATTTCATAATTTAATATAAATAAAATTAAAATTAAAAAAAATAATTTATTACTATTAAAAATATTTATAGTGGACAATACCATCCAACGATTAAAATTTTAAAAAAATATATTAAAAAAATTTCATTTATTACTCCTGAAAATGATTTATATTTTGAAGTAAAATAATAACCATGAAACAATTTATATTTTTAAATAAAAGAAATTATAAATTTTGATAAATTTGAAAATTCTTTCAAATATTGATGTTAGTGATTTGGAAAAATTTTGTGGTGAGAAGTATGATTTGTCTAACCAGATGAATTTCTAGAAAATTGTCGTTTCCTTCACAAGATAAGTAGAGTTTGAATTGTTCACTTATTTATTCTCCAATTGAATTTGTAGGGTTGGAAGGGTAGGCTTTGGGAACATCTAATAATATCTATTAGGTCATCTTTTCCAATGTTGGATATTATAAGATTCCCCCAATTTAGACAAATTGTATAAACTATTTTTTTTTTTTAAAAAAAAGAAAAATTAATTTATATGGTTTTTTAACCTGGAATTTCCTATACAAATAAACAAATTTTGATTTTAGCACTAACAATTTTAATTTTTCACTCTCTCAATTAAAAAAAAAATTGAGTTACTTAATTTTATGGAATTTATTTAGAAATTTCATTTTTTTTTTTTGGGTAAAATTTAGAGTTGTTCAATTTTGTAGAATTGAATTCATATAATTAAATCTATTTTGCTTTCATTCCAAGCATAAAAATATAGATTTTCAACATAAAATTTTATAGAATTCATTTATTCTAAACGACTAGATAATTTCGAGTTAAAATAATACTTTCATTTTATAAAGTTAGTTTAAAAATAAATAATGAAATGTTTATAAAACTACTTAAAGCTAACTTATTTTGTTATGTAATTACCATAAAAAATATTATTTCTGTTCTATAATTTTTGTTATATTTAAAATTTCACGATTACATTTGATATGTTATAATAAATTATTGAGTAAATTGACTATATATAAATTAAATATACAATTCAAGAATTTTTAAAAATGAGGATAGTGTTGAAGTTTTAACAATGTTATTAAATTCGGTTCAGACAATGACTTGGTTAAGAAACTAGATGATGGGCATTGATTTAATTTGTGGTTATTGGTTTAATTAGTGGACAATAATTCAATTAATATGTCATAAAGTATTAATAAAATAAATATAATATAATAAAAAATATTAAAACATCAAAAATCGATTTGAATCAATCAAATGTTTGTAAATCGACTGGTTCAATAATGGATTAATGAATTTACAAGTAAAATCAGCTTGATTTTAAGTCAGATTCACTGGTTCTACGAGTTCATTTATAATTTTTAAAAGTTATTAGAATAATATAATCTTTTACATGATCAAAAAGTAATTTTAAAATAAGCAAACAATTAAATAAGCCAAACTAAAATACCCTCTTACAAATTAAAATAAGTCAAAAGAAAAAACATGTAAAGCACCCCTTATGATTATCTACTTTTCAACTAATAATTCCACTAATAATTCATAGGAAATTATAATTTCCATGAGAATATTATAGGAAAGATAAATTATTGTGTTTTTCGTTTTAGAAGTAAATTATTGTGTTTGGATGATAAATAAATTCTAGAAAATAATATAATTGAACTGTGAGCATTATTATATAATTTAAATTTCTTAGAAAGCTACTAACCAATCGGAAACTTTCCAACTAAATTTCCACAAGTTAAGTGTAAAAAAAAAAAAAAAAAAAACCAACAAGTTAAAAATAATTTACGTCCTACAAAAAAACAACTTTATTATATTTGAATTTTTTTTTCTATTCATTAAGAAATTTAATGCGTTAATATAATATTATAAATTATATAATAAGAATAACCTTATTCTATATAAAGATATTAATAATAACGTTACTTGCATAACATCCACCCTATGCTGGGTAAATGTAATTAAAAGATGCAAACCAAACACCCTTGGTAAAAAAAACTAAAAACCCATTAAACAGAGCATTTCAATTGCATTAATTGGCATTAATTAATACAACCGCGTAATCTCACAATTAATTATGTTCAAACTCAAAAGAGGGAAAAAAAAAAAAAAAAAGAAGCAGCCAAGTAAAATTGACCACATCCAAACAAGCCCTTGCACCCTTGAACACTTTCAAAATTGGCAGTGCCACACGTCCACGCGCTCTCTCTCCGTGCTCCTTATCAGACTCTTTCCATATTCAATGCCCACACCACGTGTACAATGTCATCATAGCTGTCGTCTAATTTTCGCGAGTGGATGTCACATTCTTAAGCTGGAAGTGTAAGAAAATCATTTCCTTCCACATCACATCACATGTGACAATATCTACAAGTGTAACAGCGTCTGCCCTCTCTCTCTCTCTCTCTATATATATATATATTTGCCAGGTAATGCAATTTCCTGCTAATAATAACAAGACCCAAAAGCCTCATATTCCACCACCTCCGGCAACCACAATCGCCGCCACCGTTTTCCATTTCTATCTAAATTCTAGTCTGTGAAAAGAGCTGAAAGAAGTGTACAAAACCCATAACCCAAAAATCATATCATAGGCACTAAACTAAAAAAAAACGGACAAAAGGGGACCAGAATCAGCGCCAGAACCAGACCCTTTTGAAATTCAAAAAGGAAAGAGATAAATGTTTGGACTTTATAGCGGAATTCGTGCTTTCTGATAAGGGTATAATCGTAATTTATCATGGGAGTTTCAGGTGGTGTTGGAGCGGGAGGTGTAGGTGCTGGTGGGGGTGGTACCAATGGTACAACTGCAGGGAGCTCTCGCTGTGATATAAACATGAAGTGTTGTTGTAGGTGGAGATGGGAATACCAACAGCACTTGCTTCACCATAGACTTGTCTCCCCGGGTTTGGTGTTCTTTTTGTGCTGTTTGGTGTTGTACGGATCAATTGGCGTGTTTTATGGGTGGCTTGTGTTTAATAAGCCTTATGTGAGTGGCAGTGATGCTGTGGGTTTAACCTCCTCTGTTGGATGTCAAGAGGACAATGAGGGTTCTTGGTCAATTGGTCTTTTTTATGGCGACTCTCCCTTCTCCCTCAAACCAATTGAAGCTGTAAGTCTTTTTTTAAACCAATTGAAACTATAAGTCTCTCTGTTTTTTTTTTTTTTTTTTGGCCTGATTGCTATTATTTCGATTTTTTTTTTTTACTGTTTTGTAGAAATTCTTTAGTTCTTTTTTGTTTTTTACACAAATTGTGATTGAGGCTCAAAATATGATCGATATTC
The DNA here is from genome assembly GCF_041381405.1 of Jatropha curcas. NCBI lineage: Eukaryota > Viridiplantae > Streptophyta > Magnoliopsida > Malpighiales > Euphorbiaceae > Jatropha > Jatropha curcas. Next base: position 26,880,575 of record NC_143156.1, read on the forward strand.
GGGTATTTTTAATTGATTTTGGGTTTAATTTTTGCTTTTTGTCTTGTGGGCATTATTGGTCAATTCTTGTGGATTTCAATCTGAGGGCTGGTAGCTTTCTTGAGCTTCTGTTTTTCCAGTTCTGTATTTTTTTTTTTTCTCATTTAGTTAATAGGCTTGTTTCTATGTTTTATTTACACATAAATATATGTTTCATTCTTTGTCTTTTATGTGGTTAGTGATTCGTTATGAAAAGATATTCATATAATAAAATTGATTATTTGATTTTTCAATTATTTTTTTATGGGATTTCGATATTTCTGTGTAATTATCTCTCAAAAGGGTTAAAAAAAACCTTGGTAGTTGGTAGGTAGTTGTTGGTTATGGACTTCTTGCGGTTTTGACATGTGAGTTGAAATTGGTAACAGGTGAATGTGTGGAAAGATGAGAGTGCAGCCTGGCCAGTGGCTAACCCTGTTGTCACGTGTGCTTCAGTCTCAGATGCTGGTTTCCCCAGTAATTTTGTTGCTGATCCTTTTCTTTATGTTCAGGTAAGTATTTTATTGTTCGTTCATTAATTTTTTAATTTTTTCTGGTTTTATATGTGTATTGAATATATGTTCTGTTATTTTATCTGTTAAAATCACCTTTACCAGTATGTCTTTTTGTTCAATGGTCAATTAACTGGATTAACAGAAGGATTTTTAGTTAGTTATATTGTAATTTATATATCAATATCAACATCTTTTTATTTGGCTATTAGTTGGCTCCTATGTGATCTTAATTTGCTGGAAGTTGTTCCCTCTGCTACTCTATTTATAATCTTTGAATGCCAGGTGTTTATGACTAAATATATTACATTATCAAGAGTATTTTAGTTTGATAAAAAAGTTGGCGGCACAGGTATGCCAGATGTTTTTCTAGTCATAGAATTTTTTTCATTTTTAAGTTCTATCATTATGGGTAATGATTGAACAATTCCAGATGGTTGTTGTAGGCCAAAAGAAAACAGAGTTGCAGTTTGTATTGTTCTGCAAGGCAGTTCTTTTGTTGGAATCTTTGTAAGCAGATGAGGGTATGTAATGAAGTATGAATACCATCAGCAGCAGTGAAATTGTGATGTTGAGATACTTACTTTTCGTGCTCTTCATGAGATGTTTCAAGGACCCAATGTTTTATAGGTTGATTATTATATAATGAGTATACCAAGTTTCCTCGGAATGAGATGCAGGTAGATCAACGGTATTGATTGTCATTTTCTGGTATAAAGATACCAATTAAAATTGAGATCTTAAGGTTAGCATTTGTAAGAAAAGACAAGCAAAAAGGACAACTGCCTACTTGACTGGCACAGTTCTAATGGGATTAATATATGCAAATAAAATAATGCTAGGAATTGATTGGATTTTCTTTGGGTTAGGAAGCATTTGATTATGTAGTTGTAAACTTCAGCACTGTCTTCAACCTTTCTTCTTCCCTTTGTAGTTTTATGATGTGATTCTTTTTGGAATGCCTTCTTATCTTTTTTTTGTCTAATTGATTCAAGTAATGTCCACAAAGACATCCAGTAGTTCCTGTCTCCTGGATATTCATTGTTTGTGGATAAAGGTTGCCATTGGCACTGGATGTTTATGCTGGTTATGCTTTTTCCTGCGAAAGTTCACTCTAAAATTTAGGAGATTTATAGGGATGATAATTTTTACATTTTTTATTTTTTGGACAGACAGTGTCCTGTGAAGGGCTCTTTTCCTTCACCATTGTTTTGGGATTATTCTAGTGGTGTTTGATGAGGTTCAATCGTGGGCTTGAAAGAGTTAACTTTTTAGCAAGGTGTTGTAACAAGTCTGGCTTCTTTGTTTGTCAGAGATAATTAGAAGGCGCTGCTGAGGCAGTTCCTTGTTTGCTTGTTTCTATGTCAAGGTGTCTGAAATTAGTTAATAACTGGTGTACATCTTTGGCACTGTCAAGACAGATTAATTTTCTTTTATGGAGGAAGGCACACTTCCTTCTGAAGTTGGTTTTCATTGGACAGACAACATTACCCTATAAACTGCTTTGTGGTAACATATCTGGGTAGTTTCAATTTTAGCTGAATATTTCATGCAATGATGGTTATTAAAGGGTAAGGTCTGCTGTTTATTTATTGCATGTTTATTTCCTTAGTTCTTGGCAGTGTTAAGTTACAGGCCCTGTTTTAGGGTTTTGACTTGGCTATTTGGTCTAACTGATTTGTTAAATTTCATTTTGGTTTCACAGAAAAGCATAATATGATGTTTAAGTATAGGGGCTAATTAGAACTCAGTTTTCTGCTGGACGGAGGAAAATTTCATTTTGGTTTCACAGAAAAGCATATATGATGTTTAAGCATAGGGGCTAATTAGAACTCAGTTTTCTGCAGAACACAGGGAAAAATGACTTTTTAGGAGCATGTTGTGCAAGTTGATGCAAATGAAAACAAATCTCATGAAGATAACAGTGAAATTTTGATTTTAAGATCTTTTTGGGATCTTTTGTTGTGGGGAAAGTGTGTTGTTTGATCCCTTTTGAAGCATTTGCAAAATGCATATATCAACTTGTAAGCTATTTAGGCTCTGTGTGATAAGCCGTAATGCAATGTAATGAAATGCACTTATTGTGTAACATTACACTAGAATGCATTTTATTACATTCCATTATAGCTAATCAAACAAAACCTTAGTGTTTGATTGAACAATTGCTATTGCTATCGCTATCTTGGTAGGACCACCATGCATTTTTTGCTTTAGGTTTGAGCTTAAATTATTGGTGTGGTGTTTTCTATATCTTATGTATACCCATCTTATACTTTGCATTGCATATGAAATTGAAGATTTTCTTTCTATTTTGTTCTTGAAATAGTCTTCTGAGTGCTGATTTTTTTTTCCACTAACAATCCCCTCGATTTTGTATTCAATTGATCCAGAGAGACACACTTTATCTGTTTTATGAAACCAAGAATTCATTGACCATGCAAGGAGACATTGCAGTTGCAAAAAGTACTGATAATGGGGCATCATGGCAACAATTGGGCATTGCCTTGGATGAGGACTGGCATCTCTCTTATCCTTATGTTTTCAACCATCAGAACGAAGTAAGGGCACAATTTTTTTGCATTCATTTACGCACATGAAGTTGGTCCCTCAGACTAATAATATGTATATAGAACCTTTGGACTGTACCTGCGCAGCATAGGTGCCACCAATGGTATGAACAAGGAAAAATTAAGATGGACCATAACAAACAATCTGGTCTTATCTTGTGGCATCAATTATGAACATAGAAATATGCTACTGTGGAACTTTATGGACTCTTTGGTGTCAAATTCTATATTATGTTTTGGGCCTGGCAAGGACAACATGAATTGCACTGTAATTCATATAATGATGTTCATTTCTGAATAGTAGAATAGATTTTGTCGATTGTTCGTCATGTCATTTATTACTGTTCTTGCAGATATACATGATGCCTGAGGGCAGTGCAAAGGGAGAACTTCGTCTATATCGAGCAGTTAATTTTCCATTGCAATGGACACTAGAGAAGATCCTTATAAAAAAGCCACTAGTTGATTCTTTTATCATTAAAAATGATGGAGAATATTGGCTTTTTGGTTCTGATCACAGTGGTTTTGGAACTAAGAAAAATGGACAGCTGGAAATATGGCATAGCAGTTCACCTCTTGGTCCTTGGAAACCACACAAGAAGAATCCAATATATAATGTTGACAAAAGTGTGGGAGCTAGAAATGGAGGCAGACCATTTGTGTATGATGGAAATCTTTATCGTGTTGGTCAGGACTGTGGTGAAACTTATGGACGACGAGTGCGAGTCTTCAAGGTGGAAGTTCTTACCAAGGATGATTACAAAGAAGTTGAAGTCTCACTGGGCTTTGAAGAGCCCACTAAGGGACGGAACGCTTGGAATGGTGCTCGTTACCATCATCTTGATGTGCAGCAGTTAAGTTCTGGCAAGTGGATTGGGGTTATGGATGGGGATCGTGTACCTTCTGGAGACTCGGTGCGTCGGTTTATTCTTGGCTGTACTTCACTTGCAGCAGTCACAGCAATTGTCATAGTGTTGGGTGTTCTGCTTGGAGCTGTGAAGTGTATTATACCACTCAACTGGTGTTCTTACTACTCGGGGAAGAGAAGTGATAGTCTTTTGGTATGGGAAAGGTCAAATGCCTTTTCTTCAAAGGTACGAAGGTTTTGTGGCCGCTTGAACAGAGCAGCTTCATCTCTCCGGGTGAAAATAAGGCCTAATACTTGGGCTGGAAGATTGGTTTTGGCTGTGATATTTGCAATTGGAGTTGTGCTGATCTGCACGAGTGTTAAATATATTTATGGAGGAAACGGTGCCGAAGAACCTTACCCATTAAATGATTCCTATTCTCAGTTTACTCTGTTGACAATGACTTATGATGCTCGACTCTGGAACTTGAAAATGTATGTCAAGCATTACTCAAGATGTTCTTCAGTTAAAGAGATAATAGTGGTCTGGAACAAGGGGATACCCCCAAAATTGAGTGAGCTGGATTCTGCGGTGCCTGTTAGGATCAGAGTTGAAAACCAGAATTCACTAAACAATCGGTTCAAGAAAGATTCATCAATAAAGACACGTGCTGTTCTTGAGCTTGATGATGACATTATGATGACTTGTGATGACATTGAACGGGGATTCAATGTATGGCGCCAATACCCAGATCGGATAGTTGGCTTCTATCCCCGACTCATTAGTGGAAGCCCATTGAAGTACAGGGGTGAGAAATATGCCCGATCTCATAAAGGTTATAACATGATACTTACAGGTGCAGCTTTCATAGACAGTAAAGTTGCATTTGATAGGTATTGGGGCGAGAAAGCGAAGGCTGGGAGGGAAATGGTGGACAAATTCTTTAACTGCGAGGATGTGCTACTAAATTACTTGTATGCAAATGCGAGTACATCTAGTACTGTTGAATATGTGAGACCAACGTGGGCGATAGACACATCGAAATTCTCTGGTGCTGCGATTAGCAGAAACACACAAGTGCATTACAAGATAAGAAGTAATTGCCTCCAGAAATTTTCGGAAATGTATGGAGGTTTAGGTAGTCGAAAGTCGGAATTTGACCGGAGGAAGGATGGTTGGGATTTATAGTAAAGAAGTAACTCCAGAAATCAGTTATTCAAATACTCTTGAATCTTTGTGAATCCTTGTCCTTTTGGTAGTTTCTATAGTTTTACACCCCTGCTGTGAAGATTTTTGTGTTGGGGGAATTTTATATATTGATATCTTTGTTTGCCAAGATGTACATTATATCCTTTACCCATTCTGAGAGTTGATCAAATATGTAGATTGGTTTGTCATTGCTGTTATTCTATAACATTTTTGTCAGAGTTGATATATTAGAAAATGGATACTGGTTTGATCATGTGTGTATTTTTTTCCTTAGATTATTATACAGATTTTAATTTCTTGTTGGCATTTTTTTCTGGTATTTACTAGGACAAGGCTTTTGTCATACTTAATTTTTTTTTTTGTATCTAAATAGGACAACGTCTTTATCATATTTAACTTTTATTTTGTATCTAAGAAGCAATTCCCACAGGTGTGTGAGAGTGATAAAATGGGTAAATTACACTATTTACCCAGAAGTTACTTTGCAATTTCCAGGAAGCAGCTACCTTAAACAAATATATGCAGGGAGAATGTGGGTGAAATTGGTCTCTTGACCACAACAAAAAGTTATATGATCATTTTGGGTTTCTCTGCACTTTTTAGTTTTGTTGTTAGAGAAAAAGAAATTCAAAATTCATAGATTTGTCTGCATGTGGTTTCATGGAATCAATAGTTTAAAAAGTTTTAAATGTTAAATCTAAATTAGCCCTTAAAATGCTTAGTTCCACTGTGGTTCCAATGAATCAATAGTTTATATCACTATTCCGATACGAATTTTGCTATATTGGTATTATTTTTCAAAAGAATAATGAAAATTTAATTGAGAGTTAGCATCTTTTTTTCCAAAAACGAAAAAAAAAAGTGTATTTAAAAAAATATTAATAAATTTTATGTTGAATAACTGTTAGATTGTTTATACTTCTATAAGAAATTCATTGAATTTGCAAATAAATACAAACTGTTAAAAAATATAAAAGGAAAAAAAATATCTCAAACAATGTAATAACAACTAAATATTAATTTTGAACAAATAATATAATTTTAGACTAAATATTTTTTTTTTCTACTTTCACTTTTCTGACTTTTATCTTTTTTTTCAAGTAAAATGTACTGTAATAGTAACTTTATTTTGACTTTTAGCTAGACATATGATAGATTAGGTGATTAAAAAGTTTTACAAAATAAAAGTATAAATCCCGGAATTCTTGCTGCTTGTAAGGTTTATTTGCCACGTGCATACATGGCTAGGCAAGCAAACAAAGCTCAATTTCAACTTGGACCCTGGATTTATACTTTTACCTAACATGGAGTAGGTGATGAAGAAAAGAATGATCGAATAAATTTGGTGACTTTCAATTCTTAATAGATTCATTTGATTTTAGAGATAAATTTTGAAAGTTGATGCGACTGGATATGCATTGAGTCGAAAGCATTTTTATTAATTTCTCGCTGATATAGAGATTGAAATCTTAATAAAAAAATTTTCACCGATTTAGTGAATTAATAATATTACTTTTATTATGCGCTCCATAATATTATTTATGTGAATTCAACCTCACATTAATCAGTAGAAAAAAAGATTTGGTAAACTTGTTTATTGATTAGGTATGGGCTTAAAAATATCCGCAGTTCATAATTCTCTTTATAATTGAAATTTATAGTTGGGATTGACACATATTTAAAATACCTGTACTGACGATATAAGAATTGATTAAATGGAGATTTCATATTTAAATGAAAATATTATTTAAAGTGTTAAGTGACTTCAATTCTATAAAAGTGAAAATAATTTTAATTTTCAAAAAGTGTATTTTACTGGAAGGACAAAAAGCTCCGCAGTCCGAAGGAGATTATACAGCTGCCTATGCTAAAAAAAATGCATTGGAGCATAATAAGAAGATGATGGGCCAGTCCAACTGATTAAACGGTGAGCCCACAAAACCTAAAAAAGTAGCCATATATATGTTGGATGGGACTAACACTCACAACCAATGGCTAGTGTTTTATAGACGTCTTCTTTGTTTCTTAGTCATAGTCAAACACTTTATCGGGTGAAACAAAAAAAGAAAGGAGAAAAGATTTCTGATGTACTTTTTTTTTTTCTGTAAAATTTTTATTTTTTAATATTCAAACCTTAGCCTTTATTTATATGACAGTAATTTTTTAAGTTAAAAAAAAAGGTAACAAAGAATGCCAAAAGAAAATAATGAGGTAAAATTTAACTTATTTTTCATCCATACTCTTATATTTAGAATTTCTCCAATTTAAAGAGAAAATTGGCCAAAGAAAGTAGAATTTTCTTTGTTTTTATGATTGCTAAAAAACTCCTTAAATTTTTAATATTTTGAAATTTTGAAATTTTCAATAAAAATATAATTGTGAATTTTTGATAATAATATTTTTTTCTAAAATCTAATTTAGAACATTATTCATTCTATTAGAATATACATTTACAAAGAAAGAAAAATATAATTTATTTTCTTTCGATAATAATATTGTAATGGCTATTAGAAGGATTAGAATTATAGTTTATAACCAATAAAGTATTTGTTGGGATGATAAGCAAACTCAATTTTCGCAAGGATAAAAATATAATTTCAATTAAAAGACAATTTTAATTGAAGGATCAAAATGAAACACCCCGAATTTTTATTTTCGAAAACTTTCGAATTTTTAATAAATCAAAAATATCGACTTTCAACTATTTGGGCTATATATATATCAAACAATCTCAATTCGAGCCCAAGTTTGTGAGTTGGGCCTAAGCCCAAATACATCATCGGAATTGTCGATTTGAGAATGATTAAAATTTTTGAGAAATAATACGAAACCCCTTAATTTAACTTATTATGAATATGTATGAATTAATTATCTTAAAACCAAATATTGTTACTATTAATATTTTTATTATTAATATTGAGTAAATGGAGAAAATATTATGGAACCAAACTAAATAATTAAAATAAATCGAACTGGACTTTAAAACCAAATTGACCTTTCGAAAACCACACAAACAGCTTGAAAAAAAAAAAAAAAAAAAAAAAACCTGCAAACCAAACAAATGAGACCAAATCACTAAATCGGACCGAACCGATCCGAATCAAACCGGAATGTCCTAGATTTTTCTTTTTCCTTCTTTTCTTTCCCTTCTTCTTCTCCAGGCGCGCGACTCCTCCCCTTCCCTTCCGGATCCAGCCACCTGAGCTTCTCGCCGATGTCTCCTCGCCGCTGCAAGTCCGGTCTTGTCACAGCGCCTCTCCGTTCAACTCTAACGCGAAAGGCTGTCGCTGGAAGCTGCGATCGCAACAGCCCCTCCTCCCTCTTCCTTCGATCACGACAGCAGCGCCATAACTCAGCGCCATCGAGTTCGCCACAGACCACGCTTGATCTCACTCCCTCCTTCTCCGGCTTGCGATTCAGGCGAGCGCGACTCTCTTCCATGGATTGGCAGCAACGTTGGTGGCGACTCTATGCCCTGGCGAGCCGTTTCAACCAACGAGAGGAACTGATCTCGCTCAACCGACGCCGGAATCGGACTTCTGGCAGAAAAACGAGTCTAATGGTGTAAAGAGTGCTCAGTTTCAGGCAAGTTCGATTTTCCGACCACCGTGCACGGCGGTCGGCGGCAGCGGTCCGGTGACCGGCCGGCGACACTCCGGTGAGGCCCGAGAGACAAAACGCTCTTCTCTTCGCGCTGAGCATGGAATCGTCGTCCGATTCTTAATCGGTACGTTCTAAGACCAGTTTCTTTATCTTCGATATAAATTATAAACTTAGTAAATATTAGTTAATTAAATTGAATTTGGATGAATAATCAAACAAATATAACTTTGTTAAGAAGCGATCGGTATAATATTGATGTAAGCTAAATTAGGAACTTGGATAAATATTGTTAGGAGAAGTTAAATTAAGGCTTAGACAAGTGAATAGTTTTAGAGCAATTAGTAGTATCATTGAATCATGCTTGGAGGTTAATATAATTTATTAATTAGTTAATTTAGAACTATTAAGTGTACATATATATGTGAGTTTGATTAGAAATTCGGTTCTAGTAATGGTATGAAGAAAGAAAGACATGTATAAATTATAGATGATCTATGAGATTGATTAGTTAATGGGTAATATAAAAATAAAAAAAATAAAAAAAAAAAAATTTAGTATCGAAAAACTTCGAATTTAGCTGATGTTTATTGAATACATAAGCTATAGTTTTATATGATCGTTAAGGGTCTATATTAAATTGTTTAACTAGTAACGTGAGGAGGTTAAGCAAATAGCTAATTTTCACTTATTTGCTTATTTATTTATTTACTTAATGTTATATAATGAGTTGAAATTTGACATTGACGATTAAATATTGATGTGATTATTTTGGACGGAGGAAGGGAAATTAATTTGTTTGATTGCCCGAGGGATGGGCTGTGTGTGTGATGGTTGATGGATATAATATTGCTGATAATTAAGTAGGTAGATAATCCCATTTTTAGGGGAGGTGCTGCCGAAATTTCGGTAGAACTTAGATTAATTTTAATTGATAACATAACATATAAGCTTATTTAGATAATTCTTATAATTCGATACATAATAAATAAAATGCTTTAACTACCATATCATTATCATTGTTCATTATTATTATTATTATTATTTATTTTATCATTGTTGTTATTGGTAATATTATTTATTTAATTATTTAATTGCATTTGAGAATGGATGTTTAATTGTGCATTGCATTACAATGTTCAGCTGATCAATATATCTGCATTTGATTGCAATGTTTGATTAATTGTGTTGTGAAAATGCTATGATTTGTTTGTGTAGAATTGGGATGAAGTGGACCACCACGGGTTCGTGAGGACGGTCTGTGATATGGATCCTGAATACGTTATGATACTTGACCGTCGGCCGGGAAAATGGGAGATCGGCGCCCCCTTGTGCACCTGATGATATAGATTATATGGAAATTCACAGGATGGCTTCTTGTTGTTGCGCACCTGATAATCTAGATTTGATTGTAGCCCGCAGGGTGGCCTCCTGTTGTGAGCACTTGATGATCTAGATTAGACGGAGACCACCGGGTTGCCTCCTGTTGGTATGAAAAATAAAAGAGAGAATGGAAAAAATAATGAGAGGACTGGTCAGTGAGGATTAGACCAGTTGGCCGTATGGGGGATCGGCTCCCTGGTGCACATGTATGAGAGGGCGAGCCATGTGTGAGGACGGCTCGTTGGGGTTTCAGGTGGTGCCACTGACTAATTTCCACTTGCTTGATTAATTGAAGGTGACATTACGTGTGAGTGCTGGTATGTGCCATTTGTGTGACTGGCTGCGTGAGCATATAACTAGTCGGATGACTAGATTGAAATGTTTACACATTTGTGTGATTGCGTGTGTTGTGTAATAATTACTACTCCTCAGAAAACTCACATGTCTTGTTTGATTTTTCAGGAAGTAAGTTTTCCTTTAATTCGATTTAGGCTATGTTCTTCGACGCAGGGCAAGAGAGAGAGTTTTAAGATTTACATATTTTACTGTGTAATTATGTGTATAAAAAAAAAAAAAAAAAAAGCCATGTATACCAAACAGTTAGGGACTCCGCAGTTGTAAGATTTACATATATTTAGTCGTGTATTAACATAGACAACTTAATCTTGTAAGCCCATATTAGAATGTGATGTATTGTAAATTGGGCCCGAACTATGGAATGCTGTAGGAGATAAACTTAGGCCGAGAAATAATAAAATATTGAGGTTTATTTTTCAAAATCATATGGGCTGAATGTTGAAATTTATACCGAGATAATAGATTCTAGTGTTTCAGGCTGACTACGGGCCTCGGGAGCCTTAAGCTTACCTGGGCCCTAGTGCCGGTCCGGCCCATGGAATCGGGTCGTGACACAAAAACATTTATAGCATAGGTAGACACCTACTTATTATTTTTTTAAAAAAAATTGAATTATAAATTTGTAAAGATGCTTGACTGAAAAGATAAGTGTCTATATGCATTAATTTCAATCCAATTAGTCATAATTATTAGTTAAAAATCATAGTTACAATCCAGAGGCTTAATTATTTTTATTTTTTAGAATACTATTTTTCTGATTTTGATTTTTTGATTTAGTGTTTTTGCCTAAGAAGATTCTCTATTCTCGGTTCTTGATGTGATCATTATCTATTGTCTCTTTTTTTTATGTAATATCTTTTCCATAAGTGTTATCAAATTCCTAATTTTAGGATAATCCACGATCCTTAAACATATTTTACTATTTGATAAGAATTGTTTAGTCAATATTTTTATAATTAAACCACCATCTATTTTATCATATAGAATATTAGATATTCAAATCTCGATTATTTTTTAACAACAAATTTTCAATGATTCTGCATGTACTCTTTGTTTGAAATAAATAAATTTGATAAAATTTTGTGAAATTCGTATTCTTGTGTTTGGAATGAAAAAAAATACTAAGAATTCAATTATATGGAATTGAACATAATTACACCAAAGTCCAATAAAAATAGATGAAATTTTAAAATGAATTCCGCAAATCTAAGCAATCCAACCTTTTTCTTATCATTCTCCTTCTACAAACTCAAATTTTCAATTTTTTACTTATTTTAATTTATTTATTTTATAATCATTTTAAAAAAATTAATTTTTTAGAAAAATATTTTTTTATTGTGTTTTTTATTTTAATATTTTTCATCTTTTATTTTAATATTTTTTAACATTTCTTTAATACCGAGGAGCGAGATTCAAGCACTAAATTAAATGTCATAATTTTATTAATATTGTTTTTATTTCATACATTTATTTTAATAAAAATATAAAATTATATAGCATACATAAATATTATTGGTATTTATTATTCATTTTTGTGAAATTACTATTTCAAGGATATTTTAGAAAATAAAAACAAATAAATTATCATTTATGAATTTATTCTATACATAATTTTGTAACATTCAATTGAATTATATAATTTAAATTAATCATACCAAATATAATAATTCATTCACAAATGAATTATATTATAATCATTTACAAATAAAATCTTTATTTTGAATTTATTTATATTCAAATGAAGCGGATAAACATAGAAATTATAAATAAAATTTGAAATTCATACAAAATAATCACTTGTACTACTTTTAATACCCACACTTAAAAACTTCTATTTTATCTTGTAATTTTGAAATTTATTTAAAAACATGCCTTTTCATTTGTAATTTGGAAAAGAAAAAAAAAAAGAGTAAAATTGGAAAATAACAAAAATGATGCCATTTTTCATGGAGACAAATTGCCTAAAATCTTCAAATTTGCTGTCGGTATCTTTATTATTTTCCCTTGTCCACGTGCAAGCATGGGTATGTTAGCTCAATTATAGTTTAGTATATCCTTATCCATAATTTGGATAACAAAGGAATATCTTATGGACCACAACAATCACTACATGGGCTATGGCTAAGTCCTATTCATTCAAATGGTGAGCCCACAAGACCTATAAAATTTGCCTTTTCAACCACTCATTTATATATAGTTCCTTTATAATTAATTTGTTGTATTTATGCGACTAATACCCACAAGAAAATGGTAGTTGTATCTGTTTTTTGGACCCTACTTTATAAATTTTATAATGGATCAATTTTACACTCTACATAAACATAATTATGCTTTTTTTTTTTTAAGATAAAGAAACATTTTACAATAAAAAAAAAGATATATAGTTAATACAATATTTTTTTAGAATTTAGACATGTGAATGTAGTAATTGCTTCAAGAATTTTTTTTTTTTTTTCAGTTTGCATTACATGGCATCCATGAGATTGGCGGATTCAAAAAATGTTTTGAGGGTCAATGTATAATTTTAGAAAGAAAAAAAATAGTCAAATGATATATACATATATATAATTAGATAAAAATAGTCAAATAATCACTTGAAAACGACTTATATTTTAGAATAAAGGAAGTATTTTTTATTGATTTTACAGGATAAAATTGTTTCTTATTCTTTAACAAAATGTACAAAAAAAAAAAAAAAAGGAACACTATGGATGGAAAATTTATTGGAGTGTTTGGTTAGATATTCTCCCAATTCATATATAATACATTATATATAATCCTTTTTTTTTGGTAGTTCGATATAATAAATTAATTTTAACATCTAAATTGTTTATATAAAATAAAGCAAATTAATCAAGTGACACATATAAAACTAGTTAATTATATATTTTTTACTCAATAATTTATAGATCAATTATTGTCATCCACACAATTGAATGCACACGGTTTTAAATACTATAAAGTGTTCTTCTTTATCAATTTAATAAAATCAAATTAAATATTCAATTCCAAAGATTTTTTTTTAAAATATAATTCATTAATAATAATAATATCAATTATTACAAATATTGAATTAGATTCAACATATAACTTACTATTATAATTAATAAAGAGTTCGCTGATCTTTTTAACAAATCAAAAGAATAATAAAGCTAAACTTAACGGAGACCATATTAACTTTTCCACTTGAAGATGACTTTAACAACATATATAAATCTTCGTAGTAGCAATTGATTCTCTAATTGATTCGAATGAAAAAATTCTACGGATCTTGTGTACGTGAATTGCTTTTTCAAGAACTTGTTGCATATGATGTATATAAATGAATTCCTGTCACTGTGCGTCAATAGTATAAATGGAGGAACAAGTTGCACTACAAGGCTCCACTGATCGAAGATACACATTTGCAAATCAAGATCTAAATTCTCTAATCAAATTAGAATATCATTAAAATACCATACATTTATTTAGTGCTAAACCCTCACGAATCCTCATAGAAGAAGAGACAAATAAACTCTAAATATGGAGACAAAACAACAACAATAAAAAAATTAAAGAAAAATATATTCATTATAATAAAACAGATCTAAGTTTATTAAAAGCGAATAAAAGATCAAGACTGAAAGAAAAAGCGAAAAATAAAGAGCTGCCACTGGTTAACAACGACAACCTTAAACTAAAATTAGAATTTGATGAATCAGAGAGAAAAGAAAAGGTGAGAGTAACTAAATCAAATTATTAAAACAACAAATGTTAATAATTCAAATGATTTATTTTAATACATCTTAAACAATGGATTTGTTATATTTTATTTGAAAAAATATGAAAATGATAATTAAATTTGAAGCGTGTTTTCGAGAGCATAATTAAAATTTGAGTTAATTATTTTAATTCATTTCTAATATTCTACACTTGATATATTAAAATTTAAAACTGATAAATTACAAAATTCGGCATAATCCAGAAGAGGTTTATTACTAGTTTAAATATAATTGTCAAAAAGACAAATATTCATAGTCATAAACATAGAAAATTGGGGAAAATGATGATAACCACTATGTTGATTTATTATTATTTTTTGAGCATTGAAGGTGGGGATTTGAGTCTAAACTTATTGTCAAGTCGTATATGGACTTACCACTAGGTTATATCTGAATATGCTTGATTTATCTCTTTTCATTTTTTTCTATGTCTTTTAGTTTTATATAAATTATATATAATGATTTAAAATTATTTTTTTTCTTAAGCATGTGAATACAATATGGTAAATAACCTCTAATGAAAAAGTAAAAAACTTAGTGAATTCAAAAATTATTCAAAGATGTAAATTATATGTGGTCTGATTGATCTTCCTATAAAGTCTCAAGTTCGAGTTCTTATCACTAATTTGGTGAATGTTATTCAAAACGGAGGGATTGCCCCTGCATATTTCTCCTATATATCAAAAAATTATTCGAAGATATTGTAAATAAACGAATTCTATACTTTTAATTTTACAAATTCAATTTACAACTCATTGGTTTTGAAAATAATTTGCTATTGGAGTGTTAAATATAGTTTAAACAAATTAATAATTTTTAAAAATGACATTAATAAAAATAGAAGTATATAATATAGTTGAAAAAATATGAACCTTTTATCAAAAACAACAAGAATAATTTGTTCATATTCTTCTCAAATCATTGTCAAAATTATTAATTTATCTATTTGATGTGTGATGTTGAAGAAGAAGAAAAAAAAAAAAAAAACTAAGATCATGCCAAGTTATAGAAACCTCATACTAAAACTTTAGTGGTAGAAAATTAGAAATGACATCCTACAAAATCTTTGTCTTGTATGTCATTTGCCTTGAAATTTAAGTAAGGCTATCAAAAAATTCCATGAAGAAATTAATATTTTTTCCCCTCTTGTCAATAATGTACTTTATAAATTAAAGAAAAGAATATTAGGACATGCCCACTATGATATTTAACTTCCAAAATATCCTTTTTTAATTTGTTCTCCTAGATTGTTTCCTTCATCTTCTAATTTTTAAATGTTTCATCTTTTTTTTTTTTTTAATTTTAGTGTATCTTATTCTAAGACAAAAGTATAATAATCTTTTGAAAAACATCATAAGAAAAAGAACATGCACTTATAATTTATTATTATTATTAAAAAAGGAACAAAATATTATTGATTTAAATTCCAAAATTCCAACATTATCATACATACATTTCTAAATAATTTACTTGCTTCTTGTTACACCAAAATACCCATTGAAATTTTTTACTATTCAAAAATAATTTTAATCAAATTCATAAGTGAAATGATAAGCATGTTCATTTTTTCCTTTAATTTTTTCATCGGCCAATCAGTATCATATTGGCCTTTAAATTTTTTTAATTGGTCTAACCATATTCAAAATTTTCTAATCAAATTGATTTTTTTAGAAATATAATTTATTAATAATAAAATTAAATATTACAAATACTCGATTAACTTACTATCATAATTAATAGAAAGTTGGTTGATATTTTAACAACAAAAGAATTATTCATATCCTTTTGAATAATAAAACTAAAATTAAAAGAAATAATATTGGATTTTTCGGTTTGAAGATGACCTTAATCGATATAAATCTTTATAGTAGCAACTGGTCCTTTAATTGATTTGAACGGCAAAGTAACTTCTCCAGATCTTGAATGGTTTGATTGCTTTTCAAAAACTTGTTGTATATGATATACACGGATGAGTTCATGCTACTATGCATTAATAGCATCAATTGAGTAACATGCTGCACTATTAAGCTCCATTGGTTGAAGATACACATCAATAAAACAATATCTAAAATCTCCAACCAAATAAAATCAGATAACATACATTTTAGTAATAAACCTTCACAAAGAAGGAACTAAACCCTTACGGAATAAGGGGCAAAAGAACTATAAATATGAGAACAAAACAATAGTAAAAAAGACATCTAAAAAAATAAATCTATTAGAAGAAAATAGATGAGTTTATTGAAAATGAATAAAAGATCACAGCGAGAAGGAAAAATAAAAAGTAGAAGGCTATCGCTGTTAAACAATAGCAACTCTAAACAAAAATTAGGATTAGATAGACTAAAGAGAAAAGAGGAGAGAAACCCTAAAATGACTTCAATCTTAAGGACAATCAAATTGATTCTTAAATTTTCACTTTTAGGCCAATTAATTCCAAATTTATCCTAAAACTCAAATTTTAATAAAAATTGAGCGCAATAGAATGTGAATAAGTAATAAAACATAACA
The DNA here is from genome assembly GCF_041381405.1 of Jatropha curcas. Taxonomy (NCBI): domain Eukaryota; kingdom Viridiplantae; phylum Streptophyta; class Magnoliopsida; order Malpighiales; family Euphorbiaceae; genus Jatropha; species Jatropha curcas. The sequence continues at coordinate 26,897,341 of NC_143156.1, forward strand.
TCTAACCATAAACATATCTTTTTCTGACTTTATTAAATTGGTAAAATTTTTTGTGATCAAGGAAAATTGAATCTAATACTACAATAATTGAATTTTTTAATTGAAAAATAAAAAGAATACAGGGATATTTTTTTTATCAGCAAATTCAATTTATTGTATTAATATATCAAAATAATTTATCCAAGCAACTAATTGAAGCTAGTAGACTTTCCCCTAGCCTGAAATTAGATATTTAAAGTTCACTTTTTTTTTTAAAAATTTGACTTTATTAAATTAATTGAAAAAAAAAAAATAAGGATCAACTATTTGTTGTTAAAGACATGGATCAACTTATTGTTTTAGCTAAATATCTTTAGTTAATTTTTAGCCTTTTTTTTAACTTGACAACAACAATAGACCATATACCTCAAATTTTATTGTATGACATGGAGACAAGTTGCCAATAATGGATACCATTAAGCACCCACAAAAGGTTTTCTAATCTAGAGAGAGAAAAGAATTTGAAAAGAAAAAAAAAATGGAAAATGAAAGAATTGATATCCATCATTGAATCCCATGTGCCTCCTCTCTTCAATCCCCATACCTCCCTCTCCTCCATCAAATTTCACATTCCCTCTCCTCCTCAATTATAACACATAATCCACTTTCTAGGGTTTTGAGAATTTACATCACCAAACCAAAAGCTGATCACATTCAGATTATACACATATACCCATATAGGCACATATATGTATATGCACATATCAGAGACAGAAAGAGAGAGGGAGGGAGAGAATCTTATTCACTTTTCTTTTTATCAGAGAATATAAAGACTCAAACTTTCCCTCTGATTCTGATCCATTGGCTTCTCTTTTGACTTGAAAACTCTCCTCCCAAGATTTCTAGAGAGAGAAAGTTGTTTTTTTTTTTGTCTTAAAGAGAGAAACTGTGTATTTGTTAATATTTATTGTTATTTGGAGATAGTTTGATACAGAGAGATGTTGGCAATGGAGAAGGATTTTGATTCAAAGCTAAGGATTCAGAGCAGCAATAATTCTTCTTCTTCTTCCTCCTCTTCCCCTTCTTCTGCTTCTGCTAACAATGGGAGTGTGCAGAAATCTAAGAGCTTTTCTTTCAGGGCTCCTCAGGAGAATTTTGGTATTCAGGATTTTGAGCTTGGCAAGATCTATGGTGTTGGTTCTTATTCAAAGGTTTGATTTATTTAGTTTCCTCTTAATTGTTTTATTGAGTTTTGTTTTCTCTAGTTGCTTTCTATTGGTTATCTGTTATTTAGGTTGATGGGTCGTTTTGTTTTTATTGTATATTGGGGTGGTTATTTTTGTCTGGTGATATTTGTATTACCTATTATTTCCTTTGATTCATAAACCTATATATCAATGTAATTTTCTTTAATACCATTTTATACATGTAATTCTTTTTTTTTATCTTTAATATATACCATTATTTCATGGGTAATCATATTTGATGATAATAAATGAGTCTTTCTGCAATAAATTCATTGGGTACCCTTCAATACATAATGAAGCTTGGATTTTATATTCACAACCTATAAATATGATGTCCCTTCTTAACAAAATATTTTTCGTTCTGACTTCATTTTAAGGGTGTGTAGGATATGGAAATTTACCTTTCAATTTGATGCTGGGTTCCGTATTAATAAAACTAGAACTTAATAATGTCTTATACCAGGCTCTCTTTGATGCTGGCATCAGTTATTTATCAATGTCTTTAAATCTATCTGTATTGTCTTACTATGCGGCCAATGAAACATCACAGAGGTGTTGAACCTTTTAGTTACATTTTGGGAAAATGGAAAAATAAAAAAGGGTATCGGTGTTCAGAGCCTCCGTTAAAGGAAAAGCTTGTTGTTTTAGGTTTACACATTACTTAGGGATCTCAAATGTTCTGTTGTTTGGATGTTGGACAGGGACCTAATTTGAAAGTTGGTTGGATTTTATTGCACCATGACTATTAGATGATTTCGTTATTAGGATTGAGTAGCATCAGTCAGAAAAGAACCATCTTTTAACATTTTCTTGTGATATAATCATTGGTTTTATGATTCTTGTTTGATAAAATTATATTCTTTTTTGTGTTCCACCGTTGTTGTTTGACATGATGTTCAGCTGTTTATTTATTGCTACTAGATTTATGCATATCCAATTTGCTGTAGTTCAGTCCTGACGTGTTGAATGCTCAAGAAATGGAAGAAACTATAGGTTTTTTGCATGTTAAAGGAAAAACATTTTTAAAGTGTTGGACTTACGTTACTAGCTCCTTTCTGACCCTAACGACATGCAATCTCTCTATATCATATTTGAGAAGCAAAAAGTATTATTATTTTCTGCTGTTTCTTTTTACTGATCTCTCTTTGGTATTATTATTATTATTATTATTATTATTATTATTTTTGACCAAGTACAGTGTGTAGTGAATTTCTGGATTCCGTAAAATTTAGGAATACAGTAGTATTTCCCCCTTTCAGACGTCCTTCTTTTTGTTATACTTTACAGAAAATGTTCACTTCTTCACATTTGCAGCAGTATATGCCTATGATTGTTGCCCCTTTGGCTTCTTCTTAGTGATGATACTGAATATCATAGTAATGGATCTGTCAGGTAGTAAGGGCAAAAAAGAAGGATACTGGAGTGGTATATGCCTTGAAGATCATGGACAAAAAATTCATTACCAAAGAAAATAAAACAGCTTATGTGAAGTTGGAACGTATCGTTCTTGACCAATTGGATCACCCTGGAATTGTGCGGCTATTTTTTACTTTTCAAGATACCTTTTCACTGTGTAGGTATCTTTGGTAACAATCTTTCCAAATTTCCATGCACTTGAAATAGTTCAGTCCTTTCCTTTAGCATAAACACAGAGTATTATTGGTGTGTTTGGTTTGGTTTATGAAATTAAAGTGGTCTCTTTGATTATGTGCAGACATGGCCCTTGAATCCTGTGAAGGTGGAGAGCTTTTTGACCAAATAACCAGGGTAAGCTAGTATAAGAAACTTCTGAACAATGCTTCATTTATTGTGAGAAAAAAGACCAATATTTATTGGAAGTTGGATTCATCCAAAATGAATGGGACATTATTCCATGAAAGAGAATTGACAAAATTAAATGAAAGCACTGTCAAAAAACTGTGCCATTCCAAAGTCTAAAATTCCTAAATCAACTATTAGTATTAGTAGCAAACTTTTTCCACTTCCTCAAAGGCCTGCTTTGTGTATTCCTGTCAACCAATTAATAGAAACTTCTTCACGAAGCATGTCATCTGAATTTCTTCCAAATGTGGGATGTTTTACTGCACTTTGTTGGCTTATTGAAAACTTTATATTGTTCTAAATTCATATATCCATATATATATCTCAAGTTTTCTGTCTACAGCATGGCTCTAATTTGATCAAAATGGGCATTAGAAATTTATTACCAATCTCTAGATGCACTCCATTTGCAGATTCTGACTGTTTATAAATTTGAATTTTGTTATCCCTTTCTAGCATGTGGTGGCTTATGCCACTTTCTTTTTGTATATGTACATAGGCAAATATCTGGAACCTTTGTATGTTTGCAGAAAGGTCGTCTACCAGAGGAGGAAGCTCGTTTCTATGCTGCAGAAGTTGTGGATGCTCTTGAATACATACATAGTATGGGATTAATACATCGAGATATTAAGGTAATTCTGTCATATATGAATTCTTTTTGTCGGCATTCAAAAAATGCTAAAAGTTTTCGAATTGCAGCCAGAGAATTTGCTGCTTACTGGAGATGGACATATTAAAATTGCTGATTTTGGGAGTGTGAAGCCAATGCAAGATAGTCGCATCACAGTCCTTCCAAATGCAGCCTCTGGTAATGCTGGAATTTTACCATCCATAAACTTTTTTGACCGTGCTTTTGCGTCTTAGGTTAACTTTGCTTTTGTTGATGCTATGCTCAGATGATAAAGCTTGCACATTTGTGGGCACAGCTGCATATGTCCCTCCAGAAGTCCTCAACTCTTCTCCTGCAACATTTGGGTAAGTGACTTGTTTCTATAAGTGAGCCAGGCATGTTAGTCAGACTAAAATATGATTATAACTGGAATAAAGTCTTAGCACTAGTAGACTATTGGTGTGTTTTATAATGCGGCTTCTGTTAGGTGACACATATAGTTAAGCTTCTCAGTTAACTGTTTGCCTTTTTGATCAAATTCAAACAGAAATGACCTCTGGGCACTTGGCTGCACCTTGTACCAGATGCTTTCAGGAACTTCTCCTTTCAAAGATGCAAGTGAATGGCTTATATTTCAAAGAATTATAGCCAGGGATATAAGATTTCCCAACTATTTTTCAGAAGAAGCTAGAGACATCATTGATAGGTTATTGGTAAGCTACCTAGTTTTTGCACATTGGACTTTATTTTGAGAATGACTTTTTACTACAGTAATCCACTCTTGCAATTACTTTTGATTGTTCTGTTATTCTATGTCTAAGTATAAAATGAATTTGTAGATCCATGTAGATGCTAGATATATTTTTTACGATGAAAATTGTGTGTGCAATTAAAAAGATATGCTATAATTTGCTCAATAATATAGTGAGCCTCTGATCAAAGGACAAGGGACCACGTCTAGACATGGGTTGTGATTGTGATAAAAAGCATATGATGTATGAATTTATTTTTGGTTGATAATGTGTACATCTTCTCCTGTTGTGTATCGACATGGAACATGAGTGTTAAGGTCTTTAAAATTGTGAAGCACGTAACTAGTTGACAAGGGGCTAGGTTTTCCTCGTGGTGGTACAGTCTTGTTGTACAATGCATGAGTAGTACACATGTCGGCATTCAATAAAGTGAGTTACAAGTGATGAACCTTGTCTTTATTTCCTTCTACATTTTTGTTCAAGTATCAATTAGTAGTGATTATGGTTACTGTAGTTCTTTATGAAATCATGTTCATAATTTGTGATATATTATTTTCCATGGAAAAACGTGTAGGATATAGATCCCAGCAGAAGACCAGGTGCTGGACCTGATGGTTATGCTGCTCTCAAAATGCATCCTTTCTTTAAGGGAATTAACTGGAAGAATATAAGAGAGGAAACTCCTCCAAAACTTGCTTTGGAGTCAACAGTATAATTCTATTTATAATTAAATTATCTTCAGTTTCTTTTGCATTTTTCCTTCTGTTATAATGTTTGGCTTTGTTCTTTTTTACAGGCACAATCTGGTGATGGTGAAAATGAACAGGATTCTTCATGGAATCCTACACATGTTGGGGATGGTTCAGTAAGACAGATTGATGGGACTGTTGGAACTCCATCATCTGCTGAAGCATCTGGTTCTATAACTAGACTTGCCTCCATCGATTCCTTTGATTCTAAATGGTATTGGCTCAACACTGTTTCTGTTAGTCCAACATTAGCTTTAATCTGTTGTTTTCAATTATGATCTCCACAAGATTTTCGGATACTTTTGCATGCAAAATCTTTTAGCATAGACTGTTTGAGATATACATTACTTTTTAAATGTATTCTTGTTGCCTCTTATAGCATAGATTTAACTAAAAACCACCCATTCAATTGGAATTAATGTTTAATATTGATTTCCTTGCAACTCATTATATTATGCACTTTAAGCAATTAGAGGAAGATTGCATGTTGAACTTATTCAGAGCACAGGGGCTTGACAAATTCATTGGCGTTAAAGATTCGTCAACTCCCTGAACTTGCAGAATAAGTGTTGATTTGAAACATGGTGCAAGTTTTATTATATTCGACTCAAAGAGAGCTTATTGTGTAATAAAATTATCAGGAAAAAGGTATAGCTCATCTTTTAGAAGATTGTTTTATCTTTTAACCTGCGGGACGAAGGTCTTTATTAAGCTCTGGAACATGCTACTTATAAATTTGTTTATTGTTTCATGTTTATAAAACTTTTAATGGATTCCATTGTGCATTATTTAAATTGACACGGAAAGTCATCATTAGTGAATGTTGTTTCTGGAGTTTCTGAGTGGTGGCATCTGCACTTCTTCTGGGCTACCTACAGAATCTAACTCATTGATTATGAATACTATCAGGCAACAATTTTTGGATCCAGGGGAATCTGTTCTTATGATCTCAATGGTTAAAAAATTACAGAAATTGACAAGCAAGAAAGTGCAGCTCATTCTCACTAACAAACCCAAATTGATTTATGTGGATCCTTCCAAGTTATTGGTAAAGGGAAATATAATTTGGTCTGACAATTCTAATGACCTCAATGTCCAGGTTATAAGTCCATCAAATTTCAAGATCTTTACGGTATGCATTTATTTCTCCTATCATTTCCCAGAAATAATTTTTCTGTTTTCTTGTAATTGTCAGGGACCATTTATTTGTGGTCTCAGCATGGCATCATATTAATTGAAAACAACAATTTATTGTTTCCAGATTGTTATATTCTTCCCTCTGCCTCCCTCTTCCATTTTTGTTCTTTTTTTCTTTTGCTTTTTCATATTTCTGACCAATAGCTGTGTAACTGCTCAGCCAAAGAAGGTATTGGCATTTGAGGATACAAAACAAAGGGCATGGCAGTGGAAAAAGGCGATTGAGAGTCTTCAAAACCACTATCAAAACCGGTGAAAATCTGTTCGTGGTTTTGACAAAAAAATTCTTTAATGTTACAATGCTGTAGAGAAATTTGGGGATTCTTAAAACAGTTGACATCCCTGAAAGATTATATATTTTGTGAAAGAGATTGAAGTTATGGATTCTGCTTCAGTCGGCTTCTTCAAGGTGCAGCAATACTACCTCAAGCTCTCTTCCAGTTTGCTTAGAACTGAGTTTGTGATGAGTTTTACTATCCATTTACTTTTGTAAGAAATTGATGTACAATGTATTCTCCTGATTTGCAGAGTTTGTAGAGGGCTAGGGTTCAGAACTTCTTTACTGTATTTAACATTACACGTGATCAATGAAAAGCTCATTGCCATGAAATCTGTCTCAATAATATTACCTTATTATTATTAATTTTCTCATTACTTCACATAGAAAATTTTAATATCAATCATATACTAAAAAAACTTAATAATTTGTATTGTTCCTAAGTTCAAAATAACCCTGGTAAGCCAACCAGGTATTGTTGCTTCTGTCTTTCAGACATTGCGTCGTTTAATTTTTTTTTTTTAATATATGTGAAGTTTAATCTCCTTCTATGTTTGCATTTGGGCCCATATTTTAGTTTTTTTTTTTTTAATATTTTACATGAATCTTGATTTGTTGCGATTCATTCAGATTCGCTGCCGATTCGCACAATCCACTTTCGATTCAGGTTGCTCTCTGATTCATCCCTAAGATTGGTATCGATTCTAACAATACTGTTTTAAACTTCTATTGAAGCCTGGTTAAACCTAATTAAAAAATGCCATATCTTCTCTTTTGGACTTGGAAGATTTAACCCAGCTATTTGTCAGAAATTAAAAAAGTTGCAAGAAACTCTCATATAGACTTTCTCTACCAACCTTGTGATCGTTTTGGTCTATATAATTAATTTCAAATCCTGCAAATTAGATCTACTATTTCTTTGGCATTAGTGTGGACTTAGTTATAAAATGAACATAGCAGAATTCAGGAATAAGAATCACGTGATAAGTGATAAATGTGGATGTTAGGTGAAATGTTTTTGAGTGAACTCCAAACAATTCTGTGTCAGACTCAGATGAGGTTTTTAATTCATTTGTCTTGCCTTGCAGTCTCCAAACTAGTGTAATACGAGGTTTTTAACCACCAGTTGAAAAATGACAATCATGTGCCTATTTTATTTACACTTAAAAGAAATCCGTTATTCTATTCAAACATGTGACAAATGATAATATAAAATCAAATTTTAATAATGGCAATATACTATTCAAAATGTTTTATGTCTGATCTTCTTTACTGAAAGAATTCGTCCATGAGAGACAGCTTCAGAAAGAAAATAATATATGAATTTATATAACAATTCTACAGTAATTCAATATTATATATAGGATTGTCAAATCCAGCTAAAAAACAACAGGGAACTCAGCCATGGCTGCAAGAAAAACTGCACAATGCTTTACAATGCTATTGCTGGTTTTGATTTTCTTGCAAGTTATATTAGTGTCTGCTGCTGTTTCATCAAAGAAAAGATTTTCTTGGATCAAAATCAAGGAAATTAACAAGATAGGGCCTTATATTGGTCTTGTTACTGTATATACACCTGAGGAGAATGCTTTCTTTGCAACCGGTGCTTTCATGCCTAATCCCAAGTACCCTTTTGTGGTTCAGGTAAACTATTTCAGCAAAATATACTATTTATAGCTACTGATAGTGTATTTTGCAAGTGGAAGTAATATTGTGAAATTGCAGGAAGGAGATTCAGGGTGGGAACAATCTATGAGAAGAAAGTTATCTATGTTAGATGTGGGATTGGATTGGTAAATCTTTTACCTTTCTTATTTGTTCTCCTTTTCTTTTCTTTTACTCTTTTTGTTCATTAGGCTCTGATTTAGTTCGACATGTTTGGTTAGCTCCGGATTGGGAATAGGATGCAATTCTTGGAATAAAATTTTCTTTTTTTTTTTTGGTTAATGAGAACTCCATTCTTTTTAATATTTTTTATTGGATAATTTCAAATATATACATGTATATTTATATTACCATGACTATGAGAGGTGATTCTTTCCGATATTAAAAAAAATTTGCCGTTGGTTCAATCAGGTGAATGCTGCTGCAGCAACACAACAAATGTTGGATCTGTTTGACATGACTGGCATTATTCATTTTGGCATATCTGGCAATTTAAACAATTCTATGTTCATTGGAGATATTTCCATTCCAAAGAAATTTGCTAACACTGGCCTTTGGGGTTGGCTGGTATGTATAAATCATTCCCTTTGTTTCTTCAGAGTACTGAAAAATGAGGATTCAAACTCGAGTCTTTGTCTAAGTTAGATATGCACTTACTACTACTAGGCTAAGCCTGCGACTGAAAATTACTATTATTTTCTTGAACCCAAAAGAATGCATCTTTTACATGTTCAGAATTTCTTGATTTTGCAGAACCCAAATGGAACTGTAAGCTCAAGTGATGTTGCTGAGATAAAGATTGGAAGCTACAATGTCCCTCAAGGAGATGGCTTGAATATGCAGGGAAAAATTGGATACAGCAATGAGCAATTTTTTTCTGTGAAGGAGGCTAATGCGGCGGAGCCACTGTTCTGGGCTGAAGTAAACCAGCATTGGCTTCATCTTGCTGCAAGCTTAGAGGTTAACCCTGCATGAAATTTTTGATTCCTTGATGTTTACTTTTTTGGTAGTTAAAAAGTGGATCCGCAGTACACAAGACTCTCTGCTTTTTTGAGTTTTAAGAATGACAACTTTAGGAATTTCATATACAATATCATATTTCATTATCAAAAGTTGTTTGAGATTTTTTAACTTAATCTTCGATACAGTTTCTTATTTTTTGATCTTTTTAATAATGGGTATGTAATGTTTTTAATTTTCAACAATTTCCTCAGGGGATGGAACTAGATAAATGTGTTAATTCAAGCTTGTGCCTGACACAAAAGCCAAAGCTAGTTGTTGGGCTTAAAGGATCAACAGCCAATATTTTTTTAGACAATGCAGCTTATACAGATTTCCTTTTCAAAACATTTGAGGCTTCAACTGCAGATATGGAGAGTTCTGCTGCAGTAATGGTAAGTTCCATTTTCTGTAATTAATATGAGTACTTAGTTGTACTGACAGAATATAGTCTAACGGTAAATGTATATATAACTCGACCATAAACCATACTATTTTCTGTTCATCAGACATGCTTGTCTAATGGCTTTCCAGTGCTCGTGATTCGAGGAATGTAGGACTTAGCTGGAAGTCAATCAGGAGATAATTCGATTTATACATTTGGTTCACTTGCTGCTCTAAATACTGTCAAAGCTGTTCTTAAATTTATCAAAAAGCTTCCTGCAGGTGATGTTTTCAATTCTAGTTCAACATTGTAGTATTTGATTAGCATGGACAAATGCATTTCTAATAATTCTTTAAATCTTATCAATTGTTTTCTTACGATTGTTGGTTCAACTTGAATCATTTAAAAAGAAAGAGTCGACGGTTACCAAAAGGATTAATCTTATAATATAAAATTAGTTTGGGATAAGATAATTATTATTGATGTGTCTATATTGAAATAAATACAATTTTAAATCTAAAGATTGACAATATTGTTCATATATTCTCATTATACTCTCTCTATTCATAAATATAAATCGTTTTAAGATAATGATTTTTTTTATAAATATAAATTATTTTGAGAATATCTAGGAATAATTAATAAAGTTTTTTTAATTTTATCCTTGTTTATATTCAATGCACTAACTATCTCTATAATTTTGTAAAGGGTAACTTAGTCAAATTAATGAACATTTTGTTTTAGGTGAATAAATTGTATCCTTAAATATAAAAGTCAGTGGCGCGAAGCTACTGGGCCAACGAGCCGAGCGGCAAGGGCCGCCTTAAACTGCAATTCTCATACGGAAGGAATTTTTTATAGGCGACAAGCTTAAACCAATATTTATGTATTATTACAGTTAAAGTACCTTTTCAGCATTAATTCCTGATAAAATCTAATCAAACTCTCCCAATGGCGAGCCAATTTCCCACTTCATATCATCTTCGTCTCTCTCTGAGCAGCTGATTTCCCACTCCACATGATCTTCCTCTCTCTCTGAGCGGCAAATTCCCAACTCCATATCCTCTGCCTCTCCCTCTGACCAGAATTCCAACTCTGTACTTACTTCCTCGCCACTGTCAAAATTTTCTTCATGGCTTGGACTATATATTTCTTCAAAATTCTGAAAAGCATACAAATTTTCTAAAGGTTTACCAAGTTGGACTAATTCTTCTATTTCTTTCTCATGTACAATGCGTATCCCACACTTTTTGATTTCTGTTTCATCGAAAGTTAGCTTCACCTTGGTGGGACTTTGTTCTTCATAAGGATCAATCAAGCGATTGTCAATAAAGAGGAGGTAACGATGGTCTGATCTTCCATCATCGAGATGATAGGTGATGTTCTTAACAACCTTGTTTTTACTATAAACTGAAAATTCAAAAGTAGGTTCATCATCTTTAGTTGTCACAACACAAACAACAAAACCTGCAATGTTCCACCATTTTTCAGATGAAGAAAGGTATATTTTAAATGGACTGTTGAAACTCTGATAGTTGAACCAGTCGGGAATTTCACTTCCAGGTAAGTACATAGAGAATTCAGGGAGTGAATGTGAGCTGTATGGATAAATTCCTTTCTGCATAAAATTTATTACCTGTAATGTGTTAGTGCTTCAGAATAAAAAATTCACTGGCATAAAAAGAAAGAAATGATTTCAGAGCTAGACCTTGCGGCAAATTTTTTCAAACTGATCCCTGTTTGTGCAGATTTCTTCTATCCTGAGCAGCCGGCGGATTTTTAGAAACGAAAGCAGGAAACTTTTCAGCCATGTAAATGCCACATTGATAGTCCCTTGCTTATCATTTAACTTGGAGCAGTATGAGAAATCTATCCGAAAATGCTTCACATTGTGTTTGTCAGACAAATTTGGAAGACTTTCCAAAGAAGTGCAGTTTTCCACATACAGACCTAAGATATTCGATGGAAGATCTGGTAATGACTGAAGCTTCTTGCAATTAGATAATTCAAGACAATGGAGTTGGGAAAGATGATCGATGCTTGAAGGTAACGTCATAAAATTGTTCCCACTTAGATTGAGACGTTTCAGCAAGGGGAAGCCACTAAGGTCATTAGGAATAGCTCCTTCAGGAAGATTGCAGTAACTAAGATCTAGTTCTTTCAAGAAGGGTAGAGCTGAAGGAAATGCCATAACCATAGGCTCTCGATTCTTCCAAGTCGAAGGCATCAACCATGACAGAAGATGGAAATTCCATTCCTTAGCTAATTCCAGTTGTTGCATACCAATTCCAGCTGCATCCAACACCTCCAAACAGTTCATATCCCCAAACATATTTGGAAGTTATGGATTCTGCTTCAGTCGGCTTCTTCAAGGTGCAGCAATACTACCTCAAGCTCTCTTCCAGTTTGCTTAGAACTGAGTTTGTGATGAGTTTTACTATCCATTTACTTTTGTAAGAAATTGATGTACAATGTATTCTCCTGATTTGCAGAGTTTGTAGAGGGCTAGGGTTCAGAACTTCTTTTCTGTATTTAACATTACACATGATCAATGAAAAGCTCATTGCCATGAAATCTGTCTCAATAATATTACCTTATTATTATTAATTTTCTCATTACTTCACATAGAAAATTTTAATATCAATCATATACTAAAAAAACTTAATAATTTGTGTTGTTCCTAAGTTCAAAATAACCCTGGTAAGCCAACCAGGTATTGTTGTTTCTGTCTTTCAGACATTGCGTCGTTTAAATTTTTTTTTTTTTTAATATATGTGAAGTTTAATCTCCTCCTATGTTTGCATTTGGGCCCATATTTTAGTTTTTTTTTTTTTAATATTTTACATGAATCTTAATTTGTTGCGGTTCATTCCGATTCGCTGCCGATTCGTACAATCCACTTTCGATTCAGGTTGCTCTCTGATTCATCCCTAAGATTGGTATCGATTCTAACAATACTGTTTAAACTTCTATTGAAGCCTGGTTAAACCTAATTAAAAAATGCCATGTCTTCTCTGTTGGACTTGGAAGATGTAACCCAGCTATTTGTCAGAAATTAGCAAGAAACTCTCATATAGACTTTCTCTACCAACCTTGTGATCGTTTTGGTCTATATAATTAATTTCAAATCTTGAATATTAGATCTACTATTTCTTTGGCATTAGTGTGGACTTGTTATAAAATGAACATAGCAGAATTCAGGAATCAGAATCACGTGATAAGTGATAAATGTGGATGTTAGGTGAAATGTTTTTGAGTGAACTCCAAACAATTCTGTGTAAGACTCAGATGAGGTTTTTAATTCATTTGTCTTGCCTTGCAGTCTCCAAACTAGTGTAATACGAGGTTTTTAACCACCAGTTGAAAAATGACAATCATGTGCCTATTTTATTTACACTTGAAAGAAATCTGTTATTCTATTCAAACATGTGACAAATGATAATATAAAATCAAATTTTAATAATGGGAATATACTATTCAAAATCTTTTATGTCTGATCTTCTTTACTGAAAGAATTCGTCCATGAGAGACAGCTTCAGAAAGAAAATAATATATGAATTTATATAACAATTCTACAGTAATTCAATATTATATATATGATTGTCAAATCCAGCTAAAAGACAACAGGGAATTCAGCCATGGCTGCAAGAAAACTGCACAATGCTTTACAATGCTATTGCTGGTTTTGATTTTCTTGCAAGTTATATTAGTGTATGCTGCTGTTTCATCAAAGACAAGAGTTTCTTGGATCAAAATCAAGGAAATTAACAAGATAGGGCCTTATATTGGTCTTTTCACTGTATATACACCTGAGGAGAATGCTTTCTTTGCAACCGGTGCTTTCATGCCTAATCCCAAGTACCCTTTTGTGGATCTTTCCGGTAAACTATTTCAGTAAAATATACTATTTATAGCTACTGATAGTGTATTTTGCAAGAGGAAGTAATATTGTGAAATTGCAGGAAGGAGATTCAGGGTGGGAACAACCTATGAGAAGAAAGTTATCGATGTTAGATGTGGGATTGGATTGGTAAATCTTGTACCTTTCTTATTTGTTCTCCTTTTCTTTTCTTTTACTCTTTTTGTTCATTAGGCTCTGATTTAGTTCGACATGTTTGGTTAGCTCCGGATTGGGAATAGGATGCAATTCTTGGAATAATTTTTTTTTTTTTCTTTTTGGTTAATGAGAACTCCATTCTTTTTAATATTTTTTATTGGATAATTTCAAATATATACATGTATATTTATATTACCATGACTATGAGAGGTGAATCTTTCTGATATGAAAAAAAATTTGCTGTTGGTTCAATCACGTGAATGCTGCTGCAGCAACACAACAAATGTTGGATCTGTTTGACATGACTGGCATTATTCATTTTGGCATATCTGGCAATTTAAGCAATTCTATGTTCATTGGAGATATTTCCATTCCAAAGAAATTTGCTAACACTGGCCTTTGGGATTGGCTGGTATGTATAAATCATTCCCTTTCTTTCTTCAGAGTACTGAAAATGAGGATTCAAACTCGAGTCTTTGTCTAAGTTAGATATGCACTTACTACTACTAGGCTAACCCTGCGACTGAAAATTACTATTATTTTCTTGAACCCAAAAGAATGCATCTTTTACATGTTCAGAATTTCTTGATTTTGCAGAACCCAAATGGAACTGTAAGCTCAAGTGATGTTGCTGAGATAAAGAATGGAAGCTACAATGTCCCTCAAGGAGATGGCTTGAATATGCTGGGAAAAATTGGATACAGCAATGAGCAATTTTTTTCTGTGAAGGAGGCTAATGCGGCGGAGCCACTGTTCTGGGCTGAAGTAAACCAGCATTGGCTTCATCTTGCTGCAAGCTTAGAGGTTAACGCTGCATGAAATTTTTGATTCCTTGATGTTTACTTTTTTGGTAGTTAAAAAGTGGATCCTCAGAACACAAGACTCTCTGCTTTTTTGAGTTTTAAGAATGACAACTTTACGAATTTCATATACAATATCATATTTCATTATCAAAAGTTGTTTCAGATTTTTTAACTTAATCTTCGATACAGTTTCTTATTTTTTGATCTTTTTAATAATGGGTATGTAATGTTTTTAATTTTCATCAATTTCCTCAGGGGATGGAACTAGATAAATGTGTTAATTCAAGCTTGTGCCTGACACAAAAGCCAATGCTAGTTTTTGGACTTAAAGGATCAACAGCCAATATTTTTTTAGACAATGCAGCTTCTAGAGATTTCCTTTTCAAAACATTTGAGGCGTCAACTGCAGATATGGAGAGTTCTGGGGTAGTAATGGTAAGTTCCATTTTCTGTAATTAATATGAGTATTTAGTTGTTTTGGCACGATATAGTCTAACGGTAAATGTATATATAACTCGACCATAAATCATACTATTTTCTGTTCATCAGACATGCTTGTCTAATGGCTTTCCCGTGCTCATGATTCGAGGAATGTCGGACTTAGCTGGAAGTCAATTAGGAGATAATTCGATTTATACATTTGGTTCACTTGCTGCTCTAAATACTGTCAAAGCTGTTCTTAAATTTATCAAAAAGCTTCCTGCAGGAGATGTTTTCAATTCTAGTTCAACATTGTAGTATTTGATTAGCATGGACAAATGCATTTCTAATAATTCTTTGAATCTTATCAATTGTTTTCTTATGGTTGTTGGTTCAACACGAATCATTTAAAAGGAAAGAGTTGACAGTTATCAAGATGATCAATCTTATGATATAAAATTATTTTGGGATAAGATAATTATTATTGATGTGTCTATATTGAAATAAATACAATTTTAAATCTAAAGATTGATAATGTCATTCATATATTCTTATTATACTCTCTCTATCCACATATACAAATTATGTTAATATAATTATTTTCGTCGTAAATAAAAGTTGTTTTGAGAATATTTAGGAATAATTAATAAAGTTTTTTCAATTTTACC